>NC_089496.1:59003833-59370708 GCF_036850765.1 Saccopteryx bilineata
GATGGAGACCAAAAGTTGGTGCAGATAACCC
This sequence comes from Saccopteryx bilineata, assembly GCF_036850765.1. Classification (NCBI taxonomy): domain Eukaryota; kingdom Metazoa; phylum Chordata; class Mammalia; order Chiroptera; family Emballonuridae; genus Saccopteryx; species Saccopteryx bilineata. The sequence goes on from NC_089496.1 coordinate 59,003,865, forward strand.
TTTGAGTTCGGCTGGCTAGATGACAAGGTGACTAAGTCTAGGAGGTGAGAGAGGCCAGAGAGCTATGGTTGCCAGGGGCTGAGGAAGAGTCACCGGCCTGAACATGCACCAGGGAGATTTCAAGGTGCATCGTGAATTCTGTTGCCATATTGAGGGGTGGGGGGCTTGACTGGGAACTGTGCTGAAATATCCTTTTAAAGTCCTACCATGTCTTTATGCTTCTCGGTAAACATGCGTGTCTGTTTCAGGAAGCTTTAATTCTGAGTGTCCGAGGATGAAATGATGGGTTACAGCCCTATCTGGGATGTCCCCTTCTCCATGCTTGCCCTTCTTTCCACACTGGTGGTTAAACTCTTTGGAACAAGATTTTTTTTTTTAAATCAATTAGCATGATCTTTTTATTTTAAGTGAGAGGAGACAGAGGGATAGAATTTCACATGCACCCCAACTGTGACTGGAGCTGTTGCTCTGCAACTAAACTATTTTTAATGCTGGAGGCAGAGGCTCCACTGGAGCCATCCTCAGAAGCGGGAAAGGGGAGGAACACATAAAAACCCCGAAGTTTGAATAAACCAGAGACCAGGGAATGCCTGTGCAAATGACCTGTGGCATCGCCCTTGGAATGGAGGGGGCGTGGAAGGAGTGGCACACCTCTCACAGGTGACACGGATGCGCTCGTCGCTGGATGACTGCTGCTCGTCCTCCTTCTCCTGGAAGTGCTCCTGCACGCACTGCTCCTCGAACTCATGCAGCCTCTTCAGCTCCTCCTCACTGAGAAACAGCTCTGTGTGAATAAGCATGCACCAGGTGAGGGAGAGCCCAGGTAACCACAAGGGGTCCATCCTGAACTCCTCAGCTCAGCCTCCAGGCAGTCTGCCAACTCCTCCAACCGCTTACGACACAAGAAGAGCGTGTGTCATAAGCAACACTCTTCCTTCCAACGGCTCACTCTTTTTAGCTCAATAAAACAAAACGACAGCCTGACCAGGCGGTGGCGCAGTGGATAGAGCCTTGGACTGGGATGCCTGGGACCCAGGTTCGAGACCCCGAGGTCGCCAGCTTGAGCGCGGGCTCATCTGGTTTGAACAAAAGCTCACCAGCTTGGACCTAAGGTCGCTGGCTTGAGCAAGGGGTTACTCGGTCTGCTGTAGCCCCACGGTCAAGGTACATATGAGAAAGCAATCAATAAACAACTAAAGTGTCACAATGAAAAACTGATGATTGATGCTTCTCATCTCTCTCTGTTCCTGTCTGTCTGTCCCTATCTATCCCTCTCTCTGACTCTCTCTCTGTCTCTGTAAAAAAAACCCAAACAAACAAAAAACAAACAAAAAAAAACTACAGCGATTCAGAGAGTGAACTCAAGTACAATTTTCTGCAAAACCTTTTGCATGTATTTTTATGGATAGAGTCAGTGGTGGGATTCAGCCGGTTCACACCGGTTGAGCAGAGCTGATACCTAATTCTTTGTTGAGTTCGGTGAACCAGTTGTTAAAATGGCACTTGTCTCCCATTTCCAGCTTCGGAAAAATACAAAACAAAACAAACAAACAAAAAAGAACAAACAACAAAAAAAATAGCACTTGTCATCAGGGTTAAGGTGTAGAAATCACAAATTAACATTACTCTTTTTTGTTTGTTTTTTTTGTATTTTTCTGAAGCTGGAAACGGGGAGGCAGTCAGACAGACTCCCACATGCGCCCGACCGGGATCCACCTGGCATGCCCACCAGGGGGCGATGCTCTGCCCATCTGGGCCATTGCTCCATTGCAATCGGAGCCATTCTAGCACCTGAGGCAGAGGCCACAGAGCCATCCCCAGCGCCCGGGCCATCTTCGGCTGCAGGAAGGGAAGAAAGAGACAGAGAGGAAGGAGAGGGGGAGGGGTGGAGAAGCAGATGGGTGCTTCTCCTGTGTGCCCTGGCTGGGAATCGAACCCGGGACTTCTGCACACTAGGCTGATGCTCTACCACTGAGCCAACCGGCCAGGGCCTAACATTACTCTTTTTAATGTCTATCTGCACAGCAGCGTATTCTCAGCGCCCGTAGTCATGTTTGTTCTGTCCACAGGCAAAAAAAAATTTCAGGTGAGAACGCCAATCAAGAAGCAATATAGAAATATCATTTTTTAAAGATTTTATTTATTCATTTTTAGAGAGAGAAGACAGACAGAAGGGGGGAGGAGCAGGGAGCATCAACTCCCATATGTGCCTTGACCAGGCAAGCCCAGGGTTTCGAACCGGCGACCTCAGTGTTCCAGGTCGACATTTTATCCACTGTGCCACCACAGGTCAGGCAATACAGAAATATCTTAAATAATAGTTTTTTTTTTTTTTATCAAATGTTATTTAATATTTTTCATTAATATTTTAAAACTCTTTCTTACCACATAAGCTAGTTTTGTGTACCTCTTTTATTGTTCTTATTGAAGCATTAAATGCATAAAATAATAAACTACCTTTCGGTATATATACACACACACACACACACACACACACACACACACATATATATATTTATTTATTTATATACTTAAAACAGTCATTAGGGCAGAGAACTGGTCATTCAATTATTCAATATTTGAATCCCACCACCGGATAGCGTCTAGTGTATACTGCATTTCTTTTCCACTCTCCTTAGAGGCAACACGTGCAAGCATTTTGAAAGGAACCCTGATTTGATGCCGAAGGGTCACTTTCAGGGACTCTCTGGACGGCTCCTCTGTTTAAGAGCAGCCTTCCCCATAATTACCGACCAAATCAATGAGGCTGGAATACAACCAGCGCAAGATGAGAAGCGTTAAAGAAAGATGAGCCATTGCGTGGGCAGGTTGTGTCTTCAGCCATTTCAGTAGTTTAATGAGAGATGTCCATGAGATGTCTCCCTGGAACACTCTTTTTGAAATTAGCCCAAGATGGCCCCGGCTGGGTAGCTCAGTTGGTTAGAGCGTCGTCCCGATATATACCAAGGTTGTGGGTTCGATCCCCGGTCAGGGCATATACAAGAATCAACCAATGAATGCGTACATAAGTGAAACGGCACATCGATTGCCCCACCCACCCCCAAATCAATCAATAAAAAAATTTTAAAAAATCAACGAACATTGGCCTGAGATAGAAAGGCAAAAGGTTTTGCACATACTCAGTCCGCGGTCCTGCTCGTCCTGGTCGCCTTCCCTTTTCTTCCGACAGCGGCCACTGAGGCGCATGATGATGATGTAGGCATGGCTCAGCACGATCATGGGCGGGGGCAGGACGGGCCGGTCGTGAAAGGTCATGATCAGCTGGTACCGCTGGAACTTCCAGACTTGGTTAGAGATGGACTTCACTTCGAAGAAGGTGTTGCTTTACGAAGCGATACGTTTTTAGTTAGTCATAGTATAAACATCTGATGTGGATCGTTTTGGTTTTTTTTTTTCCCAGTGCAATCAGAGTTACCATGAAATGACAAGGGACAATGGAATGGTCTTTGAGAGACACCTGGTTCTGACTCTCAGATCACCCTGTCTTTTTGTGTATATCTGTCAACATGGGGCTCGGGTACATGCAAAGGTACTTGACTCCTGTACGTAGTCATGAAGAGTGTTGAAAATTGCTACCCAAGGGGGCACAATGTGGAGGGTAGAGGATGTTATATTGAGTGGGACACTTGCAATCATGTCAACACAATTAATGAAAAATTAAAATTAAAAGCCCTGGCCAGTTGGCTCAGCAGTAGAGCATTAGCCTGGTGTGTGGCAGTCCTGGGTTCAATTCCCCGCCAGGGCACACAGGAGAAGCGCCCATCTGCTTCTCCAACCTCCCCCCTCTCCTTCCTCTCTGTCTCTCTCTTCCCTTCCCGCAGCTGAGGCTCCATTGGAGCAAAGTTGGCCCAGGCGCTGAGGATGGCTCCATGGCCTCTGCCTCAGGTGCTAGAATGGCTCTGGTTACAACAGAGCGACGCCCCAGATGGGCAGAGCATCACCCCCTGGTGGGCATGCCGGGTGGATCCCGGTTGTGCATATGCGAGAGTCTGTCTCTCTGCCTCCCCGCTTCTCACTTTGGAAAAATACAAAAGAAAAAAGAAAAGAAGTTGCTACCAACCACTTTCTTGAAAACCCGCACTGAAGCCCACGCGCTCATATGCTTGGGAAACTTTGTTCCACGTATTTAAAGGTACGAGCTCTTCAGCAAAGCGTGTTTAAGGATTCAAACTTTCATTTCAGTCTACTTTTATTTTGGGTAACGGAATGGATTCCTTATTGAATGTTATTGCTCAAAGACCCGTTGTTTTGGATGGTGGGTCGGGACTGTCCTTGTCTTTTAGCTTCCAGGGAGGGTGGTAAGGGAGTGATTGTTAAATTGGAGTCCCCACCAATGGTTGGGGACCTGCGAGAAGCCAGTTTATCTCTCACGACTTTTACTTTGTCTCTCAAACCTGGAGTTCGAACTCAAGTGTTTTTGGTGCCCTGGTTGGCTCTAAGATTCTATATTTTGGTGATGAATTTTGTTTTTCTTCATAGGTTTCACTTCAGAAGCTACAGTAATTTTGTTCAATGTTTATTAAGCTGTGCACTCCTTGATTGCTTACTCAACACATCGTGCCAAAATGGTCAAGTTTCATAAGGAACCCGATTTTCAATTGGAGCCATTTTTTTCCCCTAGTGTATCAACAACAAGGAGAATACTTTCTATATACTATTACGGCAACTGTCACAGCTTACAGAATCGACATTGCTTTCTGTGCTGCCGATAATTCATTAAAAGCACAGCTAGACCCAATCGTCTCTACCTCTGGAGACCTTCATCTAAGAAAATATTTTTATCAGATTAAAACGCCCCCCCCCAGAGTGTTAAAGATACGAACCAAGGTTTAATTGAAGTGGACTTAAAAATCAACTCTTGACCGATGAACACAGGAAGGATAGTTAAGGTGAGACAGAAAAGACCGCAACATTCTACCCAGCCCTGGTGACATCCTGTGTGGCGGAGGAGGGGAGTACAGAGACAGACCTTGAGACCCGTCAAGGGGTCACTAACACGGCCGTCGGCCGCGACACGTACTTGAACACTGCGATGAGCAGGTTGACCAGTAGGATGTTGGCCACCAGCAGGTAACAGGCCATGATGGCCGGGGTCAGCCAGGCGCCCGGGATGCAGGGAGGGAGACGCTTGCCTTCCTCGTCATACTGGTTGTCCCCGCAGGGAGCTGCAACGAAAAGCCTGTCTTTTTTCTGTGCTTGCTTTTACACACACAGTGAAAAGAGGGAATCGCTTGAAGAGGTTATTAAAGAGCTATTTCTTTTTTTTTTTTTTAATATGATTTTTACCCCCTGGGGGAAAATATCAACGCAGATAAAGAAGATAAGAAACTCCTTTGTGCACTCAGAGGGAGTCATTCTTCACTTGTTAAATTTGTAAACATTTCCCCATATCCCCCCCACCCATTAATTTGAGAGAGAGAGAGAGGGGATGTGAGAGGGGAAAGGAGAGAAGAGAGAATGAGAGAGAGAGAGAGAGAGAAGCATCGACTCGTTGCTTCACTTAGTTGTTCCATTTAGCTGTGCACTCAATAATTGCTTCTTGTGTGTACGAGCCCTGACTGGGAATCAAACCCGTGACTTCAGAGCGCCCGGACAGTGCTCTACCCACCAATCCTCCTGATCAGGGCTCCCCATTACTTTATGGTGTTTCTCCCAGATACAAGTTCTTACTTTTCAAGCAGCTACATCTCTCTCTGTGCTTTTTCTTCTTTCCTATTACCCATTAGAAAGTTACTGTCTCTCCTAATTATTTAACATGAGCCTACATTGGCGTCTGGGTTTCGCTCATCATTAACTCTGGAAATAATTTCGCTGTGGGGTGGGAGGATCTCTCTACCCCCCACCTCCATTATCCATTATTCCCCTGTTCTGGTGCCACATTTGAAAAGTAACCTTTTCTCTCTCTCTCTCTCTCTCTCTCTGTACATTTGAAATACTGCTTTGATCACAGGGGACCTATGTCCTGGAAGAAAAGATAGAATGGTCCCCAACAGGGATGGGTGAGGTGACCTTCATCAGTTTGTAGCCTACGTACTTCTTTACTGATGTACAGTTTTAAAAAAGAGACCGAGACACCAGAAAAACCAGAGAGGTTCCCTGCGCCTGGGGGTAAGACTGTCGCTAATCAGCTAAGGAAGAGACTAATTCACGCACATACACATCGCGGTCTAGTCAAACCATCGTTTCCGCATAAACTTACGATTGATTTCCATGGCGTAGACTACAGAACCACCGACCGGATCGCCGGGTTTTATTTACGTTTTTTTTTTTAGTGGTGGGGGGGGAGCGGGGAGGAGAGAAAATAAGACGACAGTTGAGAGGAAAGTAAAATTATTAACAACACAAGAAATGCAAAGCTCTCCACCGGGGAACTACACATTCACACCTGGAAACGGTGGTCTGTTGAGGATGCTTGTATGCTCTGTGAGTTCTAGGCCATGTAGATATGTTTCACGAGTATTGATTTTTGTCGTGCGTCATAAGCAATAGCAAATGATGATCATTTTAACGTTCAAAGGGAGCCAATCAGGCATCCTTTATCTCCCAACATGCACATCGCGAAGGCACCAATAAATACAAACTACGTATGCAACAGTCAGCTCAGAAATCCAAAACCAACATGAATGGTGTTGCTGGTAAGAGTGTAGCTTCCAATGATCTCTACCTTCTCTCTTTACCCAATTTAATAATAATAATAATAATAATAATAAAACAAGAAAACTGTTACAGCATATGTCTGGACCCGGGGACATTTTCTTTCCTGTCTACCTAGCTGACATTCTTGAAAAGCAAATTAGATTTGTGTGTTCTGGGGTTTACTAAGAATTGACTTTGAGATGCCAGTGGTAATAATGGGTCCTGAATTGTGTGATAAAAGCTAGCCGGGGGCGTTGGGTGAAGTAGTGGTCAGACTGACCTAACTGGCAGCCAACACACAGCCCCGTGGTTCCTACAGAGGGAGGATGTTCAAACTCTCCTCTTCCCGACGGAGACGGAAGGAGACTTGACTTGGGGTGCTGGATGCACAATACAACATGCAGGTGAAGCATTCGACCAGGCGTCCCCAAACCACGGCCCGCAGGCCGCATGCGGCCCCCTGAGGCCATTTATCCAGCCCCCCCACCGCACTTCGGAAGGGGCACCACTTTCACGGGTGGTCAGTGAGAGGAGCACTGTATGTGGCGGCCCTCCCACGGTCTGAGGGACGGTGAACTGGCCCCCCTGTGTAAAAAGTTTGGGGACCCCTGCCTCAGACAATCATAGACTTGACACCTACGTCATTTTATTGACCAGGGTCAGCCCCAATCAACTCACTTGATCTTAGCCAAAAGGCTGAGAAGTGATGGCCCCCAATACATTCAATTAAAAAAAAAAAATTCCATCTCCCAGAGGCCGAGCCCCGGAGACAGGAGATCTCCTATCCACCAGCCACTTTGTGATAACGCCAACGTGCCAATAAAAATATTGGTCCTGCCGTGAATGCTGGACTGCAGAGCCCTGGTGACGGGTGGTGCACTGGCCGTCTGGGTCACAAGGACATGGGAGCCTGCCTTTCCCCATGACAACCTGCTCAGCCTGGGAAGGGGCTGGGGGTGGGGGAGGGCTACCTTCCCCAGACATCCACGCAGGATTGCCGCTGTCTTCCTCTGCTAATGTCCAGATTATTGCTGATAATTTAAAATATATGTATAACACTCCACTAGGAGAGCAGAAACGGACAGCGGTGTGGAAAGAGAGCTTGGGGTGTCTCGCCGATGAGGACGGCATGAGCCACCGGCACCCTGCCATGCCGTGCCCACTGTCCCCTTCTCCCGGCAAAACTCTCAGCTCTGTCTCGGGTGAGGGAAAGGAGACTCAGTGGGAAACACGTGAGGATATCGGCACTGGAACCACCGTCTCGTGTTAGGGTGTCCACCAGGTCCAGCGAAAGAAACAGAAGACTCAGAATTCCAGGGAGTCATTTCTAGACCTGAAGGAGTGACCGACTACTGACCGATGTCTCAAACGCCTACACTTCAGGGAACGGAGCAGTGGTTTGGTTTTAGGATTCTCAAAAAGCTACACTTCCTTTTTTTGTTCTCTCTCTCTTTTTTTTTTTTGTATATTTCTGAAGTTGGAAACGGGGAGGTAGTCAGACAGACTCCTGCATGCGCCCGACCAGGATCCACCCGGCATGCCCACCAGGGGGCGATGCTCTGCCCATCCGGGGCGTCGCTCTGCCACAACCAGAGCCATTCTAGCACCTGAGGCAGAGGCCATGGAGCCATCCTCAGCGCCCGGGCCAACTTTGCTCCAATGGAGCCTCGGCTGCGGGAGGGGAAGAGACAGACAGAGAGGAAGGAGAGGGGGAGGGGTGGAGAAGCAGATGGGTGCTTCTCCTGTGTGCCCTGGCCGGGAATTGAACCTGGGACTCCTGCATGCCAGGCCGACGCTCTACCACTGAGCCAACCGGCCAAGGCCAAAAATCTACACTTCCTAATCTGCACTTGTTTCTCCAAAAAAATCATTCGATGTCTATGGCAGAATAATAATAATACTAATAAATACTTCATTCCCAGAGTAAGACACACCCTTCCATTCCTGCGGGCCTGGTCACCTGCCTCGGAAGCAGGGAAGAGAATCTTACTATGAATTCTAGTCTTACGGTCTATCTGGTCTGCAAACACCTCCCCATAGATCATCCAGTAGGGCATGTAGAAGATGTTCCGGGCCAGCTTCCAGGACGGCTCCTCGTCCGGGTGCAGGATGGCCTGGCGGGCGACCCCGAAGCTCATCAGCACAACCAGCATGATCACCACAAAGTACAGCATGTCGATCATCTGCGGGAAAGGAAACACCTCTCTCAGCGTCTTAGCGCCTGGGCCAAGGCCACTCGGTCGGGACATAGCTCTCCCTGAGGGCTTAGCAGTGCTTTCTCTTTCTTTTTCTCTTCTCTTTCTCTCTCTCTCCTTCCCTTCCTCCCTTCCTCTCTCTCTCTTTCTTTCTTTTATTTTTATTAAGTCAAAGGTGGGGAGGTGGTCAAACACACTCCCGCATGCGCCCGACCCGGATCCACCCGGCATGCCCACCAGGGGGTGATGCTCTGCCCATCTGGGGTGTTGCTCTGTTGCAACCAGAGCCATTCTAGCACCTGAGGCAGAGGGGTCATGGAGCCATCCTCAGCGCCCGGGGCAACTTTGCTCCAATGGAGCCTTGGCTGCGGGAGGGGAAGAGAGAGACAGAGAGAGTAAGGGTGGAGAAGCAGATGGGCGCTTCTCCTGTGTGCCCTGGCTGGGAATTGAACCTGGGACTTCCACACACTAGGCCTACGCTCTACCGCTGAGCGGACCAGTTAGGGCTTTCAGTGCTTGATCAGGATGAAGAAAGCATCTCTCCTTTCCCTCCATCCTGCCCTTTCTATACTCTGTGCCACGCACATAGTTTAGTCTCTTTTCTTTATTTTTTACATTTCTCCATTGATTTGAGACAGAGAGAAGCATCCACTTCTTGTCCCCTCAGCTGTCCCGTTGAGTCATGTGCTCCTTCATTGCTTCTCAGATGTGCCCCGACCCGGGGATCAAACCCACGATGTGTAGCATGCCCGGCCAAAGCCTTATCCACTGAGCCACCTGGCCAGGTATACATCTTACTCTAGAACAGTGGTCCCCAACCTTTTTTGGGCCATGGACCGGTTTAATTTCAGAAAATATTTTACATGACCTAGACAAGCGTCAAGAGTGAGTCTTAGGCCCTGGCCGGTTGGCTCAGTGGTAGAGCATCAACCGGGCGTGCAGGAGTCCTGGGTTCGATTCCCGGCCAGGGCACACAGGAGAAGCGCCCATCTGCTTCTCCACCCCTCCCCCTCTCCTTCCTCTCTGTCTCTCTCTTCCCCTCCCGCAGCCGAGGCTCCATTGGAGCAAAGATGGCCCGGGCGCTGAGGATGGCTCCATGGCCTCTGCCCAAGGTGCTAGAGTGGCTCTGGTTGCAGCAGAGCGATGCCCCAGATGGGCAGAGCATCGCCCCCTGGTGGGCAGAGCATCGCCCCCTGGTGGGCGTGCCGGGTGGATCCCGGTCGGGCGCATGCGGGAGTCTGTCTGACTGCCTCCCCGTTTCCAACTTCAGAAAAATACAAGAAAACCCAACCAAACAAACAAATAAACAAAAAAACATTGTTCCATCTTCAATATAAATAAAACAGAAATAATGTAAGTTATTTATTCTTTCTCTGCGGACCGGCACCAAATGGCCCACGGACCGGTACTGGTCCACGGCCCGGGGGTTGGGGACCACTGCTCTAGAGCAATGCTATTCTCATCTCTTTCTCTGCTTCTCCTCCACTGTCGCCCGTAAACAAAGACCCCTCTAGCAACCAGGACTGTAGGTGAGAATCACAGCACAACATGTGAACACGTGAACACGTGAGGAAAGCTGGGGAGGAGAGGGCGGAGCTATCGAAGGAGGCGACAGACTGTTGTGTGTGCGCCCGTCACTCAAACGCTGAGCGGTCACAGCGGGCAGTGCTCTGGGCACCAGCACAATAGCTATTATAATTTCTCGTTTTGAACGTTCGTTCCTGAATGCGAAGGACCTTGCCGGGATAAACGAGCCCCTGCATCCTTTCGCTCAAAAGCCTCATGCTTCGTGAGAATTATCCCTAAACTTTAGGAGGCTCCCTCCCTTCTGGGACCAATCGGAATGGGGACGTTATTTCAGGTGACGCGGTGAGGACCCGCGCGTTCTGTCTACGCCTCACGTTCTGCAGCCTGTCCCGGAGGAAATGTGGCCACGGGTGTGTCTGGACCTAACGACACACATGGCCTGTGTCCGATCCAGCCCAGAGCACGCACACTGAAGGCTGTCTGGAACACCACTGTGGAACGGCCTGGGGCCCCCTTTGTCCCTGTCTTTCGCTACATGTGAGGAGGTTATCAATCAGGTTATTGATGTGTGTATATGTGTGCATGTGTGTGTGTGTGTGTGCGCGTGTGTTTGCAGAGATGGCCCTTGCCTCATGTTGGTTAACTGGATTTTAAGTCATTGACATGTAGGAGAGCCAGGTATTTCAAAGCAAAAAAACAAACAAACAAACGAAAAAAAAAAAAACGAAGAAAACATGTCTCTCAAAGGAAAGACCAAATGAAATCTACCGGAGTCGTGTCCAAGGCCTGGCCTCATCCTAACCACAGCCCTGGCCTCTCCACTGACCCACGGGGTGTCCGGACTAACCATCTTTCCGATCATCATCACGTAGGGCCCCAGGTACTTGTTGACACCGAAGATGTCCAGGACGCGAATGTACCAGAAGATGATGTCCACACAGTAGATGACGCGGCCGTAGCCCATGTACGGCTGCTTCTGCAGGCGAAGGACAGCGCCGATCATGAACACGGAGATGGCCACCAGGTCGGTGATGTTCCAGTACTCCTGGAGCCAGACTTTTATCTTCTGGCTGAGTTTGCCCGGCTCAGACATGAGGATCTGCGAACCAAATGCCGAGGACCGGTGAGCCGGGCGGGCTGCGTGGGAGCCCTCCTTGCCTTCGCCACGTGGACAGACGGACCCGGTGGAACCCGAGTGTCTGGTTCCCTTTCCTTCCCTGCTGGGGACCTCCTGACACTGGGCCTCTCGGGGCGGGGGAGGCAAAGGTATCCAGAAAAGGAAATTCCACGGAATCCTCTGTGTTCCCAGATTTGGGATTTCACAGGCTCTCAGGAAATGCCTTCTCCATGTCTGTCCTCCGGCTCTAATGAAAGCCACTGCCTGTTGATCTCTTTCCTAACTCCCCAAACATCCAGGAGGGAAGCCCTGGAGTGGAGATGCACCCGTGTGGTCCCACGCACGGGCCCTCCACCGCCGGGGAAGAGAGCAGAATCCGGTGAAGAGATAGATGTTTATCTGCCAGAATCCCTTTGCAACTTGGGAGAAGTCATGGGAAAGTTAACCTTGACTTTCTCCTACGTGAGCTTCTACCCTTGGAAAATCACGGATTTAAAAGTAACTACTTCTGCCCTGGCTGGGCGGCTCAGTGGATAAAAGCATCGTCCCGGTGCACCAGAGGTCAAAGGTTTGACCCCCGGTCAGGGCACGTAGGAGAAGCAATCAATGAATGTACAACTAAGTGGAACAGCTAAGTGAGACAATAAGTGGGTGCTTCTCTCCCTCTCTCTCTCTCTCTCTCTTAAATCAATAGAAAAAATTATTAAAAATCACTACCCAGGCATCCACAGAGCAAGCCCCATGGTCACACAAAGGCGTGCAGAAGCGTGAGGACCTGCTGAGAACAGCCACACCCTTGTAGTCGTGACAACTCTGGGTAGTGGGTCCCAGGGACCCCAGGAGTGAGAGGAGGGGGTGACTATCGGCCAACAGAGAAGGGCTTTAACAGTGTGACAACCAGAGATGCCGGCTGATGGCCCCCTTTTTCCTGTCCCCGGAGGGTGTGCTCCTGGCATCAAGCACAAGGTCTGAGTGTGGCTGATGCCCAGCAAGACCACGGTGGCACGGTGCTGTGGCTGGCCCCTTGGGAAACCCTGTCTGGCCCTCTGCAGAGTCTGAATGAAGCCCAACTAGAAGAGGAGGAGGAGGAGGAGGAGGAGGAGGAGGAGGAGGGCTGTAAATTTTTGGATCAGACACTCTTGGGGTTTCTCAGGCTCTCCTTAGACTGACGGCACTAAAGCCACTCTACCCGGGAGAAGTTGCCAGTTATATACATATATATGGGCCCTGGCCGGTTGGCTCAGTGGTAGAGTGTCGGCCTGGCGTGCGGGGGACCCGGGTTCGATTCCTGGCCAGGGCACACAGGAGAAGCGCCCATCTGCTTCTCCACCCCTCCCCCTCTCCTTCCTCTCTGTCTCTCTCTTCCCCTCCCGCAGCCAAGGCTCCACTGGAGCAAAGTTGGCCCGGGCGCTGAGGATGGCTCCATGGCCTCTGCCTCAGGCGCTAGAATGGCTCTGGTTGCGGCAGAGCAATGCCCCAAGATGGCAGAGCATCGCCCCCTGGTGGGCATGCTGGGTGGATCCTGGTAGGGCGCATGCGGGAGTCTGTCTGACTGCCTCCCCGTTTCCAGCTTCAGAAAAATACAAAAAAATAAAATAAAATAAATATATATACATATTATGTAAATGTATATATACATTTTTCAGTTTGGTAAATGGGTCAATAATAATCGCAAAAAGATACTCTCGGTTCTATAACCGAGAAGGAATATGCAGCCCTGCTGTGGGCTTTTTCGGTTCAAGTTCATTGTTTGTTTTTTCTCCGATACAAGCTTTTCTCTTTAGAAATGAATGCAGTGAGTTAAAACCTGCAGATGAGGCCCTGGCTGGTTGGCTCAGCGGTAGAGCCTTGGCCTGATGTGTGGAAGTCCTGGGTTCGATTCCCGGCCAGGGCACACAGGAGAAGTGCCCATCTGCTTCTCCACCCCTCCCCCTCTCCTTCCTCTCTGTCTCTCTCTTCCCCTCCTGCAGCCAAGGCTCCATTGCAGCAAAGATGGCCCGGGCGCTGAGGATGGCTCCATAGCCTCTGCCTCAGGCGCTAGAATGGCTCTGATTGCGGCAGAGCGACGCCCCAGATGGGCAGAGCATCGCCCCTGGTGGGCATGTCGGGTGGATCCCAGTAGGGCACATGCAGAAATCTGTCTCTCTGCCTCCCCGCTTCTCACCTCAGAAAAATACCCCCCCAAAAAACAAGAACAAAAACAGGGAAAGTGTCAACTCCCGAGTCCCCCTGTTCCCAGTGTCACCTCCTAGAAAATGGAGGCAGAATCCGGAGCCTGCTGTGGTCACTGGCTTCTGTCTCAGGTACCCAGCAGCACTGAGGGGCCCGTCCTGGGCGCCCAGACCCGTTTCTATCGCTAGGGGCCACCTCGGTTGCCTTGCGCTTGGAGTACCAAGGTCGCGGTCCTGGGATGCAGAAGCAGCTGTGCGTTCAGCAGGGGCACAGCATGAACTTGGGGGGATGGGGACCCCCGAAAAGGAAAGTCCCACCGCACTCCGGATGCTCCTGGCATGGGTTTTGCCCTAAGACGGTCCCTCGGGGGCGCTGTCGGTGGATTGGAGGGGGGCCGCCCGGGACGGCAGGACGCGGGGAGGGTGGGCACTCACCTCTCGGACTTTCTCCAAGGCCAGGGTCACGATGTAGGAGATGACCACCCACTCCTGCAGGCAGGGCCAGCGTTCCATGCGCACCAGGATGATGTAGTTGAACAGCAGCAGGTAGCCCAGGTACGAGATCTGGAAGACAAGGAGGACAGGAAGAGGGAGGGAGGGAGGGCCGTGTGTCGGTGAAGGCAGATGGCCAGCTCGGGAAGGAAGTCTGCAACCATCGTTCTGGGACGACGCCCGCCCCCCAAAACCCACTCTTCATCGCTGGCCGGGCGGACTCAGGCCGGGGAACACTTCCTCCACATCCCCAGTGCGGACAGAGCACGTGAGGCAGGTGGAAGGCACCGTCAGCATCAGCGCGAGGGGACAGCTGCGGTGGTCGCAGTCGCCCTCCTGGGGGAGGTCAGGAAATAGCACGGAAGTCACAGCACCCTGGGGGGTGGGGAGCTTTTGAATCATTTCCGGGTGCGTCTTCTGCATTCCTGTAGACTGGACCGTGTTACTCACTCTTCCTTGCCTGCCACATACTTTCGTAAATCTTTCCAGGGCTGGTGGGTAGGTGTGGGAGGTTTGGGAAGGAAGAAGAGGAGCCATTGATTGGCTTGGGCACACAGAGCTGTCCTGAGTCCCCTTCAGGAGCACTGACAACAGGGTCCCTCGCTGTCTTGGTCTTTACGAGAGCAAGGTTTGCAGTGACAGGAAGTGGTATGGAGCTACTGTCTGAGCTGTGAACTGGACGACCCTTTAGCTTCAGGGATCCTCGCTGCTACAAGGCCCCTGCTGAAGTCTGGGGGGCCGGGCATGTGCTAATAACTGTCTGTTTGGGTTGGGCATTCTTTTTTTTTTTGTATTGTTCTGAAGTAAGAAGTGGGGAGAGACAGACAGACTCCCGCATGCGCCCGACCGGGATCCACCCGGCACGCCCACCAGGGGGCGATGCTCTGCCCATCTGGGGCATTGCTCTGTCGCAACCAGACCCATTCTAGCTCCTGAGGCAGAGGCCATGGAGCCATCCTCAGCGCCTGGGTCAACTTTGCTCCAATGGAGCCTTGGCTGCGGGAGGGGAAGAGAGAGACAGAGAGGAAAGCGCGGCGGAGGGGTGGAGAAGCAGATGGGTGCTTCTCCTGTGTGCCCTGGCCGGGAATCGAACCCAGGACTTCCACATGCTAGGCTGACGCTCTACCCGCTGAGCCAACCGGCCAGGGCCCCTCCTTTGTTTACTTTTAAATAAGATGTTATTTCCCCGAGTTTGTATGACTAAAGACATTTTAAACAGCCCTTTGTCGTAAAGCAAATAGAACACAAATGCTGTTTTATGAAACGGTGTACTGAGGGCTGGGGTGGCCCCATCCCCACCTACACATCCCTATACGACAAGACAGCTACATCAAGTCTTAGGTGAGGACCTGGATTAGTTCTGGCTTCATTTCCACAACTTATTTTAATTCCGTGACTTGTCAACTCTTTCTAAAGCCCTTCATGTTGTTTTACTCTTTTTTAAAAAAATAAAAATAAAATTTTTTTCAAGGCAACACGGGTTAATGACATTCTGTACATTTCAAGCATCTGTTCTGTCGTGTGCTCTCTCCCCCCTCCTCCGAACTCTAGTCTCCTTCTGGCCTTGACCCGTTTCTGGGTTCTAACCTATCTAACTCTTCAAAATACACTGCATGCCAGGCGCTAAGGGCGGGGGGGGGGGGGCGAGGGAGGGGGCGGTGGCTTCACCGTGTAGAACCAGAACTTGACAATGGGCGCGTTGTAGAATTCACAGATCTTCGTCCCGATGGGGATGCGTCTTTGCTTTTTGTGCGCGTTCTCCTCATCCCCCTTCCTGGAGCCGGCATCGGCGTTCGCGTCCTGGAAGACACGGCAAGCGGGTTGCCAAGTGGGAAATGCAGTGTTTCCCCGGCGCTGGATCGAAGACACAGGTGCCCTTAAAAATAAAGAACAGGCCTGACCAGGCGGTGGCGCAGTGGAGAGAGCGTCGGACTGCGATGCTGAGGACCCAGGTTCGAGACCCCGAGGTTGCCAGCTTGAGCGCGAGCTCATCTGGTTTGAGCAAAAAAAAAAAAAAAAAGCTCACTAGCTTGGACTCAAGGTCGCTGGCTCGAGCAAGGAGTTACTCGGTCTGCTGAAGGCCCGCGGTCAAGGCACAAGAAAGCAATCAGTGAACAACTAAGGTGTCGCAATGCGCAACGAAAAACTAATGATCGATGCTTCTCATCTCTCTCTGTTCCTATCTGTCTGTCCCTGTCTATCCCTCTCTCTGACTCTCTCTCTGTCTCTGTAAAAATAAGGAAGGAAGGAAGGAAGGAAGGAAGGAAGGAAGGAAGGAAGGAAGGAAGGAAGGAAGAGAGAGAAAGAAAGAAAGAAAGAAAGAAAAAAAGAAATAAAGGGCCCCGGGTGGGTAGATGGGTTGGATAGAGAGCATCACCAACCCCCCTACACCAAGGTTGCGGATTCGATCCCCCCGTCAGGGCGCCTACATGAGTCAACGGACGAATGCATAAATAAGTGGAACAACAAATGATCTCTCTCTCTTTCTCTCCCTTCACCTTTCTTTGTCTCTCCAATAATAATCACTACACTTAAAAAAGTAAAGAGTTATAAAAATGTCCTCCATTACTGAGGTTTCTCCATTCCAGGGCTCAGAGAAGCCTCAACGGCCTTGACGGCGAGGACAGACAGAGCACGCCTCCGACCTCGGGGCACACTGACCGCCACCTCCTCCTCCTTCTCCTTGCCGTCCTCGTTCTCCTTGGACGTTTGATACGAGAAGTCGTCGTAGCTGCGGAACTCCAGAAACAAGATGGTGGGGGGGAGGAGAATCCCCATGATCACCTGGGAAGGGCGAGAAGAAAGGAAACGGGGTTTTAGGCTACGTCGGTTCTCAAAATGTTCCCCGGTGCGGGCAGGAAGGTGGAGTGATAGCCTCCAGCGGAACTCAATATTCTCACAGTCTCGGAAGGGGCTCATCCCTGCGCCCGCGTTCGGTGGCTAGTTTGGTTGGGTTCATTGGCAGGACTGCAGGCAGGGAAGAGTGTAAGGTCCACCCAGTTTTGTTTTGTTTTTGTTTTTGTGCTTTTTTTTTGGACAGACAGCAAGGAGTCCTGTGTGGAATTCTGACTTACAAAGCAGAAATCATACATGAAGCTTCAAAGCTTGCAAATCTGTCATTGAACATCTCGTAATATAGGCCCTGGGCAGGCAGCTCCATTGGTTAGGGCATCATCTCAATACGACAAGATTGCAGGTTCGATCCCCGGTTAGGGCACACATAAGAATCAACCACTGAATGCATAAATAGGTGGAACAACAAATCGGTTTCTCTCTCTCTCTCTCTCTTTCTCCCTCTCCTTCCATTCCTCTAAATAAATAAAAATAAAATATAATTATATAGAAAATAAAAATTAAATCACATAAAAAATACTTCTAGTGAAATAAGCCAAATGTATTTTATATAGAAATTACTTAGATAGACCAAGAGTTGGTGGGGGGGGGGTGACTTACAAAAGAAGGACTTGAAGGCCCTGGCCGGTTGGCTCAGTGGTAGAGCGTCAGCCTGGCATGCGAGGGGTCCCGAGTTTGATTCCCGGCCAGGGCACACAGGAGAAGCGCCCATCTGCTTCTCCATCCCTCCCCCTCTCCTTCCTCTCTGTCTCTCTCTTCCCCTCCTGCAGCCGAGGCTCCATTGGAGCAAAGATGGCCCGGGCGCTGGGGATGGCTCCTTGGCCTCTGCCCCAGGCGCTAGAGTGGCTCTGGTTGCGGCAGAGCGACGCCCCGGAGGGCAGAGCATTGCCCCCTGGTGGGCAGAGCGTCGTCCCCTGGTGGGCAGAGCTCGCCCCTGGTGGGCGTGCCGGGTGGATCCCGGTCGGGCGCATGCGGGAGTCTGTCTGACTGTCTCTCCCCGTTTCCAGCTTCGGAAAAATACAAAAAAAAAAAAAAAAAGAAGGACTTGATTGGACTCAGACTAGAAAAGCAGAAGGTGCCTGGGCTCAGAGGTGGGGAGACCTTGTCCTTTGAATCAGGGTGGCCGCTGAGCTCCGTCTGTCAGGACCCTTGATTGGGTCTCAGGCGCTAGGTCACCTGGGTTCAGACCCAGGACTCACACCACACCTAAGTCAGACCTTAAGCCAGTCACTTCGTCTTGAATTTTCAGGGTCTTCCTCTGGAAGACAAGGGTTGTCACGGTGCCTCCCTCACAGGGTGGCTCAGAGCAGTCAATGGAAGTAACCGTGGTCAGCGCTTGGCTCAGCCTGGCAGAGAGCGGGGGGGGGGGGCTCCCAGGGCACCACCCGTCGCCGTGCCGCCCTCCTCGCCACCCTCCGCAACCCGACCTCGCACCTTCAGGCCGGGGTTCTTCCTCATGCGCAGCCTCCCCATCCACATGTCAGTCAGCAGCATCTGGCTGCAGGTGTGCGCGATGAAGTCGCGGTGTTTGGCGGCCACGGCCAGCTTGAGGCAGGTGGAGTTGCTCCAGTTGGTCAGCTCGTAGGTCAGCAGCTTCATGGCGATCTGCTCGTCGTGCTTGTAGGACTGGTCAAGCAGCTCCACGGCCAGCTGGCCGAAGTCCCTGCAAGGAGAGACGTGGAATTTGGGCTGCAGCCACGGCGGCCACGGAAATCCTTCGAGCCCGTGGGGCGTGAGTCTGCAGAGGGGGAACCTGGGAGCTGGGGCTCTGTGCACGGTCACGTTGCGGGGTGACTGTGGTTGCTGCACATGGAGCTCTAGGTAGATCCCCCCAATTCGCCTCTCAGGCCCCAGAAACACAGAGACAAGAAGACAAAGTCCCTTCCCTGGCCTGGTGCCCAAACAGGGACGCAGCTCAGAAAGGACTGCAAAGCCCCCCGTGGCACAGGACGTCAGAAGCATGGTGGTCGCCCCTTCGGGGTGGGGACAGTGGACACTGAAGGGGACAACAAGAGGGCTCGCAGGGGCAGGTAAGGTCCTGTCTCTTGACCTAGGTGCCGGTCATACTCAGGCGATCCATCGGAATCGCAGCCTACCGGAGTGGAAACCCACCAGCCCAAACCGTGGGGACCAGCCCCAGGGGAGGCACATCAGACCTCTCACTGACTGATTGCAGCAGGCTCAGTGAGGACCAGCCCTAAAAACCCCGGGGGCCTCCAGGCCTCTGGGACGGTGCCCGCTTGCGTGAGTTTTACCTCCTGGGGGACCCACCAATTTCTCAGAAGGTGAAGTGATAGGCACCATTTTGAAAAAAAAGTCCAGAATGTTCTGGTCTTCTTAGCAATGGCTGCCTTCAAGGGCAACTCCTTCACCAGGGCCTGGCCTGCTGCGGTTGTATCAGAGCCCTGCTGGGCTGGGGGAAGTGAAATACCCCAACTCCAGTCTGGGCAGCTTGTTCCACAGACGGGGGCAGAGAAACGGAGAGGCACTTGGGAAGGTCAAGTCCCAGGTGCAGTTTCACTGAAGCTGTATCCTTCTGAGTGTGTTTTCTGTTTCATTGTTCTTTTTTCTTTTTTAATTAGAAAAAAAGTTATTTAATTTATTTCCTAATTATGGACTATTCTTTTTCCCCCCAATTTTTATTGAATGTATTGGGGTGACACCGGTTAATAAAAATTATACCGGCTTCAGGCACACGGTTCTACAACACATCACCTGTATGTTGCATTGTGCATTCACCATCCCAAGGGGCTTCACTGTCTTTGCATTAAAATTGTGTGTCAAGCCTGACCTGTGGTGGCGCAGTGGATAGAGCATCGACCTGGAAATGCCAAGGTGGCCGGTTAGAAACCCCGGGCTTGCTCAGTCAAGGCACAGACAGGAAGCAACTACGATGAGTTGATGCTTCCCACTCCTCCCTCCTCTCTCTCTCTAAAAAAAAATTGTGTGTCGCTTGGACAGGCAGTGGCGCAGTGGATAGAGCATTGGACTGGGACATGGAGGACCCAGGTTCAAAACCCTGAGGTTGCTGGCTTGAGTGCAGACTCACCAGCTTGAGCATGGGATCACAGTCATTGGCTTGAGTGCAAAGGTCACTGGCTTGAGCAAGGGGTCAATTGGTCTGCTGTAGCCCTCCCCCCTTGAAGAACTAATGCTTCTCATCTCTCTCCTTCCTGTTTGTCCCTCTCTCTGTCCCTCTCTCTGTTTCAGTCACACACACACACACACTTATGTGCCAGGTGTTTGCATAAGAAACCAGCCAACAAAAGCAATGACAGTCCAGGGACATCTCAGAGAGACAGAAGGAAAAGTACTAGCATGCAAGGCAAAGCGATTCAGGAGCAAGCTTTCTTTTTCTTGTATTTTTCTGAAGTGAGAAGTGGGGAGGCAGAGAGACAGACTCCCGCATGCGCCCGACCGGGATCCACCCGGCACGCCCACCAGGGGCTGATGTTCTGCCCATCTGGGGCGTTGCTCCGTTGCAATCAGAGCCATTTTTTAGCGCCTGGGGCAGATACCTTGGAGCCATTCTCAGCGCCCGGGCCAACTTTGCTCCAATGGAGCCTT
Organism: Saccopteryx bilineata; assembly: GCF_036850765.1. Taxonomy (NCBI): domain Eukaryota; kingdom Metazoa; phylum Chordata; class Mammalia; order Chiroptera; family Emballonuridae; genus Saccopteryx; species Saccopteryx bilineata. The sequence continues at coordinate 59,024,444 of NC_089496.1, forward strand.
GGCTGCGGGAGGGGAAGGGGGGGGAGGAGGAGAAGCAGATGGTCACTTCTCCTGTGTGCCCTGACTGGGAATCGAACCTGGGACATCCACACGCCAGGCTGTTGCTCTACTGCTGAACTAACCAGCCAGGGCCCATGAGCCAGCTTTCAAGGTCATTGTGCTGAAGTGAGAAATTGCCTGTCACCCCCCCACACACAACGAGACAAGTGCTGAGGACAACCGGGCTCTCCTGGCTCTTCCGTTCTCCCCCAGACTCTCACTTGGAGTTGTTGTCCAGGTCCTGGGAGATGTCGTCCACCAGCTCGCTCTCGGAGGACTCGTGGGCCATGGACTTGTAGAGCTTGCAGGCCACCAGGGCCTTGGCCATGCTCTCCTCGCCGCGCTGCCACAGGAAGACCGCCATCTTCTGCCGCTTCATCAGCACGGCCCACACCATCAGCTCGTGGAAGGGGTACTGGAACCGGCTCACCGCCGGGTTGTCCACGTCGATGTCCACCTCTTCCTCCTTCTTCTTCTTCTTCTTCTTCTTCCCTTTGGCCGGCGGCTCGTCGTCCTGGGGGGGGGGGAGGGAGCACACGTGTGTCACGGTCCTGCCGCGAACGAACGCTCAGACGAAGGGTTTCAGGACGACTGGGAGAAGGGAAACCTCTGGTGTCCGCTCAGTGGGTTAACTCTTCTGAAAATGTGCTGCCTGCCCTGTGGTGGCGCAGTGGATAAAGCGTCAGCCTGGAACGCTGAGGTCACCGGTTTGAAACCCCGGGCTTGCCCGGTTAAGGTACATGAGGGAGTTGATGCTTCCTGCTCCTCTCTCTCTCTCTCTCTCTCTCTCTCCTCTCTCTAAATTAATCAATAAAGCCTTAATAATAAAAAATAAAATATGTCATGGCTATTATGCTAAGTAAGCCATCAGAATGGACAGAGACACATCCTACTGTTGGAAGACCTCATACCCTGCTGGGTTGGCAGCGTTTTCTTTCCTCCCAGAAGTCTTTAATAACTGAGGAGATGCCACCAAATCAAAACAATCACAACGAAAACACACTTAAATACAAAAAGCACCATGAGAGGCTTCTTTTTTCAAGAGAGAGAGAGTGGAAGGGAGAGAGAGAGAGAGAGAGAAACATCAATTTGTTGTTCCACTTATTCATACATTTATTGGTTGATCCTTGTATGTGCCCTGACTGGGGATCGAATTCACAACCTTCCTCAGGAAAATCTTCCCATCACTAGCAAATCTACTCATACTTGACTCAGCTGGTGTGGCTGGGGTGTGGGAGGGACCCCGGCTGTCTACTTCCAACAACATGTTTTTCATGACTGTCCCAATTTCTTAGAGCCTCCTCGTGAATTATAACATCTTTATAGTAACGATCGTATCTTGCCTCTGACTTAAATGTTTTTGTTCTAATTATCTCATCTGTCGAAGTAAAAGCATATTTACCGTCCCCTTGGGAGTGTTGAGCGATGTAGGTGAAAGACTGACATCGTGTAGAAATTTAAAAACGAACTTAGCTACCTGTTCAAGAATATCCCAGATTAAATTAAAAGCCATGGATGTTAACGAAATTTAAAACAGACACCTTCTTAAGCCTGTCTTGCAATAATAGAGGATTTTATAAAAATATATATTAATTGGATATAAATGTGCTTAAGATAATTTTTTAAGGAGTTTTTTAAAATTTTTGTTTTTATTTTATTTATTAATTTTCAAAGAGAGAGAGAGAGAGACAGAGAGAGAGAAGGGGGGGAGGAGCAGGAAGCATCAACTCCCATATGTGCCTTGACCAGGCAAGCCCAGGGTTTCAAACCGACGACCTCAGCATTTCCAGGTCGACGCTTTATCCACTGCGCCACCACAGGTCAGGCTAAAATAATTTTTTAAAGTGCTAGAGAGAGACTACAACATCATGGACTTGAACTGGATTAGTAAGTACCGTAGGGACACAAACGGAATAGCATCATTACCGAGTTTGATCAGAGAGAAACGTCTAAGAGTTGTGCGCAACAGATGGAGAACGCTCATGAATCACTCACAGATGATTCATTAAAGCCTGGTTCCCTTTGAGATTTTTGCATCTCAGAGGATTCCTGTTAGTCCACAGTCAACGAATAACATTAGGAAGTGACGTCAGTGACAATGAAAAGTCCGTGCTTGGAAAAGTGAAAAAGTTAAACTATGCACATCAATAACTCTGGGATGAAAGAGGAAGTGATAACTATTTGGAAACAATGGCCATCAAGGGTAACAAGGGCAAATGAGGGGATATTTTATTGCTTCATCTTCATTTTGAAATATCCCCTAGTTTATACTTACCCAAACCCAGGAGGCACCATACAACACTCAGAGAAAAATGACAGCTTTGATACGTTTATTGGAATACAGGGAGGACGGAAACTGAGCAGACCTCGCTTTCAAACCGAGTCAATGAGAAAAGTACAGTAACTCTACAGACAGCGTATGGAAGAGAAGGATAAAAATAAAAGCAGACATTATTAAAAATTAAAAAAAAAACACAGAAAAAAAAGGTTGCTTTTTAAATAAAGCAAAACTGCCAATCAAATACATAGGCAAGTATGGTTAAGGAAAAGAGAAGATATAAATTTTTAAAAAATGAAATAAGAGGCCCTGGCCGGTTGGCTCAGTGGTAGAGCGTTGGCATGGCGTGCAGGAGTCCCAGGTTCGATTCCCAGTCAGGGCACACAGGAGAAGCAGCCATCTGCTTCTCCACCCTCCCCCTGTCCTTCCTCTCTGTCTCTCTCTCTTCTCCTCCCGCAGCCAAGGCTCCATTGGAGCAAAGATGGCCCGGGCGCTGAGGATGGCTCCTGGGGCCTCTGCCTCAGGCGTTAGAATGGCTCTGGTTGCAACAGAGCAACGCCCCAGAGGGGCAGAGCATCGCCCCCTAGTGGGCTTGCCAGGTGGATCCCGGTTGGGCGCATGCGGGAGTCTGTCTGACTGCCTCCCCATTTCCAGCTTCGGAAAAATGCAAAAGAAAAAAAAAAAAAGAAAAGAAATAAGAGGCCTCGGCTAGTTGGCTCAGTGGTAGAGCATCAGCCTGGCAGTGGATGTCCTGGGTTTGATTCCCTGTCAGGGCACACAGGAGAAGCGCCCTCTGCTTCTCTACTCTTCCCTCTTCTCTCTCTCTCTCTCTCTCTCTCTCTCCCCCCCCCCAGTCCCCCACCCACAGCCATGGCTCGATTGATTCACGCACATCGGCCTAGGCGTTGAGGAAGGCTCTGTGGAGCCTCTGCCTCAGGCACTAAAAATAGCTCGGTTGTGAGCATGGCCCCAGATGGGCAGAGCATTGACCCCGGATGGGGATTGCTGGGTGCATCCCAGTTGGGGCACATGTAGGAGTCTGTCTCTCTATCTCACCTCCTCTCACTTGGAAAAAAAAAAAAAACTGGAACAAGAAAGAACACAACTAAAGATATTGAGGAGATTGAAAAAGAATTAGAATACTGTATAAAAGTGCACACCAATGAACTAGAAGGCTTAGAGGAAATAAGTTGTTTTCTAAGAAAATGTGCAGTTGACTCTGGGAAACACAAAGCCTGAATTGAGTCCTATTGTAAACAGTCACGAATGACCAAGGTGTCGTAAACTATTGAAAATGAATTTGACTTACTTCCATTCCCAGAAGTTTAAGAGCTTTCGGCTGCAGAATGGAAGGGAAGGAAAAAATATACATATATTATCAATGCAATCCGATCACTCAGTACATTAGTAGCGGTGTTACTAAAGAGACATAATAACAAATAGGTTAACAATGAAGGACAGCAGCTAAGAAGAGGAAATGCTTTAAGCGGGGACACCTCGACGTTCGTCAGCCGACAGTCGGTTGAAGAGAAAGACACGCAGGTGCATGACCTAACTCCAGCTAGAACCAGAGATGTCCCCTCACGGGAACATAAGGACACAGAGCTCCGGGCTCCCAAGGCGGGGCCGGGGGAGGGGCTCTTCACGGCCATCAGACATTTGAGTTGGGCTTGTGCTAAAGGAAGGATTTTGATCGGGGTGAGGGCGAGGTAGGCATGGCCGGTCCAGCCATACAACAGGATTCTGGCAGAGACCCGTGGTCCCTAATGACAGGGTGGGGATGGCGTCAGGCTGTCAGAGAACCTTGCATGTCGTGACAATGATCTTGGCATTGGGTCCTCAGGCGGGGAGGGGGTTGGGAGGAGCTCGGGGAGCCGCTGAGCAGAGAGCACACTGGCCTGTCCCTCGCTTTGGAAGAGTAGGGGTCACCACAGCAGTAGGAGAAAGAGGACAGAGCCCAGAGAGCCCAGAAGGAAGGCTATTGTGGACAGAAGACAGAGTCGGAGGAGCCGGGGCCGGATACAACCGATGGGTTGAGCATCCCGACTTGCTAAGGATGAAGGTGAAACTCTGGGTGGACGTCTGCAGGGACAGCGAGACCTCCCGCCCGAGTCCCCGCAGGGACAGCGAGACCTCCCACCCGAGTCCCCGCAGGGACAGCGAGACCTCCCGCCCGAGTCCCCGCAGGGACAGCGAGACCTCCCGCCCGAGTCCCCGCAGGGACAGCGAGACCTCCCGCCCGAGTCCCCGCAGACACAGCGAGACCTCCCACCCGAGTCCCCGCAGGGACAGCGAGACCTCCCGCCCGAGTCCCCGCAGGGACGGCGAGACCTCCCGCCCGAGTCCCCGCAGGGACGGCGAGACCTCCCGCCCGAGTCCCCGCAGGGACGGCGAGACCTCCCACCCGAGTCCCCGCAGGGACGGTGAGACCGAGACCTCCCGCCCGAGTCCCCGCAGGGACAGCGAGACCTCCCACCCGAGTCCCCGCAGGGACAGCGAGACCTCCCACCCGAGTCCCCGCAGGGACAGCGAGACCTCCCACCCGAGTCCCCGCAGGGACAGCGAGACCTCCCACCCGAGTCCCCGCAGGGACGGTGAGACCGAGACCTCCCGCCCGAGTCCCCGCAGGGACGGCGAGACCTCCCGCCCGAGTCCCCGCAGGGACGGGAGACCTCCCGCCCGAGTCCCCGCAGGGACGGTGAGACCGAGACCTCCCGCCCGAGTCCCCGCAGGGACGGCGAGACCTCCCGCCCGAGTCCCCGCAGGGACAGGAGACCTCCCACCCGAGTCCCCGCAGGGACAGCGAGACCTCCCACCCGAGTCCCCGCAGGGACGGTGAGACCGAGACCTCCCGCCCGAGTCCCCGCAGACACAGCGAGACCTCCCACCCGAGTCCCCGCAGGGACGGCGAGACCTCCCGCCCGAGTCCCCGCAGAGACGGCGAGACCTCCCGCCCGAGTCCCCGCAGGGACAGCGAGACCTCCCACCCGAGTCCCCGCAGGGACGGCGAGACCTCCCGCCCGAGTCCCCGCAGGGACAGCGAGACCTCCCGCCCGAGTCCCCGCAGGGACGGCGAGACCTCCCGCCCGAGTCCCCGCAGGGACAGCGAGACCTCCCACCCGAGTCCCCGCAGGGACGGCGAGACCTCCCGCCCGAGTCCCCGCAGGGACGGCGAGACCTCCCACCCGAGTCCCCGCAGACACAGCGAGACCTCCCACCCGAGTCCCCGCAGGGACAGCGAGACCTCCCGCCCGAGTCCCCGCAGGGACAGGAGACCTCCCGCCCGAGTCCCCGCAGGGACAGGAGACCTCCCACCCGAGTCCCCGCAGGGACAGCGAGACCTCCCACCCGAGTCCCCGCAGGGACAGCGAGACCTCCCACCCGAGTCCCCGCAGGGACGGCGAGACCTCCCGCCCGAGTCCCCGCAGGGACGGTGAGACCGAGACCTCCCGCCCGAGTCCCCGCAGACACAGCGAGACCTCCCACCCGAGTCCCCGCAGGGACAGGAGACCTCCCACCCGAGTCCCCGCAGGGACAGGAGACCTCCCACCCGAGTCCCCGCAGGGACAGCGAGACCTCCCACCCGAGTCCCCGCAGGGACAGCGAGACCTCCCACCCGAGTCCCCGCAGGGACAGGAGACCTCCCGCCCGAGTCCCCGCAGGGACAGGAGACCTCCCACCCGAGTCCCCGCAGGGACGGTGAGACCTCCCGCCCGAGTCCCCGCAGGGACAGGAGACCTCCCACCCGAGTCCCCGCAGGGACGGCGAGACCTCCCGCCCGAGTCCCCGCAGGGACAGGAGACCTCCCGCCCGAGTCCCCGCAGGGACGGCGAGACCTCCCGCCCGAGTCCCCGCAGGGACAGGAGACCTCCCACCCGAGTCCCCGCAGGGACGGCGAGACCTCCCGCCCGAGTCCCCGCAGGGACAGGAGACCTCCCGCCCGAGTCCCCGCAGGGACAGGAGACCTCCCACCCGAGTCCCCGCAGGGACGGCGAGACCTCCCGCCCGAGTCCCCGCAGGGACAGGAGACCTCCCGCCCGAGTCCCCGCAGGGACGGCGAGACCTCCCGCCCGAGTCCCCGCAGGGACGGTGAGACCGAGACCTCCCGCCCGAGTCCCCGCAGGGACAGCGAGACCTCCCACCCGAGTCCCCGCAGGGACAGCGAGACCTCCCACCCGAGTCCCCGCAGGGACGGCGAGACCTCCCACCCGAGTCCCCGCAGGGACAGCGAGACCTCCCGCCCGAGTCCCCGCAGGGACGGTGAGACCTCCCACCCGAGTCCCCGCAGGGACAGCGAGACCTCCCGCCCGAGTCCCCGCAGGGACGGTGAGACCTCCCGCCCGAGTCCCCGCAGACACAGCGAGACCTCCCGCCCGAGTCCCCGCAGGGACAGCGAGACCTCCCACCCGAGTCCCCGCAGGGACGGCGAGACCTCCCGCCCGAGTCCCCGCAGGGACGGCGAGACCTCCCACCCGAGTCCCCACAGGGACGGCGAGACCTCCCACCCGAGTCCCCACAGGGACGGCGAGACCTCCCACCCGAGTCCCCACAGGGACGGCGAGACCTCCCACCCGAGTCCCCGCAGGGACGGCGAGACCTCCCGCCCGAGTCCCCGCAGGGACGGTGAGACCGAGACCTCCCACCCGAGTCCCCGCAGGGACGGCGAGACCTCCCACCCGAGTCCCTGCAGGAGGAAGGGCGGGTGTGCTGAGGTGGGGGGAGGGCAGTGAGCTTGACTTCGGACAGGTGGGGTCAGTGGGCCAGACAGACGATGATAGGGAACCACGGGGCGGACAAGCACACACAGCCACTGAGCTCTACCCTCTTGGGCCCGAACAAGTTGTTGTAAAGGGTCCGGAAGCTCTTGCGGGTGTAGTTGCAACGGTAGGCGCCCCCCATGAGGTATTCCAGCACCAGCCCGATGTCGATGAGGCTGATGTGGTAGTCGGGCGGCAGGTTGCCCTGGAAGAGAAGAGGTCGGGGCTCAGGACCCATGAGAAGGCTCCGGCCGCGGGCGTGGTCTTCCTCACACCCCCAGACACACGGTGGGGTCACCGCGGGCCACCCCTTGGGCACTGGTGGAACAGAGGGGCAGTAAACAGTTCTCAGTCTGTTACCACGTGACTGAGGCAGACAATAGGTTAACCCAGGGGTCCCCAAACTTTTCACACAGGGGGCCAATTCACCGTCCCTCAGACCGTTGGAGAGCCGGACTATAAAAAACAAACAAACTATGAACAAATCCCTATGCACACTGCACATGTCTTATTTTAAAGTAAAAAAAGAAAATGGGAACAAATACAATATTTAAAATAAAGAACAAGTAAATTTAAGTCAACAAACTGACCAGTATTTCAATGGGAACTATGGGCCTGCTTTTGGCTAATGAGATGGTCAATGAGATGATGTGCTCCTCTCACTGACCACCAATGAAAGAAGTGCGGCGGGGGCCAGAAAAACGGCCTCAGGGGGGGGCCGCATGCGGCCTGCGGGCCATAGTTTGGGGACCCCTGGGTTAACCCTTCCTCGCTGAGAAGAGTCAGAAACCCACGAGGCTGTCCAGTTAGGGAGGGCTGGGCTGGGCTGTACGGAGCAGCACGATGCGTGCACATGCGTGTGTGCATGAACCATGCAGCAGGCGTGGATCTGCCTCTGTCAGAGCAGGTGGGTCTTGTTGAGAAGGTGCTTTGCTAGCGGCTTGCAGAAGCCCACTTCGAGGGGGGCTGGAGTCCCTGATGTCACAGAGAAGGGACGAGTGGCCAGTGCGACAGGAAGGGGGCTCCACGGGAGGCAGTGGGAAGAGGGACACTCCCTGGGCGGGGGCTTCCCTCGCGACAGCTTCACACGGTGCCTGGTGGCCCGTCGGGACCAGCCCGGCTTATTAAACCTCTTCCGGGCACCACGCGTCCGGCCAGCCCCTCGTGGAATTGGGGATTCCGTACACAGAGAGAAGGAGACACAGCCCTGTGACTAGAGAGCCGGCTGTTTAGGGGATGAGAAGGCAAAGTGACAAGTGGTCCCTGTGGCGGGGACATGATGAGAGAGAGTGAGGGACGCAGACATGGCCCTGTGGCGGGGACATGATGTCATAGAGAGAGTGAGGGACACAGACATGGCCCTGTGGCGGGGACATGATGTCATAGAGAGAGTGAGGGACACAGACATGGCCCTGTGGCGGGGACATGATGTCATAGAGAGAGTGAGGGACACAGACATGGCCCTGTGGCGGGGACATGATGTCATAGAGTGAGGGACACAGACATGGCCCTGTGGCGGGGACATGATGTCATAGAGTGAGGGACACAGACATGGCCCTGTGGCGGGGACATGATGTCATAGAGAGAGTGAGGGACGCAGACATGGCCCTGTGGCGGGGACATGATGTCATAGAGAGAGTGAGGGACGCAGACATGGCCCTGTGGCGGGGACATGATGTCATAGAGAGAGTGAGGGACGCAGACATGGCCCTGTGGCGGGGACATGATGTCATAGAGAGAGTGAGGGACGCAGACATGGCCCTGTGGCGGGGACATGATGTCATAGAGTGAGGGACACAGACATGGCCAGGCCGGCCCCCGGGGGGGCGAAGGTTCTTGGAAGGAGCTTGAACTTCATGAGACTCTGCAGGATGTTAATTTAAGTGGGGCCTCGGGAGCAGGGACGGTGGGAGGGATTTGGACTCGAGGATGTCAGCTGAGGATACAGAAAGCCACTCAGGCAAGAAACGGTTGGGTCAGAACTCGGGCAGCTGTGGCTTTTTTGAGTGCCGGCCCTTCCCAACCAGAGGCATCCGGGAAGTCGGATTCCTCGCGCGGGGAAACCAAGGCACAAGGCCCTGCCGACCCCCAGCTTCGTGGGTTCTGTTCTGACCCAGAGACCGTCTCCTCCGCGTAGAAGGCAGCGTCTGTCTGACACACGACCTGACTCTCTAGGTCTCTACGCTCTGACCTCTCACCAGAGTTGGTTTTTCATGCTGGGCACGTTTCACACAGAGCACGCCAGGGTGTTGTAGCGAAACGAGTCACTCTGAGGTTAACCCGCCCGAACCTTTCCGCCTGTGCCACGTGACAGCAGAGTGAGCCGACCCCACCACCACCCCCGCCCCATTCGTGCACTTTTCAGCACTGTCACCGCCTAGTGAGGGAACAGAGAGGCCAGGACAACGGCTTCGTTCCACAGAACACACAGGGGGACACAGGCACGTCCTACGGGTCCTTCCAGAAAGAGGCAATGCGACAGGTCTTAATGTCATCCCACAACACGAGGCGGCCCGGGCAGACGGTGGCCGGGTCAGAGGGAAGGTGAGGCCTCCTCTGGCTGCCCCCCCCCTGGGCCTTGGTGCCAACACCTCGTCACTCATTCAGCCCAAGCCTATATCCTGTGCGGGGGCGAACACTACGCTCAAAACACATTATTATCATCTCTCAGGTCGCCACTAAGACGAGCACACTTTTTTTAGAAATTTAAAAATTGCTTTATGAAATGTCTTCTTGAGAAATCGAAATTGCCCATTAGGCAAAAAAAAAACAAAACAGTCAGAGGGATGTCGAGTCCAGCACAGGGGATCTGGTGATAACTCCGTGCCGTGTCAGACGGGGATTAGACCTACTGGGGTGATTATTCTGTGCGCGACATAAATGTGTAATCACTGTATGGTGCAGAGAACACCGCTGTGACACTGCATGTCAACTCAAAGTGAACAATAAAATAAAATAGTATGTTCTTGAAAGACGCCCACAGGTAAGGATGATGAAGCAACAGACTGACCTTCTTTACATCCCTGACCAGCAAGTGAAGGGTGTTCGGTGGACCCAGTCTCTGAAAGGCAAGCATTCGGCCACATTAACCACGGTTTCCTTCTCAACTGGCAGCAAAACCCCACCTTCCTCCCCAGAATCAGTGAACGGGGAGGGCTGGCTAAGGGGCCTGCTGTGAGCCTGTATCCTTTAAGACACAGGATGTGCCGTGCTGAGGATGTATCCGACACGTCTGTCTATGTTCAATACGTTATATTGTGTCAACTGTCGTTGAGAAACAAACAAAAAAATGACCTGCCCCCAAATGTCAATAGGGTTGAGTGTGACACCTTCACAATCGCTAGTTACTAAAGTCACAAAAGAACCACGACTGTATACCTCCTTATATAAAAAGCACTTAAACCCACATCTGAACCGGTTTTGCCAAAAATCACCAGACCTCCACTCGATGAAGTGTCTCACTGCCCGTTTCCTCGGAACCACATACAAGATGGATAGAGAACCAGACTAAAATCAACACCGGGAACAGCTCAGCTGAACTTAGACTTTGAGAGATGCTGCAGGACCAGTGACCTGCTTTCTGAATTAAATAATCAATTAACTAACTAGTGATGGATGAAGAGACAGAGGACGGTTAAGGATTTGAAGAGATTTAAGAAATACATCAGCGGCATGAAGGACAGCCCCTATGCAGATTGCGATTCAAATAAACAGTTTTTTGTTTGTTTGTTTGTTTTTTGTATCTTTCTGAAGCTGGAAATGGGGAGAGACAGCCCGACCGGGATCCACCCGGCACGCCCACCAGGGGGGATGCTCTGTCCACCAGGGGGCAATGCTCTGCCCATCCTGGGCGTCGCTCTGCCGCGACCAGAGCCACTCTAGCGCCTGGGGCAGAGGCCAAGGAGCCATCCCCAGTGCCCGGGCCATCTTTGCTCCAATGGAGCCTCGGCTGTGGGAGGGGAAGAGAGAGACAGAGAGGAAGGAGAGGGGGAGGGGTGGAGAAGCAGATGGGTGCTTCTCCTGTGTGCCCTGGCCGGGAATCGAACCCGGGACTTCTGCACGCCAGGCCGACGCTCTACCACTGAGCCAACCGGCCAGGGCCCAAATAAACAGTTTTTAAAAACAAAATAAAGAAGGAAGAGGAGGAGGAAGGAAAGAAAGAAAGAAAGGAGGGAGGGAGGGAGGGAGGGAGGGAGGGAGAAAGGAAGGAAGGAAGGAAGGAAGGAAGGAAGGAAGGAAGGAAGGAAGGAAGGAAGGAAGGAAGGAAAAAAGAAGGAAAAAGGAAGGAGGAGGAAGAGGAAGAGAAAGAGGAAGAAGAAGAAAAAGAAGAAGAAGAAGAGGAGGAGGAAGAGGAGGAGAATAATAATAATAATAATGGGAAGAAGAAGGAGGAGGAGGAGGAGGAGGAGGAAGAAGAGGAGGAAGAGAAAGAAGGGGAAGGAAACAACTACCTGCCTCCCATCCATTGGTAGCCCTCCCAGCTGAACCGACATTTCAGAATTTCCGTGCTCCCCTGGGCTCACTTATGCAGAGAACCGCATCCGGCTGGCCGGCCCCTGCTGTCCCCCACCCCTGCCGGGACACTCACTGTGTTATAAAGCTCCTCCAGCCGTGGGATGGTGAGGAAATGCTGCATGTTGACTCCGTTTTCTATCAGGAGCTTCACAAAGTCCACGCGGTCTAAGACCAGCGCGTCCAGCATGGCCTGTTCCAGGGCGTTCACCTGCGCGGGGAGGGAGGGGAGCTCGAGAGTGGCCTCTCAAGGGGACTCTAGGCAGGAGGCAGGTTGGGAACACCTTGAAAAGCCTATCCTGCCCCCGGCCCTGCCACCAGATCCTACAACTCTCTGCACAGGGTCCTCTCTGCTATTTGTCTTCCAGTAAACATACCCATCTCCCCTCCCTTTTCTCATCAGTTAGGCCTCTACACATCTGACCAAGGATCCCACTTTGGCAAAAGCAGGAAAATATGTGATTTCCTCCTTTGTCAAACAAATTGAAGACAATTCCGAGTTACAGCCCAACTGCCCCTGCTCTGTCCAGTTTTCAGTGAGAAGAAGTTTATTAGCTTTTCTTTTAATAGAAGCCTGGGGAGGAAAGCCCACCGAGGGGGCAGTGCCCTTTGCAAAAGGAAACTGTGACCGGTACTTGAACCTCCAGGCTCCCATGTCCACCCACGACGTTCCTTGAGGTGGTGGATCTCCCTATTTTACTGCTCATTAGTTATTATTAACACCTCTGTCCTTCCAAAACGGCGGAACCTGCAGCCCTCAGTATAAAGCAAACGCTTGCTGAGACAGTTTATCTCCTCGACTTAGAATGACTCGTGCAGCAGGCTGGGGTGGACCAAGTGGGCACATGGCATGCCACCAGGGCGAGTGACAGCCATACCAGGGATGTGTCACTGCAGGGGCCTAGTGACCCTGTCTGGCCTGGGTCCCTTCAGGGGCAAGGTGGGATATGGTCGCTGTTACCTTCACCCCCATGACAAGTTACCTTCACCCCCAAGCCAATCACAGGCTCCGTGTTTTGTTCAGTGATAATTGGTGATATTTCCCACATTGTCACCCATCCAGCATCTGCTTGTCTGCCAGGCAGAGGGGCCTGCTGGTGAGTCTGATGACCTAGCCTCCCTTGTCTGTGGCTTTTGTCCCCCCCCAAAGCAGGAACCTGCGGCCACCTGGCAGCTGCCTCCCAGCCCAGGTGACGTTAGCCATTGGGAAATGCTGACATGACCCTGCCAAGCCCTCCCATGGCCTCCTGGGGCTCAGGGCCCAGGCTGGGGCTGGGGCAGGGGCAGAGGCACCCAGAAGGGGCCCCTTCCCTTTGAACAAGGGGGTGACAAGCTCCATGATCTCGATGATCCCAAGAGACAAGAGCAAAGACTCCCCACACCTACCCAGTTCAGCAGCTCGATCTTCCGGGGGTCGGTTTCTTCCTCCACCTCCTCCTTCACTTTCCCTTTTTTCTTGCCTTTTCCTTTTCCTCTAGGCCCCCCCTTGGTGGTTGCTGTGGGCGGCTTCTTGTCCTTCTCCGTGACCTTGCTCTCTGCTGGGGGGGCCAGGCTTCCCAGGGGCTGCAATCCACAGCAAGCAGGGTTGGGAGAAGGTATTAGAGCTGGTGGTCCCAACGGGTCCCTCACCTCCATGTGCATACCCATGTGTGCATACGTGAACATGCTGGCACACACATGCACTTGTGAGAACATGAGCACAGACTCACACACACTCACACAGAGTTCTCTGGGCCTCCAGGGTCTCATGGAACAGAGTGCACTCTGTGTAATCACCGTATTTAATTTTCATGAGCTATTTTTTTTTTTTTTTTCATTTTTCTGAAGCTGGAAACAGGGAGAGACAGTCAGACAGACTCCCGCATGCACCCGACCGGGATCCACCCGGCACGCCCACCAGGGGCGACGCTCTGCCCACCAGGGGGCGATGCTCTGCCCATCCTGGGCGTCGCCATGTTGCGACCAGAGCCACTCTAGCGCCTGGGGCAGAGGCCACAGAGCCATCCCCAGCGCCCGGGCCATCTTTGCTCCAATGGAGCCTCGGCTGCGGGAGGGGAAGAGAGAGACAGAGAGGAAAGCGCGGCGGAGGGGTGGAGAAGCAAATGGGCGCTTCTCCTGTGTGCCCTGGCCGGGAATCGAACCCAGGTCCTCCGCACGCTAGGCCGACGCTCTACCGCTAAGCCAACCGGCCAGGGCTTCATGAGCTATTTTCTTTAAAAGGTTAAAAAAAATGCCCTGGCAGTGATTTTCAACCTTTTCTTTCCATGGCACAAACACACACTAATTACTAAGGTCAGTGCCCTTGACTAAATACAACCATTTTCATCTCATGGCACAAATAAATTAGTTACTAAGGGAGAAGAGGTCAGGGCCCCTTTTTCTTTAGAAATTAGTTGATGAGTGAGTGAGAAACAAAGGTTGAAAATCACTGGATTAGAGCGTCGTCCCAGGACGCCAAGGTTGCAGCTTTGATCCCCGGTCAGGGCTCATACAAGAATCAACCAGTGATTGCATGAATAGTGGAACAACAAATCAATCCCCCCCTCCTTTCCTTTCTCTCTAAAAAATTTAAAACCATTAAGAAAATAAAAGGGTAAAAAAAAAAAAACCCGCTTTCACTAGCCATGCTAAAATATTTAGCAGTAATTTCTTCAAGAGCACTGGTTTGAGTCTGTGCTTCGTGCTGGTAGCGCCTACCTCCCTCCTGGTTTTTTGTTTGTTTTTTGCTTTTTTTTTTTTTTTTTTTTTTAAAATTCATCTTAGAGAGGAGAGGGAGAGACAGAGGAGAGACAGAAGGGGGAGGAGCTGGAAGCATCAACTCCCATATGTGCCTTGACCAGGCAAGCCCAGGGTTTCGAACTGTGCTTTTTTTTTAGAGAGAGAGAGAGAGAGGGAGGGAAAAAGAGAGAGAGAGAGAAACATCGATTTGTTGTTCCACTTATTCATGCATTCCCTGGTTGACTCTTGTATGTGCCCTGACCGGGGATCGAACCTGGAACTTTGGAGGGTGGAGACAGTGCTCTGGCCAGCCAGGGCCTTCCTCCCGGTTTCTTGATGTGAAATAGCAACGTCTCCTAAGACTCCCCGGTGGGTCGCACGCTGAAACATCAGAGACCCCTCGGGTCATTTCCCGAGACCGGTGTCACCAGGGCAGCGCACGGTGACGCGGGACAAGGACAGGGTCAGGATAAAGGGTGCGAGTCTGGAAGCACTCGGTCTCACCGGCCAGTGCGGCCCGAAGACGAAGATCTGGCTCCGCGCTATGTCCACGCGGTTCCAGGCCAGAGCCAGACTCAGCTGGTCCGGAGCGGACGCGTTCGTTCCTGTGGAGACCACAGAGCAGGCGGTTCTCACTCTGTGCCCTTGGACCACCCGGCCTCGGCAGGGGGCTGGGCAGTGAGCAGGGGCTCCCCGGACTCCGCAGGGCTGGGGCAGAGCATCGCCGCCTTTCCTCCGGTCCCCAGAGTGACCCCTCAGGCCCCAGAACTAAGAACTCCCTCTCTCAAAGGGCTGCCCGGGAGGAAGGTGGTGGCCACCTCTCTCCGTGCTGGCTTCACAGGGTCTTCTTGGGAGGGACAGGGGTACCCAGGGACCCTAGGACCCTCATCTAGAGACTTGGGGTGGCCAGACATCTGTCAGGGCAGGCCAGTGGGTGCTGCCCCTCCAGGCTGGAGGTGTCCACAGCCTGAGAACACCAGCCCCCAGCCACAAGGAGACCAGCCCGGCACGGCCAGGCAGCCGGCCGCTGGTGACACCTTCTCCTCTCTCCTATGGCTCATCACTGTCCCAGGGTCACCAAGAGGCAGGCGGGAAGTGTGTGTCCCCAAACCATCCCATGAGCGGCCAGGTTGCTGCTTGTCATGAGGACAGAGATGTGGAAAGTGAACAAGGCACTACAGAAAAAAATATATATTGTTTCCCGCTAGGAGCCAAAACATTTAACGAACTGGTGAGAAATGGAAACTGGTTCTGACTCCGGCCCGTCACGGTCCGCGGGCACCTGCGGAAACCCACCTCTGGACCTGTCATTCTACCCTGGCATCACACGGGGACACGTCTGGGCAGCTGGGGGGCTCGGGGCGGGGGTGGAGGGCTCTGTCACTGACCGACCCAGTCCCTGGCAGGAGAAGGAGAGGGCTCACCGGGGCGGCGGCAAAGCCCCAGCCGGGCCAGCACGGAGAGGACAGACGGCCCCGTGTCCTCGGAACTCACCTTTCAGCAAGGCGGTTAAAATGGCCATTTCCATGTCTTGCTGTCCCTCTGCTCCCATTCTAAACACGGTGACCTGGAAGTGGGTTGGTCATGAAAAGACTGAGTAAGGCTAGGTTGGAAACAGTGGGGGGAGAGCTGGGGTGTTTTTTTAAAAGGACCACCGAAGGTCCTGGCTGGTTAGCTCAGTGGTAGAGCGTTGGCCTGGCATGTGGAAGTCCTGGGTTCGGTTCCCCGCCAGGGCACACAGGAGAGGCGCCCATCTGCTTCTCCACCCTTCCCCCTCTCCTTCCTCTCTCTCTCTCTCTCTCTTCCACTCCCACAGCCAAGGCTCCATTGGAGCAAGGTTGGCCCAGGCGCTGAGGATGGCTCCATGGCCTCTGCCTCAGGCGCTAGAGTGGCTTGGATGCAACAGAGCAAAGGTCCAGATGGGCAGAGCATCGCCCCCTGGTGGGCGTGCCGAGTGGATCCCGGTCGGGCACATGTGGGAGTCTGTCTCTCTGACTCCTTGCCTGTCACTAAACAAAAACAACAAAAAAAGAATTTTACAAGCTCATCCAAACAGGTGGTATAAGGTCACTCCTCAAATCTCTCGATCTGATTAATACCACGGACCTCAGGATTGGTGCAATGTGGCACGATGCCACCTAACAGGCTAAGGTCTGAGAGCGCCTAGGTCCCTCATCTGCACGAGCTTCTGTCAACGGGGTGTGGATCTGCAGACCGCCTCTCGGACCAAGGCTGCCCTGAAACACAGACCACCCCACCACGCACACACGGGCAGCATTAGAAAAAAGACCCAGTTCTGTCTGAGGAAGCTGGCTTTGGACACGAACCCTGGCCACTCACCAGTTCTTTCTTCTTCATGCACTCCATGATAATCGCAAACAGCTGGTGTGACTGCATCTTGTTGTAGTTGAATGTTTTCTGAATGGTGACGAGCAGCTGGTCCCGGAGGGATTCGCTGATGAGCCTGTTCGGAGAGGAAACACGCCAGCACGGGACAGCGAGTGTGAAGTCTGCACGCGCGATGGGGCTGATGTCCCTGCGTGCCTCCGCTATCTTTGCCCATGGGAGGGGATCCCAGAACAGAAGTCAGAAGTGGGCCAGACCCAAAACACTGCATTCACGCTTGGTCCTGATTCCCAGGCTCATAAGGGCAAATGAGGTCAGGAGAGAGTGTGTGCCCCCAGAGAAGGACTCCTGTGAGCTCCCTCTCATGCCGACCTCGGGAAACAGAGGAGTCTAAGCCCTGGCTGGTTGGCTCAGTGGATATGGTGTCAGCCCAGTGCACGGGACATCCTGGGTTCAATTCCTGGTCAGGGTGCACAGGAGAAGCGACCATCTGCTTTTCCATCCCTCCCTCTTCCCCTTCTCTCTTTCTCTCTCTCTCTTCCCCTCCTGCAGCCAGTGGCTTGATCCGTCTGAGTGGGTCAGCCTTAGGCACTAAAAAGAGCTCAGTCCTTGAGCATCGGCCCAAAACGGGGTTGCCAGGTGGATCCCGATCAGGGTGCATGTGGGAGTCTGCCTCACTATATCTCTTCCTCTCACCTACAGAAAGAAGAAGGAGGAGGAGGAGGAGGAGGAGAAGGAGGGGGAGGAGGAGGAGGAGGAGGAGGAGGAGAAAAAAAGAAGAAGAGGAAGAAGAATCTAGTCAATCTTCCTTATTGAACACTTTGGGAGTGGGTAAGGTTTCCTTCTCAGCCTCTCAGGAAGGCAGTGGAAACCCCTCCGCCCTCTGAAATATGTCAGAAATCCTACCCTCCTTCCTCACAGTACTTGTGCGCAAAGGACAGGATGTCTGAGGCGCGCCCGCTTCCATCGCACACCACCACGGGGACCGGGGGCTCTTCTCGGAGGTACTCCAGGACGATGGAGAAGACATTGGGGCCCCCTTCCACCACGAGGCCCACGACCGGCACTCCCTGGCCCAGTCCTGAAACACACACACACCACCGCCGTCCTCAGACTGATAACCCCCGCTTTCATTTCCGACCTCGCAACCTTGGCTGTGCCCGGCGGGTGGGTGTGCCTGGCGGGGCGGACATTCTCCAGGAGACATGAAGGTTGTGGTTCCTGTTCTTTTACTCAAACCCCGTTCGGTGGCCTTTATTGGAAAAAAAAAAGGGGCGTCTAAAAGTCATGACCTTTCTGTATCATGGGGTTCAGCTCCACAGAGAACTCACCTGGCCTACGGGCTACTTCAAGGTGAGATGTGAGAGACATTGGGAGAGTCTCTTTGCTAAAAAAACAAACAAACAAACAAACAAACCTCCTTTGCAGCCCTGTCTCAGGGTCTGACATCCCAGCCCTGGACGGCTGTCCCCCAGAGACTAACTCAGAGAAAGGGGACCTGGACCAGCACTAGGAGAGCTCAGTCCAGCGCCTGGCCTCTCGCATATCAGCCGTGTGACACCGTGAGCCTCAGGGGACCGTCTGTCAAGGGTGAACCATCATCACCATGCTTCCTTTATCTCCTCACGGGGCAATGAATAAAAAATAGAGAAGAAGCTGTTTGGCTAGCCGAGGACTCTGTAAACTTTCAGGGGCCTGTGAACGGGGTGTGTTGGTGCTGCTGCTGCCTCCAGCGTCTGGAGCAGGCAGTGAGTTACAGGGAGGGCAAGCCCAGGGACCACCACGGAGCTGGTCAGTCAATCCTGTGTTCCCAGGGTCCTCCCTCCGTCTCTACCAGAAAACAGGGCTCCCCAGGGGCCAGATAACACTGGCTGGTAGCGGAACCAGCAGAGTGGGCTTTGGGGAGCAGGAGGCAGCAGGAGAACCCACAGAACCTGAGGTTCCGGAGAAGAGAGACGGTAACAGTGAAAGAGCGGCACAGACAGATTCGCCTCATTCGCAATCGTCCCCCAACCTGGCCACGATGTGATGTTCTGAGCATCTTTCTCTAGATGCCCCGGGAGTCGGTTGCTAAAACATCAGCCGACACCCTGTTGGAGACGAGTGCTTGGTCTCACGGTTCTGAGGGCCCTCGGAAGAGGTCTGCTCGCCTGGGTTGGGACAGCTTAAGAACTGTTCGAGTGGGGGAGTTTGGACTTCCTGGTTTGCCTCCATGATGCATTTCTACGGACAGGAATGTCTCGATATTTTTAAAGAATCAGATCCAGCTCAGTGAAGCCCAAGCCAGCAAATGTGCCTTGAAGGATCGGCTTTGTGTGAATAAGAGAAATTGGGGGGGGGGATGGACCAAGACAAGGCAGACTCCTGCCTTTGAGGTCGCCAACCCCAGCAAGGCTTAGCAATTTTCCATCTCCAGGGCGACGGTGGCCCGAATCACCTTCTTGTCTAGCAACAGGAGTGCGCTTAATTCTTCGTGGCTTTAGGCTGGACTCCCCCGAAGCTCCGCGCGGTGTCACCACTGGGCATCCCTTTGCTGTCCCCTGCCCCACTCAGAGCCCCAGGCAAAGGATGACAAAGGGAAGCCCACCAGTCACACGGGGCCGGCCAGGTGACGCTGGGCAGTGCCAAGCCAACAAGTCCAGGACAACCAGAACACACGAGAACAAAAAGAAATTCAGCCGCCAGCCGGTTTACCCGCAGCCTCCCGATTCTTGGGAGTCCACAGACTCTTCATAGAGAGCTACCTCCGCCCTTGCGTCCCCACAGTCCCTTCGAGTACGCTTCGTCACGAGAGTTTCTCAGGCCGCCTCTCGCCCACGGAAATCTTACCGGTTGTGGTCAACACAACACACTCTCTGAGACTGCTCTGTAGACGATTGTTGGATAGTAGGAGGCGCTGGGGTCAGAGCACATCCCAAGAAGTGACAGCAGTTCCTACCATCTTACCAGGTCACTATTATAATTTTATCCCCGGGGCAGTGACCCTCTCCAGGGGTCTCCCCACCTTGGCCCGTCTTGGTCTAGGTAGGTGACAGACCAGAGCCAAAGATATTCAATTACAAATTTTTTTGGGGGGAGGGGGATCGAGTTTAGTGAGACAGAGAGAAGAAGGGGGAGAGGGAAGCATTCGTGTGTTGTTCCACTTAGCTACGCGTCCACTGGTTGCTTTCCGTGTGTGCCCCAACCGGGGTCAAACCCGCAACCTTGTTGATCGTCGGGATGACGCGCTCCAACCAACGGAGCTAACCGGCCAGGGCTCAAGAGATTCAATTTAATGATCACCCAACTCTCAGTTGATGGTGGAAACCATACTATATACCTTTGAGAAATGTCTTTTGTTTAAACATTAAAATAATGATAATAATAATAATAATAACTGGGGTAATCCCAGGGAACAAGAACCATCCAGCAACGGGGCGGTAGGCAGCACCATCACCATGGCAACCGCAGCACAGCTGTCTCTGACGTCCACCCTCCTCGTGACGGAGTTCCACCAGCGCACTTTGCAGATGGCCAAGGGGAAGGGTCAAGGCAGGTCACCCCCCACGGAGTCCAGGTCCAGGTTCTGACCAGCCGGGGGCCGCTCCCCGCCCACTTGCCCCCACCCCGCGGCCACGCCCACCGCCGGGACTCACGCGTGTTGATCTTCTGCAGAGAGATGTGCTTTTCCAGCTGCCTGCGCAGCTTGACCTCGGCGCCGTATTTGCCCAGGGTGCCGTTGTCGGCCAGGATGAAGTGCGTGTGGCAATTGTTGAGCACGGAGAGCTTGCTGAGGGGGTTGGACATGGTCTGGTAGACCCGCATCACCTGCCAACACGCACGGCACAAACCAGAGCTGCGGCAGCCGGTGGATGGATGTCCACGCGGGCGTGGGGAGGGGGGGACAGGGACAGGCACGGACACAGCCGCGGCCTCCTCTAACTGTGCGCGCCAAACTAGGGTCACTGTCTTGTCCTCTCTGATGAAGGCTTTCTTTCAAATGTGCAAATGTCTATGCTGGATTAGAAAAGAGTAAATTAGCCTGACCAGGCGGTGGCGAGGTGGAGAGAGCATCAACGTGGTATACGCTGAGGACCCAGGTTAGAAACCCTGAGGTCATTGGCTTGAGCCCAAAGGTCGCTGGCTTGAAGCTCAAGGTCTCTCGCATGAATCCAAGGTCACTGGCTTGAGCA
Organism: Saccopteryx bilineata; assembly: GCF_036850765.1. Classification (NCBI taxonomy): domain Eukaryota; kingdom Metazoa; phylum Chordata; class Mammalia; order Chiroptera; family Emballonuridae; genus Saccopteryx; species Saccopteryx bilineata. The sequence continues at coordinate 59,045,266 of NC_089496.1, forward strand.
AGGGGTCACTGGCTCAGCTGGAACCCCCTGGTCAAGGCACATATGAGAAAGCAATCAATGAACAAACAAGGCGCTGCAACTATGAGTTGATGCTTCTCATCTCTCTCCCTTCCTATCTGTCCCTGTCTATCTGCCTCTCTCTCTCTCTCTCTCTCTCTCTCTCTCAAATAAATAAATAAATAAATAAGAAAATAGTAAATTATTTTCGATAACAGCAACCTAGCTGTGGTACTCCTGGACATTGATGGCAGAGAAAGAAAAACTCACATTAACCCCAAATCCTGCATATAAATGCTCACAGGCAGACATATTTGTAATAGCCAACCAGAAAGCACCCAGATGCACCACAACCAACAAACAGTTAAGTGGACCGAGTCCCCTCCGTGCTCAGCGGTTAAAAGGACTCAATCGGTGATAACCCCCTGAACAACTGGGGTCTCCAGAGCGTTACTGTGGAGCGCAAAAGCAAGCCCGCCAAGGTTACAGACGGCACGATCCCATTTACCGAACATTCTTGAAACGCTAAAAAATGGTCGGTGAGGGCAGATGGGTGGCTACCAGGAGTCGGGGAAGGAGTGTGGGTGGGAGGGCATTAGGGGTAAATGTTCGAGGGCAACTTGGGTGGCAGAAGTCCTAGGGATGGTGGAACTGCCCCTCTGTGTCTCGACCACATCCACGTCAATATCCTAGTGGCACCTGCTCCTGTGCCATTGTTTGGCCAGATGTCACCATTGTGGGAAGGAGACAGGGGACGTGGGACCCCTCTTTCTTATTTCTTACACCTACAGGTGAATCAACAATGACCTCGAAACAATTTGATTTTTTTTTAAAACTTGCCAACGTCTGGGAAGGAAACACTTACGTCCTTGCCAATCAGGTCTTCCTTGTTCTCCACGATGCCCCAGGGGGCGATGCCGATGGCGCACACCCGGCCTCTGGACTTGGAGGAGTGGTCTTTCAGGGCGTCCCCTACGTGGCTGATGACACCTGCGAGTGGCCGGAAGTCACATGTTTAGGCTCCACCCCTCCCATCGTGTCACTCATGATGAAGCGAGGAGTCACTTCTCTGAGCCACTCCATTCCCTACGGGACAGGGTTGAGACGGAATGATCTTCGCCATGAAAGAAATGTTCACTAGAAGTCTGAGTTTGTAGTAACCGGTCACCCTGCGTTGGCTCTTAGCAAAGGGAAGACAGATACAAAAACCAAACCTGTGGTTCAGGGACTTGCGTTACGGAAACCACTGGGGTCTGTTTGGCCGTCCCTCCCTGCCTTTAGCTAATGCTGACAGCCAGACCACCTGGTGTGTTCCTCTGCCTCTCCCTGGTTCAGTTTTCTCTCCTACTTGCTGGAGAAAAGATTGTCAAGAGCATCAATGAGCATGAGGCTTGTGCCGGGCTCATTCCAGGGAGTGGTGCATAGAGTAGGGGCTGGAAATGTCGATCATCATCATCACCACCACATCTAAATTAAAAAAACAAAAAACAAAATCAAGCTACTGAGCCTGACCAGGCGGTGGTGCAGTGGATAGATAATCTTCCTGGGATGCTGAGGACCCCAAAGTTGCCGGCTTGAGCACAGGGTCTCTGGCTTGAGTGTGGGGTCATAGACATGACCCCATACCATGGTCATTGGCTTGAAACTCAAGGTCGCTGGTTTAAGCTCAAGGTTGCTGGCTTGAGCAAGGGGTCATTGGATCGGCTGGAGCCTCCTAGTCAAGGCACATATGAGAAAGCAATCAATGAGCAACTAAGCTGCTGCAATGAAGAACTGATGCTGGCCCTGGCCGGTTGGCTCAGTGGTAGAGCGTCGGCCTGGCATGCAGAAGTCCCGGGTTCGATTCCCGGCCAGGGCACACAGGAGAAGCGCCCATCTGCTTCTCCACTCCTTCCCCTCTCCTTCCTCTCTGTTTCTCTCTTCCCCTCCCGCAGCCGAGGCTCCACTGGAGCAAAGATGGCCCGGGCGCTGGGGATGGCTCCTCGGCCTCTGCCCCAGGCGCTAGAGTGGCTCTGGTCGCAACAGAGCGACGCCCCGGAGGGGCAGAGCATCGCCCTCTGGTGGGCAGAGCGTCGCCCCCTGGTGGGCGTGCCAGGTGGATCCCGGTCGGGTGCATGCGGGAGTCTGTCTGTCTCTCCCCGTTTCCAGCTTCAGAAAAAAAAAAAAAAAGAACTGATGCTTCTCATCTCTTCTATCCCTTCCTGCCTGCCTGTCTCTATCTGTCCCTCTCTTTGTGTCTCTCTCTGTCTCTCTTGCTAAAAAAACAAAAACAAAACAAACTACTGAATGAAGGACTTTGCTGTGGTCACGAATCCAATCAGGACACCCTACATTCCGTGTTTGGACCTTAATTCTTTGAAAGCTCCTTGGGAGCCGTGTGTTCTGGCTTCTGGGTGGGGGGTGTGACAGCAAGAGGAAGGCTCTTACCAGTGCTCATGCCCCCCGTGAAGATCCAGGCCCCGGTGGTCATGGCCGCCTTGATCAGCCCTTTCCCAAAGACCTGCTTCAGCTTGGGCTGCAGCTCGAAGTTCTGGAGGCCTCCGTGCACAGATATCAAGAGCTTGGGGAGCTCCAGCTGCCAGTCCTTCACCATGAGGTGGAGCAGCAAGTCCGGCTTGGTGTCGTAGGCGACTCGGATATACTGCGAGAGGGCGTGGGAAGGGTGGTCAGCGCCCACTTGGGCCCTGCCTCCCCTGTTACGAGGCACACGGAGGGCAGTAGCAAGAGCTGACTCTGACCCTCTCTCTCTCTCTCTCTCTCTCTCTCTCTCTCTCTCCCCCCCCCCTCAAGTTCTGGGACCTCTAGTTGAGCCTGCAGCCGAGTGATGGAAGGAAACTCTAGAGCAGAGGTCCCCAAACTATGGCCCACGGGCCACATGCAGCCCCCTGAGGCCATTTATCCGGCCCCTGCCGCACTTCTGGAAGGGGCACCTCTTTCATTGGTGGTCAGTGAGAGGAGCACATTGACCATCTCATTAGCCAAAAGCAGGTCCATAGTTCCCATTGAAATACTGGTCAGTTTGTTGATTTAAATGTACTTGTTCTTTATTTTAAATATTGTATTTGTTCCTGTTTTTTTTTTTTTTCTTTTTACTTTAAAATAAGATATGTGCAGTATGCACAGGGATTTGTTCATAGTTTTTTTTATAGTCCGGCCCTCCAACGGTCTGAGGGACAGTGAACTGGCCCCCTGTGTAAAAAGTTTGGGGACCCCTGCTCTAGAATGATTTCCAGAGTTAGCAAGTCAAAAAGGCTGCCCAGTTCCATTTGAATTTTAGATGCAACACACACACACACACACACACACACACACTTCAGTCTAAGCAGGCTGCGCACTCTATTTAGAACCTATTTCTACTAAAACATCATCCGCCGTTTATCTGACATTCAGATACAAACTGGGTGTCTGTCTGTCTGTGACCTGGCAAGTCCAATCTGGAAGAATGCCACTCCAGAGCTGTCTCAGACAGAACGAGGGCCCAGAGGGCAGACAGGATGTTGTCGAGGGAGTGGCCCACTGTCCCACATGGAGTGGGTGGTGGGGCGTGGGGCTCCCTGGCCAGCCTTCAGACTTGACCTTCCCCTCAAGGTGAAGAGGAAGTTCTTCTTCACGGCCTTGGCCCCTACGAGCTGCTTCTTCGTGCCCGTGACCCTGGACGTCGAGGGGCCATTCCCGAGGCCCCTGAGCGGTGGTATTTGGAATGCAGCCGAGTATTATTTGAACAAGGATGTTCGGCCAGTGAAATAAAGCGAGATTGAAAAAACTAAAAGGTCTGACTGGGCATGTGGGAGTCCTGTTCAGAGTCGGCTGAAAAGGATCACAGTGCGGACTCCTCTCCTCCCTGGCTGGCCCTCCCGTTCACGGCAAATGAGAAAGTCCGTGGCCTCCTTGTCCAGCTAAATGCAGGCCAGGGAGGCTGTGGGGGAACTTGAGAGGGAAGGTGGTCCAGACACTCCTAACTCGCTGAAGCAGGGCTGAAGGTCCAGTTACGAAAAAACAAAAATAAAATAAAATAAAACCGGCACAGACCCCCATCCCCCCCAAAAAACAAAATAAACACCGCAATTTCCCTCTCGTTACTGAAGATGGAATGATGCATGAGGTTGCAGAGTTGGGTAAAGCATGACCCAAGGGTCTATAACGTTGGAATGGCTTTAAAGGATGCCACGTTCTTTGTAACAGGGCTCTATTTCTAAATCCCGTGGCTCCCGGCATGAGGAAGTCCAGGGTTCAATTCTTGGTCAGGACACACAGGAGAAGTGACCATCTGCTTATCCACCCCTCCCCTTTTTCTCTCTGTCTCTGTTTCTCTCTCTCTCTCTCTCTTTCTCTCTCTTTCTTCCTCCCGCAGACATGCTCGAATGGTTTTGAGCAAGTTGGCCCTGGGGTGGTTAGAATGGCTCCATGGCCCCACCTCAGGCGCTGAAATAGCTCCGTTGCTGAGCAACAGAGCAGTGACCCCAGATGGGGAGAACATCGCCCCCTAGTGGGCTTTCCAGGTGGATCCCGGTAGGGGCACATGTGGGAGTCTGTCTCTCAGCCTCCTCACTTCTCACTTAATTAAAAAAAAAAACTGGCCCTGGCTGGTTGGCTCAGTGGTAGAGCGTCGGCCTGGCGTGCAGAAGTCCTGGGTTCGATTCCCGGCCAGGGCACACAGGAGAAGCGCCCATCTGCTTCTCCACCCCTCCCCCTCTCCTTCCTCTCTGTCTCTCTCTCTTCCCCTCCCGCAGCCAAGGCTCCATTGGAGCAAAGATGGCCCGGGCGCTGGGGATGGCTCCTTGGCCTCTGCCCCAGGCGCTAGAGTGGCTCTGGTCATGGCAGAGCGACGCCCCGGAGGGGCAGAGCATCGCCCCCTGGTGGGCAGAGCGTCGCCCCCTGGTGGGCAGAGCGTCGCCCCCTGGTGGGCAGAGCATCGCCCCCTGGTGGGCAGAGCGTCGCCCCCTGGTGGGCATGCCGGGTGGATCCCGGTCGGGTGCATGCGGGAGTCTGACTGTCTCTCCCCGTTTCCGGCTTCAGAAAAATACAGAAAAAAAACCCCCAAAAAAACCAAACAACATTTTTTTTAATTGAAAAAAAAAATCTTGTGGTTAAAATGCTGAGCATGCAGATACAGTTCTTGTCTTTGCTGTGAAGTATCCAGGAGGGTGAGCCACAACCCTGGGAGCAGACCCAGGCGCCCACCATCTGGGGGTCCGGGAGGCTGGACCTCTGACAGAGGCCGTGGGCCCTCTGACCCCCCGCAGGGCCCCTCTCACCATGGCTTTATTGGAGTATCCGCCACCCTGGAGGTCCGGGAGGCTGGACCTCTGACGGAGGCCGCAGGCCCTCTGACCCCCCTCAGGGCCCTCTGACCCCCCGCAGGGCCCCTCTCACCATGGCTTTATTGGAGTATCCGCCACCCTGGAGGTCCGGGAGGCTGGACCTCTGACAGAGGCCGCGGGCCCTCTGACCCCCCTCAGGGCCCTCTGACCCCCTGCAGGGCTCCTCTCACCATGGCTTTATTGGAGTATCCACCACCCTGGAACTCAAGGGTCCCGTAGGAATCCGTTGGGTAGCTCTGGGTGTGCTTGCCGACAGACCACTTCTCGGGCTGAGCATCCGCCTCTTTATTCTCTTCCTCGTTTTTGCCGGATGTCACACTGGGCAGAGGGGTAAGATGCTGGTTGGTCAGCTGGCCACAGCAACACCTGAAGACAAAGGCAAAACAGAGGCTCTCGGTAGCAGTTTCCTCCTTAACCTGGGAGCGGCACCTGGGCAGGGGCCAACTAACGCCTCATTCACCGTTGTTGGGGACAGGACCCCATGAGGATGGCCTTTTCCAGATAATCGGTGCATCTCTATTTCCACTGCAAGCTCATTAGAGGGCTGCCTTTCCTCATTGGAAGAATGCATATTCTGTTGTAGGGCGTAGTGTTCTGTCAGCTTTTACGAGGGCTAATTGATTTATAGTGTTGTTCAAGTCAACTGTTCCCTCTTTGAACTTCTGTTCAGGTGTGCTAGCCATTATTGAAAGTGAGGAATTAAAGTTTGCAATTATTATTATTATTATTATTATTATTTTAAATTTTTAATTTTTTAATAGGATATTTTTTTTTGTGACAGAGACAGAGAGAGGGACAGACAGACAGGAAGGGAGAGAGATGAGAAGCATGAATTCTTTGTTGTGGCACTTTAGTTGTTCATTGATTGCTTTCTCATATGTGCCTTGACTGGCGAGGGGGGGGTGGCTACAGCAGACTGAGTAACCCCTTGCTCAAGTCTGTGACCTTGGGCTCAAGCTGGTGAACCTTGCTCAAACCAGATGAGCCCGTGCTCAAGCTGGTGACCTCAGGGTCTCGAATCTGGGTCCTTCATGTCTCAGTCCGATGCTCTATCCACTGCGCCACCACCTGGTCAGGTTATTATTTTAAAATTTTTAAATTGATGTCAGAGAGAGAGAGAGAGAGAGAGAGAGAAGCATCAATCCACCATTCCACTTAGTTGTTTCATTTAGTTGTGTGCTCATTGACTGCTTCTCACATATGCCCTGACCGGGGTCGAAATTGTGATCTCTTAGGCATGGGGTCAATGCTTTATATTGAGCAACCCGGCCAGGGGAGATTCCAACAACTATTGTTGATTGTCCTTCCTTTATTTCTTCCGGTTTCTGCTTCATGCTCTCTGGTGCTCTGTTGCTAGGGTGCATGTATGTTTATGGTTGTTATACCTTCCTGATGGATTGACCTGATTAGTATGATAAAATGTCCCTCTTTATCTCTAGTAACATTTTATTTCCTGTTTGTTTTTTTTTAAATCTATTTTGTGTGAAATCTGCTCCTCCCACTTTGAGTTGCTGCTTGCATGGGTGGGGCCTGGGCAGAAAAAGGGAGCCCCCCCCCCACCTCTCAGATGCTCTCACCTGGGTCTCACCGAGGGGAGACAGGAAGAGAGACTGAAGTCCTCCTGCTCCTCTTCCTGGGGGGCCAGAGGAGAGGGCACAACCTCCTCTGGCTGTAGTAGCTATCTAGAGTGGGAGGGGTCTCGTTCTGGCCGATCTGAGAGGGGGCAGGCAGTGAGCGCTCTTCGTTCGAATACTGTAGACTCTAGCCTTTCTTTTCTTTTTTTTTTTTGTATTTTTCTGAAGCTGGAAACAGGGAGGCAGTCAGACTCCCGCATGCGCCCGACTGGGATCCACCCGGCACGCCCACCAGGGAGCGATGCTCTGCCCATCTGGGGCGTCGCTCTGTTGTAACCAGAGCCATTCCAGCACCTGAGGCAGAGGCCACAGAGCCATCCTCAGTGCCCAGGCCATCCTAGCTCCAATGGAGCCTTGGCTGCAGGAGGAGAAGAGAGAGACAGAGAGGAAGGAGAGGGGGAGGGGTGGAGAAGCAGATGGACGCTTCTCCTGTGTGCCCTGACTGGGAATTGAACCCGGGACTTCTGCACGCCAGGCCGACGCTCTACCACTGAGCCAACCGGCCAGGGTCAACTCTAGCCTTTCTTACTGAAAATTTGTAGGTTTTCTTGAGCAGGTGTTTCTTCATTTGCTGTTGGCCCTTGGGGCCATTTGCAGGGACTTCAGATGGCTTTTTGTTTTCATTTTTGTTTTGCGAGCTCAGGTGAGAGAATTGTGGTGCTCACGGAAGGGTCTCTGGTGTGTGAGCCCTGAAGCTCCTTCTGCCTGAGCAAGGTTTCTTTCTTTTCTTTCTCTTTTCTCTTGTATTTTTCTGAAGTGAGAAGCAGGGAGGCAGAGAGACAGACTCCTGCATGCTCCCGACCGGGATCCACCCTGCATGCCCACCAGGGGGTGTGATGCTCTTGCCCATCTGAAGCTATTGCTCTGTTGCAACCAAAGACATTATTTTTAGTGCCCGAGGCGAGACTATGGAGCCACCCTCAGCACCCAGGGCCAACTTGCTCCAAGGGAGCCATGGCTGCAGGAGGAGAAAAGAGAGACAGAGGTGAGAGGGGGAGGGGTGGAGAAGCACCTAGAACGCTGACAGGGTTTGTAGAGTATTTTAGGAATGTTTCTTTTCTTGGGATGTTTTTGTCTGGTTTTAGTATCAGGTTACTAACAGGCCTCATAAACTGAGCTCACCGAGGGGACTGCAAGGCAGGCACAGACGGTGTCCATCAGGGAGGGCCCAGGTGCCACCAAAATTAGGGAGGGACAGTGAGGTGAAACAAAACGAAGACGGTGATCACTAGAATTATCTTGCGATGGTATTTCTTGCCTTGGAGGGGCAGCCACTGGGGGAAAGCAGGAGAAGAACCTGGGACATAGGGTGGAGGGGTGGGCTTTGGGATGGGGAGTCTGAAGCTGCCCACGTCCAGTGACTTTGAACGAGATGACCGCTAAGCATCGGCGTCCTCTGCGTGTGACCCCCACCTGGGTGGGCCTCGTATTGGGTGAACATGAAGATGAACCACTCTCCCCAGCCCTCCAAACAGCCTCGGAGCGTTCACCCCTCAGAGATGAGAAATTTTAAGGTAAATTCACGTCCAATCAACACCCACGGCCTCAGAAGGCCTCCTGCTGGCTTACAACACCCGCATTTCTGTGTCGGTGAGTGACATTGTTTGACTTTTTTTTTTTTTTGCATACAGAGCCAACCCTTTTGAAACATCACAAGGGGTTTCTTTCCCCTACATCCGCTCTTTCCTGCGGTGGACGCTCCTTTCCTCCGAACGACGTGATAACTAACAAAGTCGTCCGAGAAATGTGTCTAAAAAAGCCCTCAGCTCCCCGATCTCACTAAGACCAAGGAGAACTTTGTCGGCCCATCTGTGTCTGAGAGGTCACATTCGGGGGAGTGTCGGAGATGGTAGATAGTAGCCCTTTCTTGAGCCTGTTTGCATCTTAACAGAGGAACTACAGGTCCACGTGGCTCCCCAGCTAATGAGTCATGTAGGGAATAGACTCTGGCCATCCTTCTGGGTTCTTCTCCCCCCTCCCACCAACACTTAGGAGACTAGACCAGGACTGGCCACTGGTGGGCAAGTGTGGGTGTGGGTCATGCCTTCCTGAGGCCTTCTGACTCACCTGTTCGGGTCTTTGGAGCTGGGAATGACCAAGATACATTCTCGTTTGCAGAAGGTTTTTTCCACCCATGCTTTCTGTCCCTGGAAGAGAAGGGAGCAGATATTAGACCCCTGCCGTTTGCCAAGCTGCCATCGGAGTCCATTTTCTCACTTCTGTGAAATGCATATGCCCCTTACAGGAAGTCTACCTGGCCGCCCCTCCCCACCCAGCTGGGCAGCAGCGCTGACCTGCGGCTGCCTTGTCTTGTTTCCACAGATGCCACCTCCTCAGAGAGTGGCAGCCACCACCCAGTGTCACGGAGACCCTTTCCATCCCCAACGAGGTCACGTCAAGGACCGACACCGCTTTCTCCCGCTCCACAGAGAGACAGGGCCCCAGTACCACCCATGCAGAGATGGTCCGAGCTGGGCGTCCTTCCTTCTGGAAGAACCTGTGAGCCCCACCCAACCCGAGCTTCAGGGGAGACCTCAGAGTCCGCTGGCCTCTGGGAATAACAGGAGTGACTCTACTTCAAAACCTGTCCCCAGCGGGGGGTGGCTGGGGGCCTTCAAAAAGCAACACCGTACACTTTTCTCTACAAATAATTTAACAAACGGCAGCAATCAGCCCAGAGGAGAAAACGCAGAACTCCAAGGCTCCGAGGCCCCGTCCAGCCCTCCTCACACGGAATGTTTTAGCAATCAGTGCGAAAGACTAAAACTGCATGTTCTGTCTGGGAAGAAAATGGTGCTTCCCTTTTGGCCTGCCCTTCCTTGTTCTCCAGAGAAGCTGGGAGAGCAGCACCCTTTTCTATTGGCGGGGGGGGGGGATCCCATCAAGTTCAAAGTATTTTGGACCATATGCCTTTGACCCCAGACCACAAGAACTCTAAATGTAACTCTAAATGAATACTGAGCTCCGTGAGGCTGCTTCCTCGCAGAGCCATGGGACAGTCATGCTGGACCTCCTCTCTGTGCCCCCCAGGACTGACCAAAAGAATCAGTATCTTGTCGATAATGGGGTGGAGCTGGGGTTCCCACGGTAGAAGACAGGACGTTACTGACAGGGTAAGCCAGAGAGGTTAGAACGAATCCCCACAGCGTGGAGCTGAAAATGCAGTGATCTGTAGGAAACTCATGGTTGGTAAGACATAGAGATAGGCCTTGGCCGGTTGGCTCAGCGGTGGAGCTTTGGCCTGGCATGTGGGGGACCCGGGTTCGCTTCCCGGCCAGGGCACACAGGAGAAGCGCCCATTTGCTTCTCCACCCCTCCGCCGCGCTTTCCTCTCTGTCTCTCACTTCCCCTCCCGCAGCCAAGGCTCTATTGGAGCAAAGATGGCCCGGGCGCTGGGGATGGCTCCTTGGCCTCTGCCCCAGGCGCTAGAGTGGCTCTGGTCGCAACATGGCGAAGCCCAGGATGGGCAGAGCATCGCCCCCTGGTGGGCAGAGCACCGCCCCTGGTGGGCGTGCCGGGTGGATCCCGGTCGGGCGCATGCGGGAGTCTGTCTGACTGTCTCTCCCTGTTTCCAGCTTCAGAAAAATACAACAACAAAAAAAAGACATAGAGATAAATATAGAAACCAATATAGATGTGGGTGTTCTCTCTCTCTCTACACACACACACACAGTATATACAACATATTACCTCAGTTATCGACTGCTTAGCATAACTGATTGTCACAAAACTCAGTGGTTGGAGACAACTAACATTTATTTATTGTCTCCCAGTTTCTGTGGACTGGAAATTGGAGCTGGCTTAGCTGGGTGCTCCTGACTCGGGGTGTCTGGTGAGGGTCCGATCCCACGAGAGGTGGGGGGCTGGGGTCGCCTCAGAAGTTAGGTTACGGGTACGGCTCACTTCCAAGCTGTCTGAGACCCGAGGAGCGAAGGACAGGGAGGTGGAGGACAGGGGCAGGGTTGCAGGAGCTCCCAGGGTCCCTCTGCTGGCCACCCTGCATCCAGCAGGGGCCGGCCACTCCAGGCTGTGCAGAAAAGTCAGAGAGCACTGGGGCCGAAAACCATGGGAGCTGAGGCTGCCAGACCTTTCAGCGAGGGGGTGGGGGCAGGCAGGAGGGTACAGAAAGGAATACAAAGGAACGTCCGCTACAAGCACGACAAGTTCATCTCCGCACAGTCTGGGCGGCGGTCACCCACCAGCTCATCGTCCTGCTATTCTGCGGGCTCTTGGGCACGAGGAAGTGGAGCCACCAGCGTCCAGCCCCGGAGGCGTGTCTTGTGACCGGGGGAGGAGGGCTGAACCGTGGTCACGAGGCGTCGGGGAATCTGACATTCTGGACCAAGTCCACATGGGTGGGGATGACTCTACTCTGTGGGGTGCAGGAGGGGGGGCACAGAGGGACAGGCTTGAAAAGGCAAGGGCTGGCCTGGGGTGACAGGGGGACCAGACAAAAGGGCCAGGGCGGGGACAGCTGTGGCCTCGGGAAGTGGCTTCCCAACAGAAGGGTTGGTCTCTCTTCTGGGAAAGTCTGTTTGCTCAGAGGCCTTGTTCCCTGGGCCAAAATTAACAGTGGAATAACTGCGGACCCAGTTTAGCCAAAAGAAACCTCCCGTCTCCTCTGTCTATTTCGAGCAGACGCCTCACACCAGCCCCTGCTTGTGGCCTACACGTGGACCTAGTTTGACCCTCTCCTACGGAGCCTCTCTGCTATTATCCACGAGGAGGGAGGGAGGGCGTGGGTGGGAACCGTGACTTCGGGCTCCCCTGGCAGGCCCCTCAGGATGGGGAACTGTGGCTGAGAAATCCCTGGTGGCTGCAGGAGGCAGTGGTCCCCACATGCCTGGACCTGACCTTGCCTGCTGTCTGCTATGACCGCCTGCAGGCTGGGGCAGCCCCCAAGAGCCTGCAAACTCTCCCTTCTGCAGAATCACAGCACCTGCCCACCCAAGCCCTGCACAAACCACCCACCTGCAGGTGCACAGAGAAGTGAAACCCACAGCAGTGGCCCCTCCACCCACCCTCCACCACTTGCGAGGCCCTGGCCCCCCTGTTCAATAGCCCATTTTTGGATGGTGGCTAAAAGTCTCGGGGAGACTTCATCCCAGACAGACCCTGCCTCTCTGCCTCACATAGAAAAAAAGGACAGAGAAAACCCCGTCTGAGGGTAACTGTGTGGCTGCCCTTCGCAATTATAAAATGATCATGGGGTTTTTTTGGCCTGGCCGGATAGCTTGGTTGGTTAGAGTGTCGTCCTAATACAGTGTGGTACCTCGAGATACGAGCAGACCAACATACAATTTTTTTAAGACACGAGCTGCAACTCGGTCCATATTTTTGTTCGAGATCTTAGCAGAATTCCGAGATACGAGTCGTGCTTCGGGAAGCTGCCGCTAGTTGGCGCGTTGGCGCACGGGTCCAGTATCCGCAGCACAACACCAGCATCTCGTTCTGTCTCACGTGTCACCCGCAGAATCAAGTCGAATCTCGTGCGCTGTACTCGTTCTTGCATCATTTTTGCATATTTTACTAACTTTTTTCGTGTGCTATCATGGGGCCGAAGAAAGTGAGTGTAAAGGACAGTGGTGAGAAGAAGAAGAGAATGATGTCGATAGAAGTAAAGCAAGAAAGAGTAGAAAAGCATGAGCGTGGTGTAGGAGTGATTGAACCGGCACGGCTGTACGACCGTAATACATCTACAATTTGTACCATCCTTAAACAAAAGGATGCCATCAAAAGCGCAAATCCAGTGACAGGATCTACAATTCTGTCCTAATTAAGGACAAATATCCATGAAGAAATAGAGAAGCTTCTGCTGGTGTGGGCGAAAGAGAAAGAGCTGGCAGGAGATACAGTAATGGAGACTGTAATATGCGAAAAGGCACGTATTATTTACGGCGACTTAAGAAGAAAGAACCGTCAACCTCAAAAGAGGCAGCAGAAGATACCTTTACGGCAAGTCACGGCTGGTTTGAAAATTTCAAGAAGAGATCTGGCATCCACTCAGTGGTGAGGCCTGGTGAGGCTGTGAGTGCTGACGTTAAGGCATGATCTTAAGGTCTCTGGCTTGAGCCCAAGGTCACTGGCTTGATGCAACTGTGAGTTGATCTTCTCATTCTCTCTCCTCCCTATCTTCCTCTCTCTCTCTCTCTCTCTCTCTCTCTCTATATATATATATATATATATATATATATATATATATATATATATATATATATATACACACAAGGTTTTCTGCACATTGTCATTATACAGTTTCTATCATTTAAGAAGTGACCACATCGTATCTCTCCCTGTGGGTGGCCCACCATTGATATGCCCCACCCTCCATATTGAGCGTTAGGGTGGCTCCCTGGGTCTCGCCCTGGTAAGGAACACTGTGAGTGTTGGCCTCCCTTCGAGATGATTTCCTCAGGATGGACCCCAAGACCTGGAATTTCTGTGCTTGGGTGTCCGTTCCTGAACCGCCTCCGGGAAACCGGTTTCCGCTCCCTCCGCGGTTAGAGGGATGCTAGACTTCCCCTTCAGAGCCCCCTGTAGCCTGACCCAGCCCTGCCCTGAGGGTCTCATTAAAATACCTGCTGATAAAAGCTTACAGGGACCAGTGCCTCCCTCCCCGAGGGCTCCAGAGTTTTCTGGGCTCCTAAGGCAGAGACACAGGTCCCAGGAAGCACGAGAATGCAGGGCAGATGCTCAGGGAGACAGGTGAGGAGGAGGTGCCGTGGGGCTGGCCGTGGAGAAGCCAGCCGAAGGGATGCTCAGCTTGTGGGCACGGAGTGGTGGCGGGTGACACAGGGCTTTCCCCTCGGGGTCTCATCCTGGCATCCTCCTTGGCTGTGCATGGGTCCCCTGGCCACCCCCATGGGGCCATGTCCAGCCGGCCTCCATGGGAGAGGAGCTAGAATTCCCGGAAGCAGAGCCCCCACCTGAGCTTACCTGCAGCAGTGGGCACAGCGGGCACAGAGGGTGCAGCCCGGCTTCCTCCAGCCTCCTCCTCGTTTGGGGCAGGAAGCTGGCTCAGAAGGACCCTCCCTTTAAGACAAGTCCACATGAGGGGCACGTGAGCGCCTGGGGCCAGCCCTCATGATGGGGGGGGGAGGCAATGGCCCCGTGACCTCTCTCCATGCCTTGGGATCAGAAGGGGAGGGGGAGTGGGAACATTCCCTTTGAGGTGACCTCCCTCTTCCGGCCAGCTCTCCCCTGCTAGAAACGTAAGCGTGGTTTGCATAGTGGAGACAGTGGACATAATCAGTCCTTTCTGATGACCTGTGCGAGCAGTGCCCGGGGCCATCGGGAGCCCAGGAAGGGCCCTTGACACTCATCTTCCCTGACCCTTTCACAAGTCGTCTGAGGCTTGGCTGGAGGTCAAGTTGAACACCACCCCTGCATGCCTGGTGGGCCCCACCTGACTTCCAGGTCCCGGAAACTCTTCTTTGTCTGAAAGGGAGCAGTCAGTCCTTCATGGTCAACCTGGGGGAGGGGCAATCTGGCCAAAACACACGAGTCACTGTCCAAAGGGTTCCCGGCCTGATCAGTACTTTGAATGACAAAGGGGACCCGTAATCAATCTGAAAGGAAACCCAAAGAGTGACCCAGTCCTAAATTCTTTCTTTTTTTTTTTTTTTTATATGTGCCTTGACCAGGCAAGCCCAGGGTTTTGAACCGGCAACCTCAGCATTTCTGGGTCAACGCTTTATCCACTGCACCTCCACAGGTCAGGCTATAACTTCTTTTTTTTTTTTTTTTTTTTTTTTTTTGTATTTTTCTGAAGTTGGAAACGGGAGAGACAGTCAGACAGACTCCCGCATGCGCCCCACGGGGATCCACCCGGCACGCCCACCAGGGGGCGATGCTCTGCCCCTCCAGGGCGTCGCTCTGCCCACCAGGGGGCGATGCTCTGCCCATCCTGGGCGTCGCCATGTTGCGACCAGAGCCACTCTAGTGCCTGGGGCAGAGGCCAAGGAGCCATCCCCAGCACCCGGGCCATCTTTGCTCCAGTGGAGAAGCAGATGGGCTCTTCTCCTGTGTGCCCTGGCCGGGAATCAAACCCGGGACTTCTGCACACCAGGCCGACGCTCTACCACTGAGCCAACTGGCCAGGGCCTCACTCCTAAATTCTTAACCGGGCAGCTCAGGGAGGGTGGTCACTTCCTCCGGGAAAGGTTTCCCTCGGTCTTAAGCAGGCCCTGTCCCCTGGTTCCTGTGCAACCCGGCTCCCACACCGCGGTTAAACCACACACAGTCTTGTTCACCGTCCTGTAAACCGGCTGTGCGGATTTCCTACCTTGCCTTCTCCCACCCTCTCCTACTCACCCTGGCCTCCCTCCTTAATTCCTAACGCAGATGAAACGGGAAACCCTAGCGTTCTCTGGAGCCTCTGAGGTCTCCCTAGCCCAGCAGATCATCAGCTCGGCTCAAGTAAGATCCTTATAAAAATGCTCTACAGGTTCTAATGTTCTTTCTTTTCCTTTTTTTTTTTAAAGAAAGAGACAAGAAGGGAGAAAAATAAGAAGCATCAACTTGTAGTTGCTCATCAATCGCTGCTCATCTGTGTCTTGACCTAGTGGGCTCATTCCAAGCCAGTGACCCCTTGCTCAAGCCAGAGAGATCTTGAGCTTCAAGCCAATGACCTTTGGGATCATGCCAGTGATCGAGCCGGTGCTCAAACAGGTGACCTCGGGGTTTCAAACCGGGGACCTCAGCATTCCTGGTGGACGCATTTATCCATCGCCCCACCACTGGTCTGGCTAGACCTTCTTATACAGACACCTTCCACACCCCCCTTTCCGGTTCACTCCACAGACCCCAGGTAGCGGGAGCTGGATTTACAGAGACGCCTCCATCCCCGGTCATCGTGTAGTGGACTCCAGCTCCCGAGAGCCTTCCGTGGGCAGTGTGGCTTTCTGTCCAATCACAGGAGCTATTCTTTCTGTTTTTATTCCCCCCCCCTCGTCTCTTTCTTTTTTTATTTATTTATTTCTGGCTTTTCAGTGGATGATTATGTTGCAATGGGGGCCGATGACCTGTGCTAATTAATGTACAACAAGCACATGGGTGAAATCGACGAACAACAAACCAGCAAACCATCGGTTCAGTTTCCAGAATCGTCAACACAACGGGAAAGAGAGCCAGTGGCTTTTGCGATGACAATGACCCATCCTGTCAAAGCATCGGAGGCGTCCTGCCCCATGGTGCAAATGTCCAGAACCACAGTGTGTGGTCCCCGTCCGGTCAAAGGCGGGCAGTGTGCCTGGTCTCAGCTGACGCTTCTGGGAGTTCTGAGGAGAGAGCGTTATCTGAGCTGTATGTCCTTCTCACCAGATTCCTGGCATCTTGGAAATTGGCATATCCACCAACTCACCCCCATCACCCCACCCCACCCCGGGAAGAAGTCCCAGTGAGTCACAGTCCTGGAATCTTTTTCTTCTTTTTTTTTTTTTTGTGACAGAGACAGAGAGAGAGAGTCAGAGAGAGAGACAGAGAGGGACAGACAGACAGGAAGGGAGAGAGATGAGAAGCATCAATTCTTCGTTGCAGCTCCTTAGTTGCTCATTGATTGCTTTCTCAAATGTGCCTTGATGGGGGAGGGGCGGCTACAGCAGACGAGTGACCCCTTGCTCAAGCCAGCGACCTTGGACCCAAGCTGGTGAGCTTTGCTCAAACCAGATGAGCCCGTACTCAAGCTGGCGACCTCGGAGTCTGGAACCTGGGTCCTCCACATCCCAGTCCGACGCTCTATCCACTGCGCCACCGCCTGGTCAGGCAGTGCCGGAATCTATTAAAATCTGAAGGTGACATTCTGGCTCTGGTGGGAGGGAGGGGGGACTTCCAAATTCCAAGCACTCTGGCCCAGGCTTGTTCAGCCTGGACTCAGCACGGCGGGTCAGTCTCCCCAAATGTGGGTCCAGTGACACACAAGTCAGTTTGACCGTTTCTTCCTGCCAGATGTCTGCATTCTTTTTCTTTTCTTTTCTTTTTTAATTTAAAAATATTTTTTCATTTACTGAGAAACCTCGATTTGTTGTTCCACTCCTTTACGCATTCATTGGTGGGTTCTTGCACCTGCCCTGACCGGGTATAGAACCCCTGGCAAGAAAGCCCCTGTGGTTTCAAACCGAAGGTGTCCACAGCTCATGCCGGTGCCTCCTCGGAAACTTGCGGGAGTGCACGCATAAGTCAAACCCGGTCTCGGGCAGGAGTGGGGTGTGGCTCAGCCTTCCCAGCTTTGTGGGGTGCTCCTTTGGGGTCGGGCACCTCTCCACGGTGGGCTGTGATTGGCGGGCCGCACCCACAGGAGCTCGGCAGGTCCCCAGTCCAGGGGCTCAGCCATGGGTAGGAGAGCCTGTCACAAGACCTCTGCCCTTCAGCTCTGTCCAGCCGAGAGGTCCTGGGCAGTGCGGCTCTGTCTGTTCTGAGTCATCTGCCAGGAAGACCCTGCTCCATCCACAGCCCCACCCGGTGAACC
Organism: Saccopteryx bilineata; assembly: GCF_036850765.1. Taxonomy (NCBI): domain Eukaryota; kingdom Metazoa; phylum Chordata; class Mammalia; order Chiroptera; family Emballonuridae; genus Saccopteryx; species Saccopteryx bilineata. The sequence continues at coordinate 59,062,683 of NC_089496.1, forward strand.
CCCCTGAGTCCTGCCAGCTCAGCTCTCTGCTGCCCTCACCTGGCCAGTCTGAAAGCACCCTGGCCTCTGGCTGTAGTTTGCTCATTTGCCAACTTGGAAGGAAGGAAGGAAGGAAGGAAGGAAGGAAGGAAGGAAGGAAGGAAGGAAGGAAGGAAGGGAGGGAGGGAGGGAGGGAGGGAGGGAGGGAGGGAGGGAGGGAGGGAGGGAGGGAGGGAAGGGCCATTTGAATGTTTTTGACTGACACGAATGGCACTTCTTAAATGGTTTGACCTCCTGCCATGGATTGGAAGTGTCTTTTATTAAGGATATTGGAACAAAAAGGAATAAAAGTCAGGAAAGTGGAAAACCCATGGCAGGGTTGGGGGTGCCACCTGGAGGGGTTGGGAGGGGCAGGGAGACCCTGTGAGCCCCGGGGAGGCGGGAATGGGTGTGTGTCTGCGTGAGTAGCAGTGAGAAGGCACCTGGGGTCCCATTTCTCTAGCTCTCCATCTCTCTCTCATCTTCCCCACATCCCAGAAGGAGGGCTCGCCCCAGAGCACTTGTGTTAAACCGTAAATCGCTCCTAACCCAAAGCGATGCTCTCACGGGGCTTAGAAGTCTGGGCCGATCTCCCGGGTTCAAGGTTTTATCCACAGCTGTTAATCACATGAAAGTGCATATTAAGAAGCATTAGCCCAGCCAGCTGCCACGCCGGGTCCTGGGCCATTACGCGGATTACCTTGGACAGCGCCCTCAGCCTGGGTGAGGGTTTGCAGAGGGCAGTGCGGCCAGGCGGCTGCCCCGGGGCTCCAGTACTCTTGCCCGGCCTGCACCTGCACCCTTCCTCCCGGCCCTCCTCCGCCCTCCCCCGCGCCCCAGAGGCGGCTCCACTCCCGCTGACCCCCAGCTGGGGGCCCTTCATCACCTCCAGAAGGTCCAGCGCCCCTTCCCGTGGTCCTACGTGGGGTCACTCTAGTGACCACAGGCCAAGGACGCCAGGGACTCTGTCCCTCCTGTGGGCCGGCCAGCCCCAGGCCCCCTGTAGGGTGGGCAGGAGGCTCAAAGCGGCCTCACCAAGGGATGTCTCTGCCCAGCCAAGGGCGGCTCTTGAGGACCCTCTGTGCCCTGCTTGCTAAGATGAGCTCTTCCGTGGCACGCGGGCCTGCCTGGTCCCGGTGGGTAATGCCAGGCACTTTTCTTTATTGCTCAGGGAGCCCAATACTGCATTAGAGTGGTCGCTGGCTACCCAGCAAAATGAGCACGCACACACCTCCCCCCCAAACCTGCAGCCTCGTCTCTTCGGCTAATAACCTGGACCACCAATATTAAAGAGCACATTTGCTTCAGAGGCTCCGAGGGGGCCCCCTCCCAGGTGGGGACCGCGGGGGTCTTTACTGTGAACACCTCCCCAGCTCGCCCCATGGCCAGTGAATTCGTCCTACTCCCTCTGAGAGTCAGCTTCTAACCTCCCAGGGCCCGGGGGACTGTGGGGATTGGGCTGCCATCAGAAAACGGTCAAACGGAGCCCCAGGCAGGTGCCCTGGGGAAGCTCAGCCCTTCCAGGGCTCCTGTCTAGCAGAGCACCCTCCAGGCCCAGGGAGCTGACTTAGGCATCCTCTACAGACGGGTTTGCTGAGCTAGGAGACAGAAGCAAATCAAACCCTGGTCTCTGGGGCTGGGGCCCTCGGGGGACTGAGGATGAATAAACAGGCAGATTCGTCATACACAGTGGCCAAGAGGGAACTCTCCAGGGAAGGGCCAGGGTGGGGTGGTTCATTTCAGACAGTGGTGGCCTGAGTTAAGGAATGAGTGAGCCAAAGGCCCCCGCGTTGTGGGACAGGCACCAGGAGCAGGGGTCCGTGCAGAGTGCTGGGCAGAGCAGGATTGAGCAGGGCCGGCCCGCCCCAGACCAGCAGGTCACCGTCCCCTCCTGAATCTCTGCTCCCTCACACGAAGGGCTGGGGCTGATTCTACGCGTCTTCAAATCATCGAGGTCCCAAACACGGAGAGGAACACGTGAATTGGGATCTCATCTTGAGAAGCAAACAGGCTCAAACACCCTGAGCCGGGCCCGTGCTTGCTGCCCTGGCTGCCCTGAGGGTCAGTGGGTGTCTGCTGGGGGCAGAGGTGGGTGGACGGAACGCCCGGCCCTCATGCACACTGACCAGCCGAGAACGAGGCTCGGAGAATGAGATTCGGATAGCCCAGGATGGGGTTTGACGGGAACGGGGGGGGGGGGGGGGGGGGGCAGCGCTCAGACAGGACAGTCTCTCTGTGGCTTACTTGAAAAGTGTTAGACATTTTTCAAATTACGAAAGCATCACTTTGATTGCAGAAACATAGAGAATGCTGATCGTAGACAAGGCTAACACAACAGGTGAGGACCCACAATTCTGTTGCTGTAGGTAGTATGGCTTCCTATATGTGCTTCATGTTTTATCTCTCTTTAACAGGAGGGAGGGAGGGAGGGAGGAAAGGAGGGAGGGAGGGAAGAGGAGGAGGAAGAGGAGGAGGAGGAAGATAGGAAGGAAGGAAGGAAGAGAGGGAGGGAGGAAGAGAGAGAGGGAGGGAGGGAGGGAGGAAGGAAGGAAGGGAGGAAGGAAGGAAAAAATGGAGAAACAGAAAAAATAAAACATTATGGATACAGCTAACCACTTCCACCTTGAAGAAATATGTGCATCTATATAGAATATTCTTGTGTTTAATTGCATATTAATTGTGCCCTTTGGGGGTTTGCTTTTTTGTTTGTTTGTTTGTTTTTTTACTCAAGAGTTGCTATATATACCTTGATTCATTTATGATAACAGCTGTATGGTTCCATGGTTCCAATAAACCAGCCTGACCAGGCGGTGGCGCAGTGGATAGAGCGTCGGACTGGGATGCAGAAGGGCCCAGGTTCGAGACCCCGAGGTCCCAGCTTGAGTGTGGGCTCATCTGGCTTAAGCAAAAAGCTCACCAGCTTGGACCCAAGGTCGCTGGCTCCAGCAAGGGGTTACTCGGTCTGCTGAAGGCCCGTGGTCAAGGCACATATGAGAAAGCAATCAGTGAACAACTAAGGTGTCGCCACGAAAAACTGATGATTGATGCTTCTCATCTCTCTTCGTTCCTGTCTGTCTATCCCTGACTATCCCTGTCTCTGACTCTCTCTCTCTCTCTGTCCCCGTATAAAATAAATAAATAAATAAAATTAAAAAAGCAAAATAAACCAATGCTTATCGATAGCCTCACTGACAGGCTGTTTGCTTCTCTCTGCTTTCCTACAGAACCCAAGCTGACCTGAGCGTCCACGCCTATTTCCCGGTGCACGTGGGCCGGAATTGTTCAGGGGATGCTGGGGCATATTTGCTTAACTATTATTTAATTTTGCTCAGAACCCTCATGGTGGACTCCAAACTCCATCCAAGTCTTTTAGCCCAATGAAATGTGGGCAGGGAAGAAAGCATTAGACAAGGAATCACAGCACATCTTTCATCTCTCGCAATGAACTCTTGAGGCTTTTCCAAGAGAGAGGGGACAGTACTTGCTGGCTCGCTGCCCAATGGCTCCAGGGCCCTCGGAGTCCATGGGGTCTGACTCATGGCCTTTAAGACTCTGAGCTGGGCGCCTCTGTCTGAGACCCAAGGAGGAGCTTCCAGGGAGGTGCAGTCGAGAGGAGCCTTGGAAGTCTGGGCACAGGGGAGCTCATGGAGTCTTTCTGTTTTCATTTTTCCCTCCAGGGGCAGCTGGTGTGTTTCAGCCAACACGGGGCAGAGAGGGAGGGGACTTTTGGTTAGGAAACAGGGACCTGGCACCGAGCTGGCGATGTCAAAGGAGGGCCCAGTGTGTAAGAGCAGAGAATGAAAACAGTCCACATGGACTGCTGTGCCCCACGTGCTTGTGTGACTGTCCTAGCGCCTCCTTCAAGGGTGGCTTCATCCTAAAAAGTCACCGGTGTTGCCTGGCTTTCAGCAGCAGCTTGGCATCTTAGCCTGAGGGCTGCTTTCCGTAGGGTAAACCGTGAGCCGGGCATGGGCTCCTCGCTAGAGGGGGAGGCGGTCCCTCCGGCCCTTAGACTTGAAGTCACCGACAGCATGCCATCCTGTGGGGGGTGGGGGGTGGCTGTGCATGTATAAATGAGGTGCTGGTTTTTGTACCTTGACTGAAGTGTCAGTCCTCCACCCTCCTCCCCTCTCATTGAATTCTTTACTCCGGGACCCCGCCACTTGCGGTTGGGGTTTCCAACCGCTCCAGCACAACGTCAATAGGAGAAGTCAAGGTCGAGAGCAGCAAAAGCCTATTCTTCCTAAGAGTTTAACAGCAAGAACGGTGTGGGCTGACTCTGGGTAGGAGGGGGTCATGTGGAGCCTCGTGGCTGAGGCTGTGTGTGTCTTTTTTCTTTTTCTTTTTTAAGCCAGGGGAATGTGGGGGGAGGACACAGAGAGAGGAAGAGAGAGGGAGAGACAGGAAGGGAGAGAGATGAGAAGCATCAACTTGTCGTTGCTTCACTTTAGTTGTTCATTGAATGTGGCTTACATACTCCTTGACCAGGGGGCTCAAGCTGAGCCAGTGACCCTTGCTCAAGCCAGCGACCTTTGGGCTCAAACCAATGACCATGGGATCATCTTGATGATCCCACCCTCAAGCCGATGACCTTGGGGTTTGGAACCTGGGACCTCAACTCTCCCAGGTCAACGCTCTACCCACTGTACCGCCACCGGTCAGGCCTGCACATGACTTTTGTTTCTGCCCAGTGCTGTGCGTGTGTGTGTGTGGGGGGGGGGGTTCAAATGTCTCTGCAAAGAATACCGATGTCCCCCGTGCACACAAAAGCAGAGAGATGCCCTCCACACACACACGGAGCTCCCAGTGGACGGATCTTTTCTATTCTTGAAACGAAGGTGAGTTTTACTTCTTGACTTAATGAGGTTTGCATTTTCTCCGTTTGTGTTTTCAGGTTCAGGGGCTGTCAGAGACTTGCAGGATGTGCGGTTCAATACCGGCCCCTCTGTGTCCAGCCCAGAAGAATGACCTGCCTCCTATTGCTCCCTGGTTTCTGTCCCCAGCTCCTGGGAAGACAGGGGCATCCTCTCTGGTCCACACAGAACCTGCCCCTGCTCTGTGTTGAAAGACAGGCTGTGAACCAACCACCTTCTACACACAGTGGGGGGACACTGGGAGAAGCAGAGATCCCCACTGAGCCCTGAGGGGCTCACTCAGTGAGGGGGTGTCCAGAGGCCTCCGGTCTGAACTCCTGGTGGCCCTCACAGCCCCACCTGAGCTGCGGCCGGGGTAGAAGGGGTAAGACACCCTGTGCCCTCACAGCCCCACCTGAGCTGCGGCCGGGGTAGAAGGGGTAAGACACCCTGTGCCCTCACAGCCCCACCTGAGCTGCGGCCGGGGTAGAAGGGGTAAGACGCCCTGTGCCCTCACAGCCCCACCTGAGCTGCGGCCGGGGTAGAAGGGGTAAGACGCCCTGTGCCCTCACAGCCCCACCTGAGCTGCGGCCGGAGTAGAAGGGGTAAGACGCCCTGTGCTCAGAGCGTCATTGAAAACAGCACCCAGGAAAAGCACACCTAGGGCTCCAACCAGCACACGTTTTTGCAAGAAAACCCATCCCTGGGTTCTAGTGGGGCGGGGTGGTGGGGGCTTTCACAGCACCCACCCCCACAATTTTCTCTGAGTCCTGGGAGCCGCCTGACCCTCCGCAGGTGCTCAGAGGACATTCCGGTCCTCACGGAGGGCCCCCCGAACCCACAGAGATGCTCCCTCTGTGACGGAGAGCACAGAGTGGGCTCAGGGTCCAGCGGCAGAGAGCTCGGGGTGGGGGTGCAGACTCATTGTAGGGGAAGCGAGGGCGAGACCCCAGAGTGTCCAGGGGTTAGGGCGGGCCATGTGGCCAGAGGATCTGCACAGCTCACACCCCCACACGCATCCCCTGTGGGCCACGGTCTGTGATGGGAGTGGCCAATGACCAATGTTGGTCACAGCGGTGGGAAAGGGGGCCGCCTCCTGAGAAGGGGTCTGGATGCAGCAGCTCTGAAGGCAGGACACCCCCTCCCCACCAGGCACTGCCCAGCACTCCCAGGTGTCCGCGCTCTGTCCTTCTGCACCCTTGCCCGCAGGCCGCCGGGGGCCCAGCTCACTCACCTTCTGCGATCCCGACGTGGAGCTCTTGAGCGAGGCCCTCTTGAAAGAGCTGCTTGTCTTCTTCTGGGAGCCCATGGCTCTGTCTCCTGGGCCCCCGGGTGGGCAGAGACCGAGCCCTCACAGGGGCGGCCTCCCGGGGCAGTGCAGGTGAGGGGGCCCGGGGCCTTGGACGGGCCGGCTGGCTGGCCGACTGGCCGCGGCTGGGTCAGCCCAGGAGTCACTGTGCCGGCCTCTCTTGCCCAGGCCCTTCTAAAACATCTGTAATCAGCCTTAATCTCTCCATCCCCCGAAGGTTTACGGGGGCAGATTTAGCAAATGGCGATTGAAAGTAAATCTACTTTGAGAAAGTGGTGTCTGCCCAGGGTGGTCAAAATGGGGGGATTTGGGTCTCCAGAGAGGCACATCTCCAGAGCCAGCAGCCCACCCCCTCCAACAGCTGGTGTCTGAGCGCCCCCCCTGCGCGCCCTCGAGCACTCGAATCAGCATCAAGGCCCCTCCCCCCTGCCCTCAGTGCCCACTTCTCCCCATTCACTTGGTGGCAGTGACAAAGCAGGGACTTCTTATAGTTTATCCTGCTTGGATGGCCTGTGGTTTCTGTTTGGGGGGTGCCTGCCTGCCTTGCCCCCTTGAGAAAGGACTCAATCCCTTCAGAGTGGCCAGGGCCCCGGGGGTTGGCAATCAGTTGCTGTGCTGTGGGCCTGTGACTGGTGCTCCCCAAGGGGCTGCTGGGGCAGCTCCAGCGGAAGGTCTCCAGGGAGGGGACCGTCTTCTCTCCCTCATGGGTGCGGGCGTCACCTGCCACATGCAGGGCTCAGACTGAGTCTCCAGAGGACTGGGATGTAGTCTCGCTCATGGTCATCAATGAATGTTGAAAGACAAAACCAAAGATACGGTCCCTGGACCCCACACGGCCAGCCGAGCAGGTGTCTGCCTGGCGGTCTGGCTTCTTGACCCCCGCCCCCACCCCCTGGGCGGAGGGTGGCTCCACCCTGGAGACATGACCTGCCCCTCTTGGCAGTCCAGCTTAGGAATCGGGGGAATCCCACTTCCGGCCCCTGCTCACCACATACATCCCTGACCCTTCACACCAAAGACACCCGGCCAGGTGGGGCCAACCCTCTGCTCCTGTCCGCCCGCTCCTACCACACCTTTCCAGCGTTCGACAGGCCGTCTTGGAGCCCTGACTGGGGGCCCTGCTTCGTGTATACGGGATGCCAGGGATGTGGCAGTGAGCAGATGGGTGAGAATCCCTGCCCTCCAGCAGCCGAGCTTTCATTTATGTTGTGAAAGCAGCTGTATCAGGCTGGCTGGCTGGTCTCCCGGCTGCAGGCACTTGGATCGATCAGTGCGTGAGCACACGGCAACACGCGTGTGTACAGTCTATGTGTGTGAGGCTATGATTGCTTGCCCTTGGGGAGCAGGGCAGACGGTGGGCCCGCCACTGTGAGGGGCCCGTGTTGCCGTTTGTTCCCCTGAGACGTGGTTTCCCTTCTGTGAGACTCTGTGAAATGGAAATGGCCCAACGCTCTCCGGGCCCGCAGTTCCACTACCGTCTGCCCGAATCCAAGGTGGACCGGCCTGGCCTCGGCCACCGGCCTTACAGGTGGGACCGAGAAGCGGCCGGCACATTAGGGGCCACGGAAGAAAAGGAAGTGGGAGAAGAAACAGGTGGGGGGGGGCAGTCAGTCAGCTGCGATTTTAAATAGAAAACGTCTCTGAGAAGGATGACCTTTGAGCAGACCCGGGGGCGGGGGAGGGGCAAGCTGGCAGGAATCAGGGAGGAGGCTCCAGGCAGAGACCCTGGCCAGGGCGCAGGCCCTCATGTGGCAGTGTGGCCGCGTGTCCCAGCAAGAGCCGGAAGGCAGGCCTGACCTGTGGTGGCGCAGTGGATAAAGTGTCGACCTGGAAATGCTGAGGCCACCGGTTCAAAACCCTGGGCTAGTCCGGTCAAGGCACATATGGGAGTTGATGCTTCCCGTTCCTCCCTCTTCTCTCTCTCTGTCTCTCTCTCCTCTCTCTCCTCTCTCTCCTTCTCTGTCTCTCTCTCCTCTTTAAAAATGAATAAATAAAATAAAATTTTAAAAAAAAGAGCCGGAAGGCACAGGGGGCCTGAGGGGCGCTCCACACACTGCCAGGGGGACTGCACAGGCCCTGAAACCCAATCTGAACAGTTAGGGGTTTTGCTCAGACACATGATCTGCTTTGCAGCTTGGAAGGACTGATACGGTCTGATATGGGGAGGATGCCCACAGGGGCCATCGGACACGCCATTAGAAACCCATACCCACTGACTGTCTCCAGACCCCCAGAGCGTGGGAAGAATTAACTTCACATGAAAGCCCAAATGGTATTGCTCTTGGCCGTCCCCGGGGCTTAAACATCCTGCATTTTGAAGCATCCTAAATCAGGATTAAAGACCAGCGTGTGTGTGTGTGTGTGCGGGGGCCAGGCCAGAGCTGAGCACCTAAATGGAAGCTGGGGATGGACGGTCACTTGTGCCCACAGAGCGATCTGAGGGGGAAGGGGACTTAGGCATCCCCGGGGCCCATCTGGCTGCTCCTGTGTCCCCAGACAAGAGACAGGTGACTGAGTATTCACGCGTTGCACTCACTTCTCGTTGGCCTGCTGTGCACAGAAGTGGTGTTCCAGAGGCCACCGGCTCCTCGGGAGCATTTTCTTATACAGTATCCATGTGAGGAGCTACTTGCTACTTTGTTACATCTTCCCAAACATCCCAGTCCCCACGGAAGCAGGGGGACTTGCCTGGATGTTGTTTCCTTGTCTGCCCGAGTTCTGCATTGAGCTCAAGGTGGTTATTTTAAATTTTTGTCAGGTAACTCAGATCTCTCTGCTTTGTTTGTTTGTTTGTTTGTTTGTTTTTAGGACCGGTGTCTGGAGGTTGATTTTGTTCCTTCAATTGGGGTCCTGGGTCCCGGTTTCTGGGGCGTGCCTTGCTATTTTTTTCTATTGCGTTTTTGTGCATTGGGAACAGTGGTCAGCTCTGCTAGTCTTTAAGGGCTGGCTCAGTCCAGGGGAGGCTCTTCGCCCATCAGCCTGGGCGAAAGATGCTGAGGGCCTCTCAACCTTTTTTGGAAGGATGTCTCCTCTCTGGTTTTTTTTTTTTTTTGTGGGTGAGTGTGGGGGGTGTTTGACAATGAACTAGGTTTTCTGGTTTCTTTTTTCAGGAGCTTGTCGTCTTGCTCCCTCTGGTGGCTGGCCGCAGTACAGCGTGCCCTGCTCCCCACTTATTTCTGCATCCATCAGTTTATTCTCGAATGCTCCCCACCGGGAATCGGACCCACAACCTTGGCGTATGGGGATGACGCTCCAGCAGGCTGAGCGACCCAGCCAGCGCTCAGTGCAGCTGTTCCCAATCTTCTTCCTGCTGCGGCTTCCTCACTGGCTTCTGGAGGTTTACGGAAGACTCTTGTACCACATTTTGCTGCCCAGCCCTTGAGCCTGGGAGAGAGCCAAGTCTAGGGTGCCCTAGTCCACCCTCTTGCTAATCTCCCTCCCCAGGGTGGTATCTGTTTCTGTAAATAAAGTTTTATTGAAACACAAGCATGCTTGTTGCTTTTTCTGTCATCTCGGGGCGGCTTCCCTGCCGCAGTAGCTGAGTTTGAGCAGGTGGGACAGCGATCTAGATACATTTACTGTTTGGTCCTTTCAGAAAGTGTTGACTGACTTCTGTGCCAGATAGAAGATTGACTTGTCTTGTTTTTTATTTTATTTTCTCTTTAGAGAGAGAATGACAGGAAATAGAGAGAGATGAGAAGCATCAACTCATAATTGTGTCACTTTACTTGTTCATTGATGGTTTCTCGTATGTGCCTTGACTGGGGGGGCTCAAAGTAGAACCAGTGAGCCCTTCCTCAATCCAGCGACCTTGGGCTCAAGCCAGCGACCTTGGGCTCAAGCCAGCGACCTCGGGTTCATGTCGATGAATGCACATTGGTAAGCCTGCACTGCAGCAGGAGGAGCCTGTGCTCAAGCCGATGACTTCAGGGTTTCGAATCTGGGATGCCAGCACCACCATGGGTCAGGCAAGATTGGCTTGTCTTTTATACATATCACAGGAAATATGCCAACAGAACTGCTAGACACAAATGTGACCAAAGCGTCCAGCCAAACATGTAGGGCAGCGGGTTTTATACAATGATATCAGGCGGTGGATGAATAAAACTTTATGTTGCATATTTGGATTTCTAATGTTCACGATATCCGTCAGCTCTTTAAATTTTGAAATTTGTTGTGACTTATTTTCTCATCCTAAATCTCATCACTTTATATTTGCAACATGACATTCTTAAAGGGGGAATCTTACAATGTATATAATCTTCAGTCCCAACTCGGCTAAGTAACCATTAAGACCCGAGACAGTGTGGTTAACTTTTGGAGAATGATGCCTACGTTGCATTCGGGAAAACTGTGTTTCCACTGACCATGCTTGCGCAGACTTCAGATTCTATTATTTAATTTTAATTTTTTTTTTTTTTTGTATTTTTCTGAAGTTGGAAACGGGAAGGCAGTCAGACAGACTCCCGCATGCGCCCGACCAGGATCCACCCGGCATGCCCACCAGGGGGTGACGCTCTGCCCATCTGGGGCATCGCTCTGTTGCGACCAGAGCCACTCTAGCACCTGAGGCAGAGGCCACGGAGCCATCCCCAGCACCCGGGCCGTCTTTGCTCCAATGGAGCCTTGGCTGCGGGAGGGGAAGAGAGAGACAGAGAGGAAGGAGAGGGGGAAGGGTGGAGAAGCAGATGGGCGCTTCTCCTGTGTGCCCTGGGTGGGAACCGAACCCGGGACTCCTGCATGCCAGGCCGACGCTCTACCACTAGAGCCAACCAGGGCTGCGGACTTCAGATTCTTATTACTGGTTTGGTGGTGGAGCTAAGGGAACAGCCACTGTAATGAAAAGGTCTCTTCAGACCCAAGAACCGCGCGGGCAACTCCCTAGAGTGTAACAATTTATGGTTGGGCAATTTACTTACAAAAACATAGGATCGAAATGGGCGGATGATCGAGCTCTGAACCGGGGGCGGGGGTTCTGAAGGTGGACCCCTGGCTGGGCCATGGAGCTGTCTGGGGGTCCAACACTTCTGTGAGTCAGCAGCAGCTGCTGAGGGAGCTTCTGCCAGCAGAGGAACCCAGGAGATAAGAAAAAAAACCCTGACCAGCTCACGCTCCCTCCCAGGGGAGCCCGCCCGGGCTTTTCCCTTCCCCCTCCCCCTCCTCCCCCACAGACCTGCCTCTTCCAAATTCTAAGGGTCCTCACAGGGTTTGCAAGCAGGGCCGCAGTGGCAGCTTGTCCCGGGATAGATCCCCTGAATTTGTCTCCACGGCCCCCTTTTCTCCACCCATCCCCCCACACACACACACACAAGATTTCTAGGCCAAGGCAGCCCCATCTAAATTCCCTCTTTTTTTTTTTTTTTTCATTTTTCTGAAGCTGGAAACAGGGAGACAGTCAGACAGACTCCCGCATGCGCCCGACCGGGATCCACCCGGCACGCCCACCATGGGGCGACGCTCTGCCCACCAGAGAGCGATGCTCTGCCCATCCTGGGCGTCGCCATGTTGGCGACCAGAGCCACTCTAGCGCCTGGGGCAGAGGCCACAGAGCCATCCCCAGCGCCCGGGCCATCTTTGCTCCAATGGAGCCTTGGCTGCGGGAGGGGAAGAGAGAGACAGAGAGGAAGGCGCGGCGGAGGGGTGGAGAAGCAAATGGGCGCTTCTCCTGTGTGCCCTGGCCGGGAATCGAACCTGGGTCCTCCGCACGCTAGGCCGACGCTCTACCGCTGAGCCAACCGGCCAGGGCTTAAATTCCCTCTTGTTGCTTCTTCTATCCTAGCCCCTCCCTTGTTCCACTGTCCCCAGCTTTAATAAACATATTCTCAACAATAACCCACTAAAAATCACTAACCAGAAATAGTCCATCTTCATAGCATTAAGAGAAATGCAAGCAGGCCCTGGCCGGTTGGCTCCCAGAAAAGTCATGGGAATGTGACGTGCAGCCCAGGGAATAGAGTCAATAACATCGTAATAATTAGATATGGCGCCTCTTGGGTACTGTAAATATTGGGGGGAACACTTTGTAAAGGAAATATGATTGTCTAACCCTGTGCTATCCACCTGAAAGTGATACAAAATAATATTAGGTGTAAATGGTAACAGAAAAAAAATTTTTTTTTTTAATGTACAAAGGCCTTGGCCAGTTGGCTCAGTGGTAGAGTGTCGGCCCAGTGTGTAGAAGTCCCAGGTTCAATTCCCAGCCAGGGCACAAAGGAGAAGCACCCATCTGCTTCTCCACTCTTCTCCTTCTCCTTTCTCTCTAACGCTCTCTTCCCCTCCCACAGACAAGGCTCCATGGGAGCAAAGTTGGCCTGGGTGCTGAGGACGGCTCCATGGCCTCCACCTCAGGTGCTAGAATGGCTCTGGTTGCACCTCAGAGCAACATCCCAGATGGGCAGAGCATCACCCCCTGTGGGCATGTAGGTTGTATCCCAGTTGGGCGTATGCAGGAGTCTGTGTGTCTGCCTCCCACCCCCTTCTCACTTTGGAAAAATACAAAAAAAAAATGTACAAAGCTTGATTAAGTGGCGGCACAATGGATAGGGCATTGGGCTGGGATGCTGAAGACCCAGGTTCAAAATCCCAAGGAGGCCGGCTTGAGTGTGGGATCATAGACAATGACTCCAGAGTTGCTGGCTTGAAGCCCAAGGTCGCTGGCTTGAAGCCCAAGGTCGCTGGCTTGAAGCCCAAGGTCGTTGGCTTGAAGCCCAAAGTCGCTGGCTTAAGCAAGGGGTCACTGGCTCGGCTGGAGCCCCCCAGTCAAGGCATGTATGGGAAAGCAGTTCATGAACAATTTAGGTCCCACGACTACAAGTTGATGCTTCTCATCTCTCTCCCTTCCTATCTGTCTGTCCTTGTCTGTCTGTCTCTCCCTCACTTAAAAAAAAAATGTACAAAGAGGGGTGGTTATGCTTTGAGAATATATTCTTGGGATAGATTGCTGTAGTAACGGCCCCCCGTGAATGATCCACACCCTCATGCGTGTCTATCTGCCTCCCACATAGATTCTGAGCGTGGCCACGTGACTTGTGTTGGCAGAGGGGACACCAGCAAGCAGGGGCCCGTAAAACCACCTGCACCCTGGGGCGAGCCCTCTCCTGTCTCCAGCTGGCCAGGAGCGCGTGGAATGCAGCCATCACGGGAACAAGCCCAAGCTTGCCCGCTGCGGGAGGCCAGGTGGCATGCTGAGGCTCCTTGGTCAATCTGTCAGACGTGTGAGCGAGGCCGGCTGTCAGAGACTGTCCGGGGGCCCCAGCGACGTCACCGGGTCACTCCATCCGCCTGAGCGAGCCGGACAAGACCGACCGGAGAGCTGGTCAGCCGGTCCTGGCTCCAACCTTCCGCACGCAGACTCGTGAGCTCATAGACCCTTGCTGTTCCCAGCACGTAGACAGCGGCAAGCAGATAAGGAACAGCATCCTGAAATATTTACAGATGAACTTACCGACGCGTAGGGGTTTGGGGGTATAGGTGAACCAGACGGTGCAGCGACCGTGGTGAACGTTGATGAGGAACACGTGAGCTCATGGTACTAAGTGATCTCCACCTTTGATTATGTTTGAATTGGGAAATTTCTGTTAAAAAAAATGAAAGGAGGCCCTGGCCGGTTGGCTCAGTGGTAGAGCATCGGCCTGGCGTGCAAGGGGTCCCGGGTTCGATTCCCGGCCAGGGCACACAGGAGAAGCGCCCATTTGCTTCTCCACACCCCCCCCCCCGCCTCTTTCCTCTCTGTCTCTCCCTTCCTCTCCCACAGCCAAGGCTCTATTGGAGCAAAGATGGCCCGGGCGCTGGGGATGGCTCCTTGGCCTCTGCCCCAGGCGCTAGAGTGGCTCTGGTCGCGGCAGAGCAACGTCCCGGAGGGGCAGAGCATCGCCCCCTGGTGGGCAAAGCGTCGGCGTGCCGGGTGGATCCCGGTCAGGCACATGCGGGAGTCTGTCTGACTGTCTCTCCCCATTTCCAGCTTCAGGGAAAAAAAAAAATACAAAAAAAAATGAAAGGAAAAGAAGAGAAGAGAAAAGAAGAAGGAAGGAAGGGAGGGAGGGAGGGAGGAAGGAAGGAAGGAAGGAAGGAAGGAAGGAAGGAAGGAAGGAAGGAAGGAAGGAAAAGAAGGAAGGGAAATCAGTCTCCTGTCTGTTGACACATGAAGCAGTTGAGACCCAGAGATGGGCAGTGAGTTCTTCAGCACAGCACAGCCGAGTCATAGCCAGACTCACTCCTGGACAGACTCCTGACCCCTGGGCCAGGCTTCTGCCAGCCTCCCTGCACTGTCAGAGGCAGGAACATTCCACAGCATAGACAGCCCAGGAAGGAATATGTTTTCCTCTCTTCCTTGAAGAAAACATCCTTGGGGCTGCTCCAAAAGGCATTAGAAATGGTGAGAGAATGATGGTCATTCACTGGGATGTACTGTTGATCCAGTTTGGGGGGAAGGAAGACCTGTCCCTCCATGACGGGTGTCACATTATATAACAGGCGGGCGGGAGGGCCCGGAGGGTCTCCCCCCACCTCCTTCAGGCCCTGTGGCTGGCACCAACTGCCTGTTCTGTGTAGTAACCACGGCGGGGAGAGAGCCAGGGCTGTGTCACGGGGCATCACCGTGTCCGGACAGCAACGCCGCACGGTTTTCAAGTTCAAATGTGAGGTTCACGTCGCCCCTCTCCCACATGCGGACAAAAGGAGCAGGGCTTCCGTGACCCACCCCGTGGGAAAATTACGCCCTCCAATTATTTGTCTGTGGCCCCAGGGCGTGTTGGGCATCTCAGTAATCAGAGGTTGCTATGTGAAGCCACAGACTGCCGGCCCGCCTGCCCGGCCATAAACAGACATGAAAAGAGGGTTACTTCATGGAAAAGAAAGAAAGAAAGAAAGAAAGAAAGAAAGAAAGAAAGAAAGAAAGAAAGAAAGAAAGAAAGAAAGAAAGAAAGAAAGAAAGAAAGAAAGAAAGAAAGAAAGAAAGAAAGAGGGAGGGAGGGAGGGAGGGAGGGAGGGAGGGAGGGAGGGAGGGAGGGAAAGAAAGAGAAAGAAAGACGGAGTTTCCAACGTCAGTTTCTCTGAAACGTCGGAACCTTAGAACTCGGCCAGAGTTTACAGGGAGGAAGGAAGATGCTAGAAGCTGATAACTGGGCCTGTGACCAGAAGCAGGGCCGGACCACGTTGAAGGGTTTCTCACCAGCACACGCACATGGGCAGGCCTTGCTCATCTTGAGTGGTGTCTCGTGAGGTGTGAGTGTGTGTTGGGTGATTCGTTTGAAATCCTTGGGCCTCGGAACCGGACTGCAGAGAGCTTGGTAGGGTCCTGTTGTCACCAAGGGTAGGACACTAGGACAGAAACTAGCAGCCTCTCTCCTTTAGTGGCAAGTGGGGTGTTGTATCAAAATCCGTCTCTGTAGGGTGTGCGGTATGTGAATGCATCTTGGGGATGGGGGCCCCCAGCTCTCACCCCCCCCTCCAAGGAAGCCCCAAGACCCTCACCGACTCCCTGAGGGTCACACTCAGAAGTCCCATAGGTTTTTTCTATTTAATGGCCATTTATTTAATATGTTCAAAACAGGGGATCAGTGGAGGGGGTCCCAGCCCCGCGGAGGTCTCCCGCACCTGGGCAGACCAGGGGGCAGTGCTCTGGGGGCCCCAGGGCCCAGCCGGGTGTCGGAGAAAGAGGGAGGCTCATTCAGGCCTAGGGCTGCAGGACGCGAGGCCTGTGGCTGACACTAGGGGGCAGGGAGGGGTGGCCGGACGCCCGTTGAGGAGGAGGGAACCGCCCAGGCCGAGCGCTCTAGCGAGCGGGATCTGGAGGAACCGGGGCGGGCGTGGTGTGCGCGCTGGGGAGAGTGCAGGGGCTGCGTTCCCAGGGGCACCCGCAGGGGTCCCCGCCCTCAGGCTCTGGGGGCAGGAAGGGGACGCCCAGCCTGGCCCCCCGCGCGGGACATCCCCGCTCCCACGCGCCCAGGGAGGCCTGGGGACCCAGGGCCCCCCTCTGGGCACCGGGCACCGGACACCGTAGCGGCTACCGTGCCCGCGGACCCAGCCCCACGCGGGGAGTCAGAGCCGTCCAGCGTCCCGCAGGTGCCAGCACCCCGAGGGTTGCCCACGGGCCCCCCACCGTGCCACGCGGGGGTGTGTGGACCTCGGCTGGCTTCCGGGGCGGGGACTGTGGGAGAGGACAAATGGAAGGGGGAGCGAACAGGCCAGAGGGAGAGGGAAGAAAGGGGAGGAGAGATGGGGAGAGAGAAAGGGGAGGGGCGGGGAGAGAGAGAGGCTGCACCCCCGCCCCCGCCCCGGGCTCCAGGCCAGCCTCACAGGAGATGTTGAAACGAGGGAAGGGTGTAGGTCTCTCCCAGGCCTGAGAGGTCCAGGGCCCAGGCTCCTTGTGTCTGCTCCCATCCCCTGTCCCCTTTCCGAGGGCCCCGTGTCCCTCCCCAGCCCCCCAGGCCAGCCGCTGCCTCCACCAGGCTTCCGGTCAAGCCCCTCCCCTGACCCTACCTCAGGGCCCTACAATTTTAGACGCCAGCTCTGTTTGCAAATGACTGTGTCTGCTTGGGGACTCCCGTCCCCCCGACAGGGTGGAGCAAAGCAGGAGGGTCCTGTGACTGCTCGACGTCCCCCAGGGAGTTCTCACACTGCTGCACCTCGCCTGGGACCTG
Source organism: Saccopteryx bilineata (assembly GCF_036850765.1). Lineage (NCBI taxonomy): Eukaryota > Metazoa > Chordata > Mammalia > Chiroptera > Emballonuridae > Saccopteryx > Saccopteryx bilineata. The sequence continues at coordinate 59,079,503 of NC_089496.1, forward strand.
GGAGAGCCCCCACCCTCACCCCCCACCCCATGCGAAGTGTTCTGGGCACATAGAACCAGAGTTAATATGCTGTGAACAGAAATGGGGTGGGGATGTCGTAGGAACTAACAGGTAGTGCGTGTGTGCCCGATGCCAAGTGCATGGCCCGAGCACTTTTCCTACATTCAAGGAGCATTTAATCCTCACAGGCCTCTGTGAGTCCTGTGAACGCTTGTCCTGTTTTTTAGGAAAGCCTCTCGGAAGCACAGAGAGGCTAAGTAGCCTGCCCCGGGTCACACAGCCACCCAGGCAGGGCTTGAAAGCCTAATTCTGCACAGGGCCTGCGAGTTCACGCTCTGTTGACTTTCCTATGCACGTAGTCCCACGAACTGCTCTTCCGCTGAGACTATATTATTTTCTGCCCAAATGGAAGATTTCCTGGAAAGGAGCTGTTAGCTCTGTGCATTGGAGATTTTGAGAGATATCAGCAAAATCCTGGAAAGCAGTGGTGTGTCTCTCACCGAGCCTGCAGGTCCAAGCGCCATGCTTGATACACACAGAAAGGAGGGCTAGCCCCGAGGGATCAGGCCAGGGGGTGGGGACTAGAGGCGTCCCCAGACAAGGGGAAGAGGCCCACGCTGGCCCTGGAAGTTAGCATGAGGGCATTGGGCAGAGAATCCCAGGGTTCAGGGGATCCAGAGCCAGCTCTAGAAGAGGGTGTGCAGTGACGAGAGGTGCTGCCTGGGTGTGGCCCATTCCACTGTGACATCAGTGTCCCCTGGTGGCTGTGATCTGAGCAAGCTGGCTTCTGCGACCATTGGTTTTCCCAGCCCATTCCTCTACCATCCTCAAAATTCTTGGAGCACCCCTCAAAAATAACGCCCCACCCAGGCTGGATAGCTCAGTTGGTTGGAGCATCCTCCCGAAGCACAGAGGTTGCCGGTTCGATCCCCGGTCAGGGCACATACAGGAACAGATCGATGTTCCTCTCTCTCTCTCTTTCTCTCCCTTTCTCGCTCTAAAATCAATATAATAAACACAGAAAAAAATATATGAGTTGTTTAAGAAGAAAATGCATTTAAACTCAAGAACAAAACAAAATAAAGGCCCATTGCTCTTCTTAGAGAATATTTAATTTTTTAAAATTATTTATTTATTTATTCATTTTAGAGAGAAGAGGGAGAGACAGAGAGAAGTGGGGAAGGAGCTGGAAGCATCAACTCCCATTTGTGCCTTGACCAGGCAAGCCCAGGGTTTTGAACCGGCGACCTCAGCATTTCCAAGTCGACGCTTTATCCACTGTGCCACCACAGGTCAGGTGCACTTCTTAGAGCAGGGGTCCCCAAACTACGGCCCCGCGGGCCACATGCGGCCCCCTGAGGCCATTTATTCGGCCCCTGCCACACTTCCAGAAGGGGCACCTCTTTTATTGGTGGTCAGTGAGAGGAGCATAGTTCCCATTGAAATACTGGTCAGTTTGTTGATTTAAATTTACTTGTTCTTTATTTTAAATATTGTATTTGTTCCCGTTTTGTTTTTTTACTTTAAAATAAGATATGTGCAGTGTGCATAGGGATTTGTTCATAGTTTTTTTATAGTCCGGCCCTCCAACGGTCTGAGGGACAGTGAACTGGCCCCCCTGTGTAAAAAGTTTGGGGACCCCTGTCTTAGAGAATATTAATGGCACTTACTTCCACGTCTTCTTCTGATTCCCGAGTTGCCTGGTTTTCTCCAGGGTTCTGTCTGGTTTGACCTCCACCAGCTGTTTGTTGGTTTCCTTCAAATGCATGGGGGGAGATTCCTGGTCATCTGATCCCATTTGTAAAGGAGAGTCTCAAAGTGTGGTTCAAGGACCCCCTGAGGGGTTTCCTGAAATTTTTTTTTGGGGGGGGGAGGTCCCCAAGGTCAAAACTATTTAGTAGGACCCCAAAGACATTTTCCTCTCAGGATGGTTAGTTTTCTGGCATCTGCATGATGTGTGGTTATCATAACAGATCAGAATAAAAGGAGACAGAAAACCCAGCCGTCTGGTAAGCCACACGCTGGCAAGATTAAAAAAAAAACAAAAAAAAAAAAAAAAAAGAAAACACTGCCGTTCTTCCTATTAAAAGAAATGTTTTTTAGGAAAAATTGGCTCTATTCATAAATGTCACGCTATTCTGTGTTGACATCGAGGGCTGCCTCGACGATCATTTAAAAATAAACGCAAGCAAGCGTGTTTAAAATTGTTCTCTAGGCCTGACCTGTGGTGGCGCAGTGGGATAAAGCGTCGACCTGGAACACTGAGGTCGCCGGTTCGAAACCTTGGGCTTGCCTGGTCAAGGCACATATGGGAGTTGATGCTTCCTGCTCCTCCCCCTTCTCTCTCTCTCTCTCTGTCTCTCTCTCTCACTCCTCTCTCTCTAAAAAAATCAATAAATAAAATATTTTTTTAAAAAAATTGTTCTCGGTGTCTGACGTCTGTTACAGTCAATATCAGTAGGTTTACCCAGAGAAATAAAAGAGCTCTCTGGGCCCTGGGGCTGGGTGGTTCAGTGAATAAACATTATCCTGGCTCACTGGGCTCATGGGTTCGATTCCCTGTCAGGGCACATACGAGAAGTAATCAGGGAGTGTGCATGACTAAGTGGAAAAATGAGTTGATGCTTCTCTCTCTCTCTCTCTCTCTCTCTCTCAAATCAATGGGGAAAATGTTTTTTTTTATAATGTCAAACAAATAAATAAATAAAGCTACACTCTGGGGCTTCATCCCAGGGACAAGCAGGGCAGCACCTCTGCCTCTTGGGTGGCCCTTTAGATGGCTCCCCCACAGGTGGGCCATGGGCCGTGGCTGTCACTTCCTGCCACCTCTAGGCCCCGGGTGTTGAGGGTGGTCTCTCACCTGCACGGCATTCTGGGCCCCCCCACGGCTCTGTCGGGCTCGGCCACAGACAGGATGTCATTCGCCTTCTCGCTTCCAGAAATCTCTCCAGTGTCCTGGTCTGCTGCTGCCAGTGGCTTCTCCGTGTCTGTCCTTGTCTCCGTTCTGCATTTTCAGAGAGGCCCAGGGTAGTGAGAAGGAACCCAGGGGTGTTTTCTCATCGGCCGCCTTGAGCCCAACGTCAAACCCGGGTGAAGGAACGTGTGGATAACTGAATGTGTGTGTGTGCGCTGGGACCCCGGCGGAGGACGGAGCAGGAGGCTGGGAAGAGGGCCTGGCGTGTAGGTGGACCGTCCTCAGGGACGGACGGGGCTGCTCTGAGAGTCAGGTGGCACGTGGCTTTGCCGAGAAGACCTACCCGGGTGAGCACACCCGTGTGTGCATCAGGTGAGGACAGGTGTGCAGGACCTCGGCCGCTGGGGTCTGGGAGACCACACAGAACGTTCTAGCAGCTGTCCTCCCACTTGAGGCTCGATTTAGATGGTGGGAGTTAAGCCGCAGGGGAAGAACTGGTAGAGAAGAGGCGGGGGACATCCCTTCCTGCCTGGCATTCCCACCCACACTCTGGGAAAAGCCGGCTCCTGCGTCCAGGGCACTGGGCACAGAGTGAAGAGGGAGGGCACCATATTCCCAGGGAAGGAGAGGGGGCAGCTTGGGGCTCGGGGAACGTTGCCCTCTTCCCTGCCTCGGCCTGACTGGCTGGTGGCCGGCAGTGTGTCACGGTCACTGTCGTAAGAAAAGCAAGCCCCTTCAAGATGCCACCTGAGCCCTGGCTGGCTGGCTCAGCGGTAGAGCGTCAACCCAGCGTGTGGAAATCCCGGGTTCGATTCCCGGCCAGGGCACACAGGAGAAGCGCCCATCTGCTTCTCCACCCCTCCCCCTCTCCTTCCTTTCTGTCTCTCTCTTCCCCTCCCGCAGCTGAGGCTCCATTGGAGCAAAGTTGGCCCAGGCACTGAGGATGGCTCTGTGGCCTCTGCCTCAGGCACTAGAATGGCTCTGGATGTAGTGGAGCAAGGGCCCCAGATGGGCAGAGCATTGCCCCCTGGTGGGCGTGCCGGGTGGATCTCAGTCGGGCGCATGTGGGAGTCTGTCCATCTGCCATCCCCCACTTCTTACTTCAGAAAAAAAAAAAAATGCACCCTGAGTGCTGCAGAAGGCCAGGTGACTGGAGGGAAGCTAAGGCCGGGTCCCATTTCATTGACTAGAAACCTGTTTCCGGCCTGACCTGTGGTGGCACAGTGGATAAAGCGTCGACCTGGAAATGCTGAGGTCGCCGGTTCGAAACCCTGGGCTTGCCTGATCAAGGCACATATGGGAGTTGATGCTTCCAGCTCCTCCCCCCTTCTCTCTTTCCTCTCTCTCTCTCCCTCTCTCTCTCCTCTCTAAAATGAATAAATAAAATAAATAAATAAATAAATAAATAAAAAGAATCCCATCGTGGGTCTTGGGTCGGCAGCCTTTAAAAAAACAAACAAAAAACAAAAAACAAAAAAGAAACCTGTTTCCTCCCGGAGCCGTGCCTTGGCCCAGGCGCTGAGCAAGCCACTGCTCTGCTTCTCTGGAAGGATGGGTCACGCCCTTCAGACCCAGGAATGGGCTTCCTTTTCTGTGTCAAATGACCCTGTTTTGCTTCTTTTTTTTTTTTTCTTTTTTTTTAAAGGCAACTGTTTATTTGGTTGGACTTTGAAATGCTTCCCTGCAGCTGAAATCATCTCAGGCAGCTAAGCCAGAAGTGACCACTTCCTGAGCTGAATGGGGAACCCTCAGCTGAGGCCACAGAGGAACTGGCAGGACCCCTGTGGGGCAGCACCTGCCCCTCACCATCCTGACCAGGGCCTCCCGGGCTGACAGATGGGCTGGTGACCCGGTCCCGAGCTCCCCAGCAGCCTTCAAGCAGATGCTTCTGCAATGACCGTGACCAGGCGACCGGCCTTCGTCAAGGACCTGGTGCGCGCTCATCACCACTTCTGAGGGAGGAACAAGAGACTCGCTTTTTGGGGGGTTAGGAGGTACAATTTGAATTTTAACCCCTAACCCTAGAGCATCCCCCAGAAGGAATTTTGGGGTTTTTTTTGTTTTTGGGGGTTTTTTTGTATTTTTCTGAAGCTGGAAACAGGGAGAGACAGTCAGACAGACTCCCGCATGCGCCCGACCGGGATCCACCCAGTACGCCCACCAGGGGGCGACGCTCTGCCCACCAGGGGGCGATGCTCTGCCCCTCCGGGGCGTCGCTCTGCCGCAACCAGAGCCACTCTAGCGCCTGGGGCAGAGGCCAAGGAGCCATCCCCAGCGCCCGGGCCATCTTTGCTCCAATGGAGCCTCGGCTGCGGGAGGGGAAGAGAGAGACAGAGAGGAAGGAGAGGGGGAGGGGGGGAGAAGCAGATGGGCGCTTCTCCTGTGTGCCCTGGCCGGGAATCAAACCCGGGACTTCTGCACGCCAGGCCGACACTCTACCACTGAGCCAACCGGCCAGAGCTAGACTTTGTTGTTTTTTGGGGGGTTTTTTAGAGAGAGGAAGAAAGCGAAAGAGCGAGAGAAACATCAATTTGTTGTTTCACTCATTCATGCATTCACTGGTTGGCTCCTGTCTGTGCCCTGACCAGGGATCGAACCCACAACCTTGGCGTATCTGAACAATGCTATAACCCCCTGAGCAGCCCAGCCGGGGCCATGTGACAGGGTCTCGAAGGGAACATCTGCTCCCAGGAGCTGAAGCTCTTCGTGTCACTTCAGTCCTCGTCCCCCCTCCCCCCACCACACACCCCAAGCCTGACCTTCCTGGGACCTGCTCCTCACACCTGCTTCTCCAGTGACCTTTTCCGATCGCGTTCACGTCAGCCTTCATCAAGTCTCGCGGTAGCTCTTCGCCCTAAGTTGGGTGTTTTTTGTTTGTTTGTTTGTTTGTTATCAAATTGTCAGAGGAAAAAGTGCACAGAGGCAGGCCCCAATAATGACCCAAGATCTGGCCTGCGCGGTGAGCCCCTGGGTAAGAGAGTCCTTGCCGCCGTACGTCCAGGAAACGGGGACAGACGTCAGCCAGCCCAGCCGTCTCACCGAGACAGATGCCGTGACAAATGAAAACTCCTGATACAAAAGACAGCTCAGGGTGATGTGACACCACTGAGAGCCTGACTTGGCTGGGCCCCCCCCCAGGGAAGAGCCCCCCTTTGAGGAGGAAGGCGGGACGCAGGGGAATAATTCCTGGCTGCCACCAGGATCAGAGAACAAAAGAGAACTCGAAACCCCTTCATTTCGGTTCAGGCTAATGGGAGCTCGGGAGACACGTGGAGGGTTTCTACTTCTACTCACCGCGTCGTTCCTCCTGAAGGGGGAAGAGGAATAGATGGAACCCCCAAATTAAAAGTAATAATAATAATAATAACAGTAATAATAATGAAGGCAACCTTCAGTGACGGCTCTCTGCAGCCCAGGCAAGGTGTCCTCTTAGAGACGCACGGCAGAATCACCCAGAAGCAGGCGCCTAATTATAGACACGCCATCTGTGGGGTGTTATAATAAGCATGGTTATCAACACTATCTTTCAGGTTTTTCACTGAGTCAGAACAATCCGCTAAAAATAACGCACACTGTATCTATCCACAGACCGTGTGTGTTTGCCCATTCCCACGGCCCGCCCGTTCCCAGTGGGACTGGGGGGAGGGGAGGGAGGGGGCTGGCAGCGGGCTCCCTGGCTGGGCTGGTGGTCGTGCTAGGCTCTGTCTCTGTCTCTGTGTCTGTCTCTGGGGCAGCAAGAGATGAGCTGGAGGGAAAAGTGTGAATCCACACACAGCCCCGGCCAGGTAGCTTCATTGGTTATAATGTCGTCCAGGTATAGCCAAGGTTGTGGGTTAGATCCCACCCCCCCACCCCCACCCCCGGTCAGGGGCACAGACAAGAACCAACCAGTGAATGCGTGAATCAGGGGCACAGCATCCATGCCTCCCCCTGGATTACCTCCCCAGGGGCAAAGTCTTGGTCAGGTCCCCAGAATGTAGCCCGGGCGGGGAGAGCGATGACGGCCGGTGTCGCTTCCTGTGGGTCACAGGAGCCGCGGGCGAGGCAGGGCTAGTCCCGCACTCGGCCATGTTCCACGCCAGGCGCTCGGTTTCCCCGGCAGACAGACAGATGCCTCCGGGCGGGCTCAGCCTGCACTCGGCCAAACCCCGTTTCTCTCTGCAAGCGCCCGCCGCCATACTGGGAGGTCAGTCGCCAGACCAAGGGGGAAACTGAGGCTCAGAGAGACGGTGGGGGTGGGGGCTCGATTCCAAAGCCGCTGGCCCAGGGATGGGAGATGATGCCGTAGTCCCCAAATTGCAGAAGCAGTTTGAAGCCCAGAAGATAAGCGACTTGGCCAAGGTCACAGCGATGGGGCAGGATCAAGCAGCTGTTCCCTGGCCTCTGGCTGGGTCTCCATTCCCCAGTGAGGACTTATTTAAGATGCGTCCACTGATTCTCTGCTATTCCTCCCTTCTGACTACTGCTCCCAAGTCCCCTTTCTTTAGTGGCAGCTATGTTCGATGACCTGCTGCTAAGGAGCTGGAGGTGGCACAGTGACTGTGACTCCTGAGATGAGGGCATAAAAGGCTCTGTGGGGGGCCCTGGCTGGGTGGCCCAGTGGATATAACATTGTTCCTACACACTGAGGTCGTGGGTTCAGTCCCTGGTTGGGGCCACGTGTGAAAAGCAATTCATGGGTACACAGCTATATATAGGAATGGCTAGATGAAGCAATGAGTTGATATTTCTCTCTCCCTTCCTCTCTCCAATCAGTGCAAAAAAATTAAAGATAAAATAAAAGGCGGCCCTGGCCAGTTGGCTCAGTGGTAGAGCGTCGGCCTGGCGTGCAGAAGTCCAGGGTTCGATTCCCGGCCAGGGCACACAGGAGAAGCGCCCATCTGCTTCTCCACCCCTCCCCCCCCCTTCCTCTCTGTCTCTCTCTTCCCCTCCCGCAGCCGAGGCTCCATTGGAGCAAAGATGGCCCGGGCGCTGGGGATGGCTCCTTGGCCTCTGCCCCAGGTGCTAGAGTGGCTCTGGTCGCGGCAGAGTGACGCCCTGGAGGGGCAGAGCATCGCCCCCTGGTGGGCGTGCCGGGTGGATCCCGGTCGGACGCATGCGGGAGTCTGTCTGACTGTCTCTCCCCATTTCTAGCTTCAGAAAAATACAAAAAAAATAATAATAATAAATTTAAAAAATAAATAAATAAATAAATAAAAGGCACTGTGGCTTCCTCCTCACTGTGGCTTCCTCCTGACTCAGTCTCTCCTGGGTCCCTCGCTCTGGGTGGAGCAAGCTCCTGTTTCACAAAGACACTCAAGGACCCATGACTGTCATTTCCCACAGTGCCGGCTGTCAGTGTTCGGGGGGGGGGGCAGAGAGGTCCCAGGGGCAAGCAAGTGGGACCTTGTGTCCTGCAACGCCCAAGCCTGGATTCCAGGACCCCAGCCCACAGACGCCACACCCGCCCCTGGGCTCTTGGACGCTCTGCCGTGACTTTCTTGCCCTAAGTTCCTCTTTCTGTGTGAAGCCAGCAAGAATGAGTTGTTTGCAAAATAACTAAACTACGCATAGACTTTTGTCTTTTTTTCTTCTTCTTTTGAAACATCTGGCCTCAGCAGGAAGACCCCAGAGACCATGAAAACATTTTTATCTCCCAGCACACCCTCTAGCATCCGAGCCGTCACTCGGCCAGTGACCGTGGACACCTGGGATTGTATCTCTGCCTGGGACAGTGACTGTCCTCTCCAGGTGTTCACTGCATCCTGGTTCTTCTGACTTGAGCCCGGCCATTTCCTATGCCACAGGCTGCCCTGACTACTCATGAGGGCCCGTGTGAACGAACATCCCTTAGAAGGCCATGGTCATCCTGTTTTCACGTGCTGACACCACCTTCCAGAACCTCAGGCCTTAGCTGGTCACGGCTCCCCCGAAAGGGTTTGTTTGTGCCTAAGGCACCAGCTCAGACGCCCACCCTGTCCTGCACCCCACCCCACCCCCATCGCCATCCCCACCCTCACTGCCCTCCACGCTGCAGCCACGACCCCCCCACCCCCCACCACCATGGGACCAGCTTCTCCCAGCCTTGAGAACTTTGCTCTGCCCTTAGCACCCAGCCCCGGGGGGGGGGGGGCAAGGACCGGTCTTGTTGCGTCTGGCCCTGTTCCCCTTGGCGCTATCCCAGGGCTGAGCACACCCACCCTGGCTCAGGACTGGGGTTCCGCAAACGTGGGCTGAACCGAAACCCGGCTGTGGTTGCAGGTTCCTGGGCTGTTTCTCCTCTTGTTCCCATTCCCGCTGCATCCCACCCACCCCCCACGGCCCGTGCCGGGCTCCCTACACTGTGGCCCAGACAGGAGGGTCATGCCACAGGGCAGGGGGAGTGCGGACAGCCCAGGCACCCATGGGGGTCAGTCTGAGTAGCACCTGGGCTCCCTGGTGGCCCCTTGCTCATCCCCATTTTCTACGGTTGCCTTGAGGAAATAGGCCCTTAGGGTGAGGCTTGACATTGGTTCTGAGCTTAGGATACAGAGGAAGAACCCTGAGGAATTGGACCCGGAACCTTCTGGCTTCGAGAAGGAGAGAGAAGGTGACTGTGGAGTCCTGAGCCAGGGGCCACCTGTGGGGAGAGCAGTGGCAGCTTCAGGGAGCCCACAGATTGACACCCCAGCCCCCGGCGGGCCACCTGCGGGGGGAGCAGTGGCAGCTTCAGGGAGCCCACAGAGTGACCCCCCAGCCCCCAGCGGGCCACCTGCGGGGGGAGCAGTGGCAGCTTCAGGGAGCCCACAGAGTGACCCCCCAGCCCCCGGCGGGCCCCCTGCAGGGGGAGCAGTGGCAGCTTCAGGGAGCCCACAGAGTGACCCCCCAGCCCCCGGCGGGCCACCTGCGGGGGGAGCCCACAGGGTGACCCCCCAGCCCCCGGCGGGCCCCCTGCGGGGGGAGCCCACAGAGTGACCCCCCAGCCCCCGGTGGGCCCCCTGCAGGGGGAGCAGTGGCAGCTTCAGGGAGCCCACAGAGTGACCCCCCAGCCCCCAGCGGGCCACCTGCGGGGGGAGCCCACAGAGTGACCCCCCAGCCCCCGGCGGGCCACCTGCGGGGGGAGCAGTGGCAGCTTCAGGGAGCCCACAGGGTGACCCCCCAGCCCCCGGCGGGCCCCCTGCAGGGGGAGCAGTGGCAGCTTCAGGGAGCCCACAGAGTGACCCCCCAGCCCCCAGAGGGCCCCCTGCAGGGGAGCCCACAGAGTGACCCCCCAGCCCCCGGCGGGCCACCTGCGGGGGGAGCAGTGACAGCTTCAGGGAGCCCACAGAGTGACCCCCCAGCCCCCAGCGGGCCCCCTGCAGGGGAGCCCACAGAGTGACCCCCCAGCCCCCAGCGGGCCCCCTGCAGGGGAGCCCACAGAGTGACCCCCCAGCCCCCAGTGGGCCCCCTGCGGGGAGAACCCACAGGGTGATCCCCCAGCCCCCAGCGGGCCCCCTGCAGGGGGAGCAGTGGCAGCTTCAGGGAGCCCACAGAGCGACCCCCCAGCCCCCGGCGGGCCCCCTGCAGGGAGAGCCCACAGAGCGACCCCCCAGCCCCCAGCGGGCCCCCTGCAGGGGGAGCAGTGGCAGCTTCAGGGAGCCCACAGAGTGACCCCCCAGCCCCCAGCGGGCCCCCTGCAGGGGAGCCCACAGAGTGACCCCCCAGCCCCCAGCGGGCACCCTGCAGGGGAGCCCACAGAGTGACCCCCCAGCCCCCAGTGGGCCCCCTGCGGGGAGAGCCCACAGGGTGATCCCCCAGCCCCCAGCGGGCCCCCTGCAGGGGGAGCAGTGGCAGCTTCAGGGAGCCCACAGAGCGACCCCCCAGCCCCCAGCAGACCCCCTGCGGGGAGAGCCCACAGAGTGACCCCCCAGCCCCTGGCAGGCCACCCGTGGGGGGAGCCCACAGAGTGACCCCCCAGCCCCCAGCGGGCCACCCCCCCCTGGACTGGACACAAGGGTGAGAGGCCCCCCAGGAGCAGCAGCAGGAAGGAGAGAAACCTCTGGGTGTCCCGAGTGGGACATGGGGGGAGGGGGACTGAGGAAGCCGGCAGGGAGCAGGAAGTGCTCTGCCTCCTGGCTGGGAGCAACATTAACTGACCCCCTCGGACTCCAGTGGGAGATTTCCACCCGGGGAGCCTGTCTTGTCCCTTCTCTCACCCGTCCTCTTCCCAGACCCTGGGCTGGAAAGGGCAACAGGGAGGATGACCAACACTCAGACCGCATGGGGGAGGGGGGATGTGTGCCTTGGGCTGTGCTGTTGCAGGAATCAAAGGACAAAAAAAATGCCCAGACAAATTGGTGAAGGAAGTTGGATTTCATGAGCCCGCGGAGCAGCGCCCGTGACCTCCTCAAGAGGCCAGTCAAACACGTGCTCCCCAAAGTTAGACTTCTTACATCTTCTCTCCCCTTTACAGAACACGGGTTGACACACAGGGGCCCGTCAGCCCTTCGTCTGGAGGTGCACACATCAGTCACACGACTTCAGGGTGGGAGGAGAGGAGGTTTGATGTGAGGTAGAAGAAGAAGCGTTGGAAACGGCCCATGAAGGTCTTAAAAACTTTTAAAGAAAAGGAGAGAGGAAGGGGTGATTCAGTTAAGTTTTATCTTCCTTTCTCTGTGTAGCAAGCTGTCTCATGCACCTTTTCAGAGAACTGTAGGAAGCAGTTCACCCCTGCTGGCTCCCTTCCCCTCTGCATTCTTCCTTTAAGACTTTCTAGTAAGAAACCCTCTCCATTAGCAAAATATAGCCCTTTCCCAAGCAGGGAAGTAAGTCATTTGCAATTTTCACTAAGGTGACCGGCTTTTTTACAATGAAAAGGAGGACAAAAATAAATGGGAGAAAGCCATATCATACGTAAAAGAAACATTTTATTCATTGCAACAATAATACATTATAATATGATAGACACATAATAAAAACATTTGTAATATTTTATATTGTCAATTATGCTTACATGCCTATTAATTTTTAATAATCATTGTAAAAAAAAAGTGCTCATTTAGATACAAATATGTCACATCACATACAATGGAACGAATACGGACATTGACAGATGAGTCAGTCTTCCAATACCAAAAAGGAGGACGGGTAGGAGGACCCTTTTCGAGGGAGGAAGAACTTACAAAAGAAGGACTGTCCTCCCTAAAGGAGGGCAATGGGTCACCTTAATTTCACTGACCACTTTTAGCTGGTGTTGCCTGGCTTTCTTTGTAAATCACACGCAAGCATAAAAATCATATTTTACAAACTTAGTTGGCTTCCTTCCTTAGTGCCGGCCCCTCCCTGCGCTCTGGAGCTGGGAGGAAATGCATCCAGCTGCAAGGGACAGACAGACATCCAGGCAGAAGGGCTGGGAGCAGTAATAAGAGGTCAGGCCGACAGCGATGGGGGTGGTTCAAGCTCCCTGGGTCCAGGGTCCCCCCTGCGCCTTTCTCTTCATTGCAAGGGCTCCAGCCCAAGGCCAAGGTCAGGGTTGGAGAGAGGGGAAGGGCACCTAGCTGCATTGTTTTTTGCTCACGGTCAGGAGAACGAAACACTCCCCAGAGACTGCAGTCAGGGGTCCTGGGGCTGGCCATGCCGTACAGGAGGCTGGGACAGTGTCCTGGGAGCCGTGGCAGGTGAAAGAAGCCACCTGAGCAACACCCGCAGCTGGGGGCGGCTGGGGACAGACAGTGTGGCTGGCCTCATGGGACCACGGCCCCGTAGGGAGGACCAGGGATCTGGGGACCCCTGTGGAACAGCCAGTTGGGCTGGAAGCCCCGGGGAGCACATGTGAAAACCCCAAGCCCTGGGCTGAAGGCAGCTTCTAGGCTAAGAGGGGCACTGTCTGCCCAGGTCAGCCGGGGGACAAGAGTACAGGTCATCCCTCCGAGGGTCCAGAGAAAGAGTCCTGGTTCCCCACCACACAGCCCGCTGCCACCCCCGGGCCCCCGGTGACCTCCTGCGTCTCAGAAGCAAATCAGCAGGCGGTGGGCCCCGGGCACCTGGGGGCTCTCTCTGCCTGGTCGCCCTCTGGGGAAGCCAGGGAGTCTGGGAAGAGAAATGGGGCTGGGCTAACTTCCAGGAAGCTTGGACACTGGGGCTCCTCACCCAGGGCGGGGGGTGCCAACCCAGAGCCAGAGGCCCTCTCTGCTGAGACACCCGTGCTGCCCGATCAGCGATAAGTGTCTGCCCCCTGGCATCACCATGTGCTAATCTTACTAGAACACCCCTCAGGCAGCCCCACCCTCCACGGGGGCAGGGAAGGGGGTGCCTTCCGGGAACCCTAAGGGGGTCTTGTTCCCTTAAGGGTCAGACAAAGAAGGATCCCAGGGGTCCAGGGACTGGGGGCCCTCCCAGCACCCCCACCACCACCACCCCCCCCACACACACACACGGATCAGGCCGTGTTGACCTTGTGAGACAGGCCTGCTGCTCTGGTCCTTATGACAAGAAACGAAACATTGCTTAACCCCCAGAGAAACCACAAGAGCAGAAACACACAGGCGCAGCTGGGCTCCGGGCTCCGCCTCCCACCTCCCTGTTCTCTGTCTGTGTTCAAGGCAAGAGAGAGGTTGGCTGGGGGGGGGGCCCTTTGAAGTCCCCCCAACCCCCTCTCTTGCAGAGGAAGCCTGTTGTTGGCGTAGGGACCACGGGGGCTTGCTGCCTCTGTTATCCATCATCTGCTCTCTGGGCCAAGGTCCCCGGCAACCCTGGCTGGGGGGACACTCATCCCGATGTCTTGCTCAGAGCTGGGGTGTGGGCACAGAGCAGCTCCAGTGTGGGACCCCGCTGTTGTCTCACCACAGGGCCCTCGGCGCACGAGGGACCCGAGCCCACCACTCCTCACGAGAGCGGAATTGCCCACCAAGGAGACAGGACAGACACCCCCTCCATGAAGCCCCCCAAGGCTGTGGCTAAGGCCAAGGGCATGCCCAGAAGTCAAGGGAGCTGCCCCTTTTCATCGGAAGAGCAAGGTCTGTGCCTGCAGTTCGGGGGGGAGGGGCAGGCCACCCCCATTTATCCTGGAGGTCTGCAGGTTCCCCATGAGGTCAGGGGGGCCAGTTCTCCGTCCTTCCTCTCAGAAAGCACTCTGGCAAGTCCCCTGCCCTCTCCTCAGCCGGGGGGCAACATTGCAGGGGTCTGTGCCACTCGGGGGCGGGTGCTGGAGGCGTGTTCACTGGTTTTCATGAGAGGCCCGGCCCCAGCCCTGTGGGCTCCTCCTGGGACCCCTGGCCTCTCAGGCGCTGCCAGAGCCCTGAGCCCCAGAGCACACCCACCATGCAGAACCACAGGGGAGGATTAAGAATCCGAGGACCTCCGGAAGCCCCAGGGAGCGCATAGGAAAGCCCCACGCCCTGGGGAGCCCGCCTAGGTCAGCTGAGGGGCAGGAATACAGGACAGCCCTCTGATGGTTCAAAGAAAGAGTCCCCCTCACGCACACAGGTGTGTGCACACATTCACACTCACACATATAACTCCACACACTCACACACACATGTGCACATACCTGGGGGCTTTCCCTCCCTGGAAGCTCTGTCTGTGCCCCCCCCAACACACACACACACACACACACACACACACACACACACACACACGATGGTGCGGGCACCTGCGTCACCTTATGGATGTCTCGTGTCCACAGTCATTTCAGCTCACAGTCCCTCTCTCAGCTGGGAGACACAGATGCCTGAGCTGCATCCACTAGAGCAGTAGCCCCATGGATCCCAGACCAACTCCCTAGAAAGAGAATCTTTGTATTATTTTTTATTTTTTTATTTTTGTATTTTTCTGAAGCTGGAAACGGGGAGGCAGTCAGACAGACTTCTGCATGCGCCCGACCAGGATCCACCCCAGCATACCCACCAGGGGGCGATGCTCTGCCCATCTGGGGTGTTGCTCTGTTGCAACCAGAGCCATTCTAGCGCCTTAGGCAGAGGCCATAGAGCCATCCCCAGCGCCTGGTCCATTTTTGCTCCAATGGAGCCTTGGCTGTGGGAGGGGAAGAGAGAGACAGAGAGGAAGGAGAGGGGGAGGGGTGGGGAAGCAGATAGGTGCTTCTCCTGTGTACCCTGGCCGGGAATCAAACCCGGGACTCCTGTATGCCAGGCCAACACTCTACCACTGAGCCAACCGGCCAGGGTGTATTATTATTATTATTATTATTATTACTGATTTTGGAGAGAGAGGAAGGGAGACAGAGAGAGAAAGAAACATTGGTCTCTTCCCTTACGTGCTCTGACCGGGGATCGAACCCACAACCTTTGCCCATCAGGACGATGCTCTGACGGAGCTACACGGTCGGGGAGACGACTTCTTCACAGGGGCAGTGGTTAGCATGAGGCGCCTGCCCACCCGTCCTCCCCTGGGGACCCAGGAGAGTGAGCTCCCTGGATGTCTGCTTTGCAAAGGACCCCACTGGATGGTGGACCGGTTACAGCTCAGTTGCAGAGAGAGAAGACTTGGGGTTCAGGGGCTCTTTGCCCACCGCCAGGTTTGGACTGGGGCCCCCCACCCGTGAGTTCTG
The DNA here is from genome assembly GCF_036850765.1 of Saccopteryx bilineata. NCBI lineage: Eukaryota > Metazoa > Chordata > Mammalia > Chiroptera > Emballonuridae > Saccopteryx > Saccopteryx bilineata. The sequence continues at coordinate 59,094,919 of NC_089496.1, forward strand.
TTCAGAGTTGTCAGTCAGGAACTGGGAGAGCTGGCACGCTCCTCCTGGGGACGCAGCCTCGAGCTGAGCCATCCAGAAGCACGCTCTCACTATGTGTGGACGGGGGACAGGACCAGACAGAGCATTTGAGCCGGAAGTCCGCAGTTTCTACCTGCTGACATGGAGGCTCAGCCCCGTAAGAGCTTGAGTTTGGTCCAGGACAATTTTTTTTTAAAATAAAGTCATTTTATGATATTTATTTATTTATTTTTGACACAGAGAGAGAGTCAGAGAGGGATAGACAGGGAACAGGGACAGACAGACAGGAATGGAGAGAGATGAGAAGCATCAATCATCAGTTTTTCGTTGCGACACCTTAGCTGTTCATTGATTGCTTTCTCATATGTGCCTTGACCGCGGGCCTTCAGCAGACCGAGTGACCCCTTGCTGGAGCCAGCGACCTTGGGTCCAAGCTGGTGAGCTTTTGCTCAAACCAGATGAGCCCGCGCTCAAGTTGGCGACCTCGGGGTCTCAAACCTGGGTCCTTCCGCATCCCAGTCCGACGCTCTATCCACTGCGCCACCGCCTGTCAGGCTGGTCCAGGGCAATCTTTAGTCCCTTTCTGCAGATGTTGGACCCACCGGCATCTGCCCTCCAGGGGACGCTGCCTCTGCTGGCTGGTCATTGGTCATCGTGGCACTGCTGACCTGAGTCTCAGGTGTCCCCCTGGGCAAAGCCAGCACTGGCTGCAGGAGGGACACAGGGAAGATGGTTCTGAGACTGTCCAATCATCTGGGACGAGGGGAACAGGGAAACGGAGACAGATACTGAAACGGTCAGCACAATGCACAACCGTGGAGTAAATCACAGAATCTCATCGTCTGTAACCAAGTGTAAAGCCTTACACGTCTCCTCCCCAACCAATGGGCAAGTAGCTCGCATCACCCTACTCAAGGACATAGCAGAAATTCAGTTAGCACCATTTGGACTGACTACACTCAAGTACGGGTGAAGTTAAGGGACTAAGTCTCACCTAGGCATATCAGCCTAGAGCTGATGAATATCCTACTGCAGTGGTTCTCAAACTCTTTGAAGTCGGGGCACATTTAAAATCCTACAAATAGCCTGATCAGGCGGTGGCGCAGTGGATAGAGCCTCGGACTGGGATGCAGAAGACCCAGGTTCAAGCTCCCGAGGTCACCAGCCTGAGCGTGGGCTCATCTGGTTTGAACAAAAGCTCACCAGCTTGGACCCAAGGTCGCTGGCTCCAGCAAGGGGTTACTCGGTCTGCTGAAGGCCCGTGGTCAAGGCACACATGAGAAAGCAATCAATGAACAACTAAGGTCTCTCAATGAAAAACTGGTAATTGATGCTTCTCATCTCTCTCTGTTTCTGTCTGTCTGTCCCTGTTTATCCCCCTCTCTGACTCTCTCTCTGTCCCTGTAAAAAAAAAAAAAAAATCCCACAAATAAGTGTAGGTGCACTAAATACAATTTTCTGAGAAATATGTTATGATAATTAAGTTAAATATTAAAGAAAAAATATAAAGTCCAAGTGTGCTTTTATGGTAATTAAATGAAATAAATATGACAAAATTAAATTTATTCTGACATTAAAAAACATTTTTATGTTACATTTTTTGAGTTATGCTTTTTAGAATTCGTAAAAAAGAGGGGTTAAAAATAAAAAACCGGCCCTGGCCGGTTGGCTCAGCGGTAGAGCGTCGGCCTAGCGTGCGGAGGACCCGGGCTCGATTCCCGGCCAGGGCACACAGGAGAAGCGCCCATTTGCTTCTCCACCCCTCCGCCGCGCTTTCCTCTCTGTCTCTCTCTTCCCCTCCTGCAGCCAAGGCTCCATTGGAGCAAAGATGGCCCGGGTGCTGGGGATGGCTCTGTGGCCTCTGCCTCAGGCGCTAGAGTGGCTCTGGTCGCAATATGGCGACGCCCAGGATGGGCAGAGCATCGCCCCCTGGTGGGCAGAGCATCGCCCCATGGTGGGCGTGCCGGGTGGATCCCGGTCGGGCGCATGCGGGAGTCTGTCTGACTGTCTCTCCCCGTTTCCAGCTTCAGAAAAATGAAAAGGAAAAAATATATATAAAAAAATAAATAAATAAATAAAAAATAATAATAAAAAACCAACTAAAAAGTTATCTTTTTATATGTATAGATACATTCTTAGTAAGATTTAGTAAATTCAGCAGGTCCCAGAGCAAATGTGTTAAGGTTTTTCATTTTTGTGTTTATGAGAATCATGAGCCTGATGTGTCCTAGCGATTTCTTTTTTTTTTAATTTATTTATTTTATTTTTTACAGAGGCAGAGAGTGAGTCAGAGAGAGGGATAGACAGACAGGAACGGAGAGAGATGAGAAGCATCAATCATTAGTTTTTCATTGCGCGTTGCAACACCTTAGTTGTTCATTGATTGCTTTCTCATATGTGCCTTGACCGCGGGCCTTCAGCAGACCGAGTAACCCCTTGCTGGAGCCAGTGACCTTGGGTCCAAGCTGGTGAGCCTTGCTCAAACCAGATGAGCCCGCGCTCAAGCTGGCGACCTCGGGGTCTCGAACCTGGGTCCTTCCGCATCCCAGTCCGACGCTCTATCCACTGCGCCACCGCCCGGTCAGGCTGTCCTAGCGATTTCTTCAATGTTTGGGCATATATATATTTGAAAGGCAAACTCTCATTTCCTCGTCAATACATTGAAGAATTCCTCTCTTTTTACTCTTAATTAAGAGTTGAGGGTAGAAAATCCTAATTCACATGAATAGGATGTTGAAAATTGTAGTAAAATGTTCAAAGCTTTTTTTAGACATTGACACATATTCTTCTTTTATGGAAATCCAAAAGGCTTCAAGAGACAAGTCCTTATGTTTAATCATCAATCCAAAACCCCTACCATACATATCATCTTAACTTGACACCAAACAAAGGATAGAAGAAACTTGCCTCCAGTCTTTCCAGGGAACATGGGGGGTAGTGTAAACAATCCAGCACCACAGCTTAACAGCCTTTTGCAACCTAATCAGGGAAGTGAGGTGGGGGGGGGGGGGTTGGGCAGACTGTCAGCTTACAGCCAATTCCCCACACCTCTGTCCCCCAAAAATCTAAACTCCAAAATCCCTGTTGGTTTTTTGGTCCCCAACAGGCACACATTTCTCTGGAATACCATAGGGCGCACCTGGAAATCTAGGGCGCACATTTTGAGAACTACTGTCCTCCTTTAAGACCTTCCCCTAACGCAGATTAACGTGAAGTGGTTGCCAGGGGGACAGGGAGTAAAAAGTTACCAACCTACAGTGACAGAAGACAATTTGACTTTGGGTGGCGGGCACACAATGCAATCAACAGCTCAGATGTGATGGAGATGTTCACTTGAAAAACCTATGTACTCTTTTTTTTTTTTTTTTAAAGGTGATTCTTTTTTTTGAAATTTTTTTTTTATTCATTTTAGAGAGGAGAGAGAAAGGGAGAGAAAGAGACAGAGAGAGAGAGAGAGAGAGAGAGAGAGGAGAGAGAGAGAGAGAGAGAGAGAGAAGGTGGGGAGGAGCTGGAAGCATCAAATCCCATATGTGCCTTGACCAGGCAAGCCCAGGGTTTTGAACCGGTGACCTCAGCATTTCCAGGTCGATGCTTTATCCACTGCGCCACCACAGGTCAGGCTGTACTCTCTCTCTTTTTTTTTTTTTTGTATTTTTCTGAAATTGGAAACAGGGAGGCAGTCAGACAGACTCCCGCATGCGCCCGACCGGGATCTACCAGGCACGCCCACCAGGGGGCGACGCTCTGCCCATCTGGGGCTTCGCTCTATTACAACTGGAGCCATTTTAGCAACTGAGGCAGAAGCCACAGAGCCATCCCCAGCGCCAGGGCCAACTTTGCTCCAATGGAGCCTCGGCTGCGGGAGGGGAAGAGAGACAGAGAGGAAGGAGAGGGGGAGGAGTGGAGAAGCAGATGGGCACTTCTCCTGTGTGCCCTGGCTGGGAATCGAACCCGGGACTCCTGCACGCCAGGTCGACGCTCTACCACTGAGCCAACTGGCCAGGGCCTAGGTACTCTTATTGACCAAAGTCACTCCATTAAAGTTTATTTCTAAATTAGAAAAACAAAACAAAACAGAAAAGACCTCTCCCAGCTTCCCAGCCTTTAAAACAAACCCTCAAAAGAAGAGACCCAATGTGTCCTCCCTCCTGGGAACACGCCCGGAACCTTTTTCTTCCTTTTCCCCCTCTTTTTCCCTTGCGGTCATGCAACCAGGGGAGCAGGAGGCAGTGGCAGCTCCTCTTGGGTGAACCCCTGTCCTTATCTCTGAGATGCCCCCCACCCCTTTTCTCCAACTACCTGGTGTAAGCTCACCCCCCCCACACACACACACAGGTTTCTAGGGAGTCAGAGCAGCCCCCGCCTGGGCCCTCCTGCTGTTCCCTCTTCTATCCTAAGCCCTTCCTTGTGTCACGGTCCCTAGACTTCATAAAAGTGCTCTCACCGTCACCTGGACTTGTGCTGTGACATTTTTCCTGCACAGAATCAAGAACCCACACACTCCCGCCAGCCCTTGGCAGACCCAAAGGGCCAGCTCTCCTGTCCGGGAAGAGGCAGCCTTTGGTCGGGGGGGGCGGGGTCTGGACAACATCCGGGGGCTGACAGCTGCCAGCCGGGGTGGGGGGCTGAGCCTCAGGCATCCAGTTGTTCTGGCCTCACCACAGCCAGGCGGGTACAGGAGATGGGAACCCCAGGAGGCAGGAGGGGCCTCACCTCAGTTTAGAACCTGTGTCCCCCCACCCCCATCCTGCACAGGGGCCACCGTGCTGGTCCTGCTGCAAGGAGAGGAGACTGTTTTGGGGTTCAGGCTCCCTGGATGCTGCATCCGCAGGAGCTTGTCTGTTGCCCCTGGGGCTCCATGTGCCCTGACCTGTCCTAGCCGCCAGCCACAAGCCTTATCAGATGGGTCCGCAGGCCTGCCTGGGCTTGGAGGCCCTGCCCGCATCGAGCCTGAGAAGCGCCACTCAGACCAGCCCGGCCTCCAGGGCCGCAGCCTCCTCCCCAGACCTCTGGGCGAAGAGCAGTTTGGTTCCCCTGTTCTGAATCCAGAGCTTCGCTGTACAGAAGTCACACAGCCCTCCCAGGGATGAGGTTGGCCCACTCTAGGCCACGGCTTCGGACCCGGACTGTCCCAGCTCAGGTTCGCACGGGCAGACCAGGCTGCCATCCTGAGCTGCCCAGGCTGGGAGCCCTCCACCTTCAGGGTCTGCAGAACCAGCCCTGAGCCCACGTCTGCCAGGGTCACTCCTGGTGGCCGTGAGGCCCTGGAAAACACGCCCCTGGTCTTGAGACCGGAGGCCCGTCCCCTGTCCCCATGTGAGGTCCAGCGTGTGAGGTTCTGTGTGCTTTCCACTCCAAATCATCACCAAACCCCACAGGGAGAGGGTGGGAACCCTCAGGCATCTGCAGGCAGGTTGTGGGGGACCAAAGGCGAGTGCGGGTCCCCGAGGGGTGCTGTGTGTCTGTGTGTGTGGACGGCAGGCAGCCCTCCGCCCCCCACCCCATGCCTCCGGCCAGTGAAGGGACTGATTGGAAGTTCTGAGAGCTGGTGGAGAAGCCCCTCACAGTCAGCCTCGCACCCCGACTTCTCAGAGACACCCGGCGGGGAGGTCAGGGACCTGGCGGCTGAAGGAGGAGAACAGAGGACACGGTTCTCTGCCGCCTCCAGGTCTGTTCCGAAGGCAGCAGGGTGGGAGCATTTTTGTTCTCCTGATGTCTGGGGCTGGAATTCCCCTCTGGTCAGCCCTGGGGTGGAAGGAGGGCCCCAGGGGCCCCAGCGGAGCCAGGCTGAGGTACTAGCCCTGAGTCATTGGAGGGCGGGCGTCTGGGTGGGGATGGGTGGGGATGAGGGTTGAAGGTGGGGCTGGGGCCCTGAGCGAGCGCCAGTCGGGTCTTAGAGGGGCAGGGCTGGGAGGCTGGGAGGCTAGGACAGAAATGTTTCGCCTGCCGGAGTGCCCGCAGGTTGTATGAGCCCCAGCTCACCCATTGGGGGGCATCACATGAGGTTCTGTGGAGGAGAGGGGCTGTGGTTCACCTCTGGGCGTGGTCTGGGTGGGGGAGCTGGGTCAGCAGCAGAGGGGACCATTGAGAGGAGAGCGTGAGGACCTCACGAAGGTCACAGGGTCAGGAGCAGGCCCCAGGTGGTGAGGCCCTCCCAGAGTGCCTGGTCTGGGTGCCAGGTTGGGTCCAGCCAGGGGCTGGACGGAGGCGGGGGGGGGGGGCAGGACTCCACTTCCAATTGTCACAAAGTAATTACACGGTGCTGGTGGCCTCTGCCTAAGCATCATGTTCAGCACTGTTAAGGTGACCAATCATCCTCCTTTAGGGAGGACAGTTCTTCTTTTGTAAATTCCGTCCTCCCTCAAAAAGTGTCCTCCTAGCCTGACCAGGCGGTGGTGCAGTGGATAAAGCGTCGGACTGGGATGCGGAAGGACCCAGGTTCGAGACCCCAGGATACCCAGCTTGGGCATGGGCTCATCTGGTTTGAGCAAAAAAGCTCACTAGCATGGATCCAAGGTCACTGGCTCGAGCGGGGGTTACTCAGTCTGCTGAAGGCCCGCAGTCATGGCGCATGTGAGAGGGCAATCAATGAACAACTAAGGTGTCGCAACGAAAAACTTATGATTGATGCTTCTCATCTCTCTCCATTCCTGTCTGTCTGTCCCTGTCTTATCCCTCTCACTGACTCACTATCTGTCCCTGTAAAAAAAATAAAAAATAAAAATAAAAATAAATTTTTAATAAAAAAAAAAAGTGTCCTCCTACATGTCCTCCTTTTTGATACTGGAAGACTAATCAGGAAATGTCCGAATTCGATCGATGCGGAGTTGATCCATTGCATGTGATGTGATGTACTTGTATTTAAATGAGTACTTTTTTCTTACAATTATTATTAAAAATCAATAGGCATGTAAGCATAATGACAATATAAAATATTACAAGTGTTTTTATTATGCATTTATTATATTATAGTGTATTCTTGTTGCCTGACCTGTGGTGGCACAGTGGATAAAGCATCGACCTGGAATGCTGAGGATGCCAGTTTGAAACCTGGGTTTGCCTGGTCAAGGCACATGTGGGAGTTGATACTTCCTGCTCCTCCCCCTGTTCTCTCTCTCTCTTTCATCCCCCCTCCCGCCACTCTCTCTCTAAAAGTGAATAAGTAAAATCTAAAATAAAATCTTGAATACAATGCATGCCTATCATTTAAAAAAATAGTGATTATTGTTGCAATGAATAAAATGTTTCTTTTATTTACGATACTGTTTTCTTTAATTTATTTTTGTCCTCCTTTTCATTGTAAAAAAAGTTGGTCACCTTAAACCCTGTCCCTCTCAGCTCTGTCCCTGAGGCCCTCTGGTGTCTGTCTGTTTGATCTGCCCAGTGATCCCACATCTGCCCAGGTCTGGGACAGTGCCTACCCCCCCCCCGCCCCCACCCAGGGTGCCCATCCTAGGACACATGTGGTAACCCTCATCGTCACCCCTTCCCCTCCCTTGACCATGGGCTGGCTTCCCGTAGCCACCTGTAGTGACTCCTGTCCCTGTCCTGTGGTCCCAGCATGTAAGTGCCCTCTGCTGGCTCTTGACCTCTCTTTGGCATAATTTTTTTGTGTGTGTGTACTTTTCTGAAGTTGGAAATGGGGAGGCAGTCAGACTCCCGCATGAGCCCGACCGGGATCCACTCGGCATGCCCACCAGGGGGCGATGCTCTGCCCATCTGGGGCGTTGCTCTGCCGCAATCAGAGCCATTCTAGCGTCTGAGGCAGAGGCCATGGAGCCATCCTCAGCGCCCAGGCCAACTTTGCTCCAATGGAGCCCCAGCTGCGGGAGGGGAAGAGAGAGAAAGAGAGGAAGGAGAGGGGGAGGGGTGGAGAAACAAATGGGCGCTTCTCCTGTGTGCCCTGGCTGGGAATCGAACCCGGGACTCCTGCACGCCAGGCCGACGCTCTACTACTGAGCCAACTGGCCAGGGCTGGCAAAAGTTAATTTTATCCTGTTTTTTTAGGCCAGCTCCAAAACTACTGAGCCAGTTGGTGACAAGCCTGAAGGAGAAGCCATCTGTAAGCAGAATTTAATGTATATGAATCATTCCTTTATGAAATGACCAGACAGGCCATTGCCACTTTGGATAAATGTGGCCCACTGTCCACCCCCAGCCCCCCCACCTCACGACTGCACACCCATCCCTGATCCCCTCTCTCCTCAGGGACACAAGAGGTGACATTCCCAGGGCTGATGCCACGCCCTGAACCATGGTAACTGCTCTATACTGGAGACCCCACGTGACCCCAGGGCCCGGTCCTGGACACTGCTGGGGAGGGTGGGGGTTAACCGGAGCTAACCAAGGATTTCTGTGACTTTTTTCCGCCCTGAGATATGACAGATTTAGGAAAAGTTTCGAGGAACACGGCCACATCTTAGCCCACTGACCCTGTTCCTGCCATTCGGACGGTGACCAGATTGGCACCGACACCCCCGGTGTGACCTAGATGTGTCGTCACCGCTATGGGTGGCAGCTCGGGAGAGGTCAGAGGGGCACCTGTACCCTGCTCATAAACGGTGGCGCTTAGCCTGACCTGTGGTGGCGCAGTGGGTAAAGCGTCGACCTGGAAGTGCTGAGGTCGCCGGTTCAAAACCCTGGGCTTGCCTGGTCAAGGCACATATGGGAGTTGATGCTTCCAGCTCCTCTCCCCTGTCTCTCTCTCCTATCTCTCTCTGTCTCTCTCTTTCCTCTCTAAAATGAGTAAATAAAAAAAAAAACGTGGCGCTTGGAGTTTACATGTTGTGTGTTTTCCTCTTGGAGTGTGATGAAGGGGGACACCACCCTGAACACCAGCACTCCAAAAAGGGTTGGGCTCTTTTTTTGTGGGCGTCCTGAGGGTGTCCCCCACTGTGGCCGCCACTCCCACCACATGGAGCTCCCTCAAAGGCCCCCCAGGGACCCAGCTTCCCTGTTTGTTTGGGTGAGAGCTCATTATTTATAGAAGCCTCCAGACAGCTCTCTGCAGAGATGCAGGCACGGCCAAGCCGGGCTTAGGCTCCAAATGACACACACCACGGGGTGGGGCGGCCGGGAGGCGTCGTGAGGCTTAGGCAGAGCCCACCAGCCCGTGGCTGTCCTGGGGGAGCCGCCTCTAGGACCATTCCTCCCCGGGGCTTCCCAGGGAATAGTGGGAGAACACAGGACGATTGTTGCCGATTGTGTTTTGGGGGGAGAGAGAGTCACACAGACCTGAAGCCTGGGGACGAGGGACGATGAAAACAGCCCTTTGTCTGGGGCCTGGTCCACTGCACACACTGGACTTGTGTTTCTCCTGCTTTATGACAATTGGGTGAAACATTAGAGTGGGCATCAATTATTCAGATTTTTCTGCCGGGTCAGAGCGCCGAGCAAGGGGAACTCGCGGAGGCCATCCGTTCTGAGAGGGAGCCTGGCGGTGCGGGGGCGGGATTCAGACAGATTCCCGGGCGGGGGCCTGAGCCCCCGGCACCCCCATGTCGCAGCAGCCCACCCCACACCCCCGATCAGACCTAATCTTCTCCCACCAGCACCGGCCAAACGGCTGTTCAGGCTTCTTTCTGCATCTGGGGGGCGTTGGGCGCCAGGACACGTCCACCACTGACCCCATTTCTGGACAGCAAGTGTGCTCAGAGAGCTCAGACCCCCAGGGCCCCCGCCATGCCCACGAGGCCCTGACGCCCCCCTACTCTGCCTCATTGCCCCCCCACCACATGCTGACCTCCCATCTCTCCCCAAGTGCTACCTGAACGCTGCAATCGCCCACCCACCGGCTTCCTTTCTAACAAGAGAAGCATGACACATCATCTGTTTCCCTCTAAACACTCTTTAACTGTATCCTGCGATTAAAAAAAAACAAACACCTGTTTTTAATTAATTGATTTTAGTAAGAGAGGCAGAGAGAGAGAGAGAAAGAGAGAGATAGAAACATCCAACTGTTCCTGTATGTGCCCTGACCGGGGATCGAACCAGCAACCTCTGTGCTTCGGGATGAAGCTCTTAACCACACTAAGCTCTCCAGCCAGGGTTGTCCTGAGATTTCTGATAGCTTGTGTTGTCACCATCCTTCCATTCCAACGGGTCAGGGGACGTGCCTTGTTGTTCCAACCCTTTTATTTATTTATTTATTTATTTATTTATTTTTTTTTTTTTTTATGTGCCTTGACCGCGGGCCTTCAGCGGACCGAGTAACTCCTTGCTTGAGCCTGCGACGTTGGGCTCAAGCTGGTGAGCTTTGGCTCAAACCAGATGAGCCCTGGCTCAAGCTGGTGATCTCGGGGTCTTGAACCTGGGTTTTCCTCATCCCAGTCCGACGCTCTATCCACTGCACCACCGCCTGGTCAGGCCGTTCCAACCCTTTTAAACGTCTCATTGAGAAGATGTGTTTTCCGATCCAGCCCATGCTCTGTTTTAGTGAACGGCCCCCACCCCCCTGCCCCGGGTGCCCATGAAAATAAGGTGCATTCTGCCGGTTGTGGGGTTGATTGAACGTCAGCGAGGTCCAGTCGGGCGGGGGTGTCGGTCAAACCTTCTGTGCCCTCGCTGGTTTTCCGTGTAGCATGTTGTAAAGCCAGTAGCCGCGGCCACCATCACAGCCGCTTGGCCCATGCAGGTTTGCATTAGATTCGGACAGACGGTAACGAAACAACGGAGCCAAGAACTGGTGGGCCATTACCTTTAATCCTAGCTTGCACCCAGCGGGCAAGTAAAAACACACACTGGGCTCCAAAACCCACTCATTCAGCGCTCACAAAGCCACTGACTTATCCGAGTTTCCTAGAATCAAAAGTTTCTAGCTCACCTGCCTTATTCACCTCTTTTCCCCATCTCCTTCTCTCTGTACAAACTCTGCACAAACTGGCTTCTCCTTCAGCACTCCACCATCTTGGCTGCTTCTCTTCTCCTCCACGTGACCTTTCTCTCCTCTCTGCTCTCTCCTCTAATGCTAATCTCAGGAACCGAGAGAGAGCAAGCTCCTGGTCTGCCCCATTTTATAGTGTAGAAATCAAAACCTTTAATCCAATATACAGACAAGGAAGTCTCTGATACAAAGTCACTTAGGTTGGGAAAGGCTTAGTCTTAAAACTAAGCCTTAGGGTATAACAACCCTGCCTGCTTACAGCCTGTCCCCCACACCCAATGCAAACTATAAGCGAGCAAACCTATATATCATATTTACAAACTTATTTGACCCACACGTGTGTAGAAATCTCACGCTGCTGTCATGGAGTTGTTTGTTTCTCTTCCCAGTTTTATGAGTTTTTGCCTTGTGTGTTTTGCAGCTCTCTTATTATACGCATGTGAATCTTTGTAAAAATTTTTGTTTATTTAATTTTAGACAGAGAAGGAGGGAAAGAGAGAGAGAGAGGAGGGGGGAGGAGCAGGAAGCATCAACTCCCATATGTGCCTTGACCAGGCAAGCCCAGGGTTTTGAACCGGCAACCTCAGCACTTCCAGGTTGATGCTTTATCCACTGCGCCACTACAGGTCAGGTCTGGTTGTATTTTATTTTTAAAAGATTTTATTTACTGATTTTAGAGAGAGAACAGAGAAAGAGACAGCAGCAGAGGGGAGGGGCAGGAAGCATCAAAACTCATAGGATATCAACTCATAGGATTTGTTTCTTGTATGTGCCTTGACCAGGCAAGCCCAGGGTTTTGAACCAGCGACCTCAGCATTCCAGGTTGTCGCTTTATCCACTGCGCCACCACAGGTCAGGCTATTTGGGTGTATTTAAAATTCTCTGCCTTTTAATTTAGTTCATTTATTTGGTAAATTTTTGATTCAGTTGGCTTAAAATTGATTTTTCTTTTCCTTTTCTTGTCCATGTGGTCTTTTCTCTTTTCCTGCTTTTTCATCCTCTTACTAGCTGCTGGAGATTTACCGTGTCCATCAACTTATCAGATCATGTGATACAGAAGACTTAAGTCTTAAAGTACACATTTTGATTTTCCTTTACAGCCTTCGTTATTCCGCGGCTAACCTTCCTCCACCTTATTGTTATCAGGTACACTGCTTCTGTATAAGTAACAAATCCTGTGATATTATTGTTGCTGTAAACAGTTTCCTTCAAAGACATTTTTGGAATGCCAAAACACTGCCCTCGCCCCGGGCACCAGGAGCACCAGGAAGCCGTCCCTTTGACTGTGTCATGTTGCTTGCTAATTTGTAAGAGTGTTTTTTTCTCTTTATCACCAGATTTCTCCTGATTTGAATAAAATGACCTTTTGCTGTCATTTCTTGTGTGTCCATCCTGAATGGGGCTCTTTAGATTTGTGTTTACAGATCAGGTTTGAAATGTTTTCAGCCCCTCTTTGTTTATTTTATCTGCCTCTGGCCTTTGGAAGACTCAACTTTCACCCCTTGACACAGATCAGTAAGACTGTGGCTATTTTCTCCAGACATTTCTCTCTGTGTTTTAAGTTAGGATGGGTTTGGTATCCTGACTTCAAATTAACTGCTTTTTCTTTGGAGGAATGTTTGGAAGGAACAAAATTATATATATAAATTATATATATATATGTGGTGTCATATAGAGAGCAAAGATTTTGAATGTTTGTAAATTTTTTTTTTTTTTTAGTTCTCTGCCGAGTTTTGAGTCTTTTTTTACAGAGACAGGGAGAGTCAGAGAGAGGGATGGATAGGGACAGACAGACAGGAATGGAGAGAGATGGATGAGAAGCATCAATCATCAGTTTTTCGCTGTGACACCTTAGTTGTTCATTGATTGCTTTCTCATATGTGCCTTGACCGCAGGCCTTCAGCAGAGCTAGTAACTCCTTGCTCAAGCCAGCGACCTTGGGTCCAAGCTGGTGAGCTTTGTTCAAACCAGATGAGCCCGTGCTCAAGCTGACGACCTCGGGGTCTCGAACCTGGGTCCTCCGCATCCCAGTCCGACGCTCTATCCACTGCACCACTGCCTGGTCAGGCTATTTTACATTTTTCAATGTTTATTTTACTGATTTTAGAGAGGAAGAAGGGGGGGAGAGAAAGACAGACAAGAACATCCTGTATGTACCTTGACCAGGGATTGAACCGGCAACCTCTGTGCTTTGGGATGATGCTCTAACCAACCAAGCTATCGGGGCCAGGGCTCCAATTCACAAGTTTATTTTGGTTTTCGGGGTTTCTTTTTTTTGTATTTTTCTGAGGTTGGAAACGGGGAGGCAGTCACACAGACTCCCGCATGCGCCCGACCGGGATCCACCCGGCATGCCCACCAGGGGCGATGCTTTGCCCATCTGGGGTGTCGCTCTGTTGTGACCAGAGCCATCCTAGCGCCTGAGGCAGAGGCCAAGGAGCCATCCCCAGCGCCCGGGCCAACTTTGCTCCAATGGAGCCTCGGCTGCGGGAGGGGAAGAGAGAGACAGAGAGGAAGGAGGGGGGGGTGGAGAAGCAGATGGGCGCTTCTCCTGTGTGCCCTGGCCGGGAATCGAACCCGGGACTCCCTCACGCTAGTTCGACACTCTACCACTGAGCCAACCGGCCAGGGCCCCAATTCACAAGTTTTAATGGATTAAATGCTTTTGATGTCAAGTTGCTTTGATATCGCTTAAGCTGGCGACCTCAGGGTCTCGAACCTGGGTCCTCTGTATCCCAGTCTGATGCTCTATCCACTGCACCACCGCCTGGTCAGGCATATATATATATATATATATATATATATATATATATATTTTTTTTTTTTTAAAGAAATATCTCCAACAACCTAAACTTTCACCTGAAGATACTGGAAAAAGTAGGAAAACAAATTAAATACGAATCAGAGGAAGAAATAAGAAAGATTCAAGCTGAAATAAATGAAATAGGGAATATAAAAACAAAACAGGGAAACACAAGTTGGTTCTTTGAAAAGATTTTTAAAAAGCCACACAGTTTTAAACAGGCTGACCAAAAGAAAAAGAAAGAAAAGAAGAAGGAGGAGGAGGAGGAAGAGGAGGAGGAGGAGGAAGAGTAAACATCACTGCCAACCTTATGGAAATAGGAAGGATAATAGGGAATATAAGGGAATATCATGAACCATTGTAGGCCAGTAAATATTATATTCTAGGTGAAATGACAGGTTTCTAGAAAAGAAACACTAAGTACTGAAACAGATACAGGAAGAAATAGAGAATCTGTGTAAACTTACCTATAACTAGTGAAGAGACTGACTTTGTAACAAAAAAAACTGCCCCCCCCCACCTGACCTGTGGTGGCGCAGTGGGATAAAGCGTCAACCTGGAAACACTGAGGTTGCCGGTTCGAAACCCTGCAAGGCACATATGGGAGTTGATGCTTCCTGCTCCTCCCCTTTCAATCTCTCTCTCTTTCTCTCCCCTCTCTCTAAAAATCAATAAATAAAATATTAAAAAAAAAACAAAACTGCCCCCCCCATCTCAAGACCAGATGGCTTCCCTGGTGAATTCTACCCATGTTTAAAGAAAATTAATAGCAGTCCTTCACAAACTCGTCCAAAGACTAGAAGTGAAAGCGTATCCCAACTTACTCTATGAGGCGAGGGTTACTCTGATTCCCCAAACCAAAGACATCCTAAGAAAAAGAAAACAGAAGCCCTGGCCAGTTGGCTCAGTGGTAGAACGCCTGGCGTGTAGGAGTCCCGGGTTCGATTCCCGGCCAGGGCACACAGGAGAAGCGCCCATCTGCTTCTCCACCCCTCCCCCCCTCCTTCCTCTCTGTCTCTCTCTTCCCCTCCCGCAGCCGAGGCTCCATTGGAGCAAAGTTTGCCCGGGCGCTGAGGATGGCTCCATGGCCTCTGCCCCAGGCACTAGAATGGCTCTGATTGCGGCAGAGCAATGCCCCCTGGTGGGCGTGCTGGGTGGATCCCGGTCGGGCGGGTCCCGGTCAGGTGCATGCGGGAGTCTATCTCACTGCCTCCCCGTTTCCAACTTCAGAAAAACACAAAAAATTTAAAAAAAGAAAACAGAGACAAACGCAGCCTTACAGACCGCAGATGCAGCCCCTCAACACAATTCTAACAGACCAAATGCAGGAACCGGGGAGAAAGAATGTGGAGCGAGACTTTCCCTGTCTGTGTTCCCGGACTTCTTCCTCTGCTCCACATGGGAGTGTGGGGCCCGTCCAGCGAACTTTTCATCTTACTTGTTGTAGCTTTTTGTTCTAAACTTTTCATTCGCTTCATGTTTACATATTCTATTTTTTGCTAAAATTTCCCATCTGCCCTTTCATCTCAGGGGAGTTTCCCCTTACATATCGAAACATGGTTATAGAAGCTGCTTGGTGTCTTTGAGAATTCTAATATTGGTGTCCTTCTAGAGTTGGTGTCTTTTTTTTTTTTCTTCCAGTTATTGAGAGAGCGAGGGGAGGGGGAGGGGGAGAGAGAGAGAGAGAGAGAGAGAGAGAAACATCAATTCGTTGTTCCATTGAGTTGTGTGTTCCTTGCATTGATTGCTTCGAGGACCGATCAAACCCAATACCTTGGTGCGTTGCTGGTATATCTCTGCTTTCTCTTTGCAGGTTGAGATTTTTCTGATTCTTCAAATCCAAGGCATTTTGTGTGACGGCCTGAACACTTGGTTACGTCATGAGAACTCTGACTTGTTCACGTCCTAATGGGAACGCTGGTATTGTTGTTTTCAGCAAACCGCCAGCCTGGTGGTGTTCGGAGCTGCAAAGGCCCTAACCTACTTTCTGTGGGCTGTGGTTCCAAAGTCAAGTTAGCGTTCAAAGGCTGTGCAATGCTACTTGGATCTGCTCTGCCTACAGATGCCCTCCCACCCTCCTCCCTGCGCCATGAGCCTGTCTGTCCAGGATCTGGGTGGCGGTCTACCCTTGAGCTTCATCTCCCAAGGCTGTGGCGTATGAAGGACAGAACCGTGCACCGTGCAATTCGGAGGTGAACCCAAGGATACATACCCAAGTCTTCGTGATTACCCTCCTAAGTTCCTTCTTCTTCATCACCTCCAGCTCCCTGGAGTTTTCCTTCCTCATCCTGTGGCCAGAAAACCGGGGCATTCTTTTCCCACCGGACTGCCTACCCTCTCATGACTATGACAATAGCCAGGGCCAGACTATGGGAGGACAGAGGGAGAGAAATAGCAGTGAGACTCGGCTGTCCCATACTCTGGGTGCCTACCCCGGCTCTTCTGGTCAGAGAGAAGATTTCCTCTCCATCAGAGTTTTAGTTACCCTCCCAGCATCACTGCCGTGGGGTTGCTTGGATTTGGAGAGAGAGAGAGAGACGATGTTTGTCTTTAAATCCTTGAATATTACGTACAATAGTTATTTAAAAATTTTTAATTTATTGATTGATATTTTTAAAGAGAGAGGAAGGGTAGAGAGAGAGAGAGAGAGAGAGAGAAAGAAAGAAAGAAAGAAAGAAAGAAAGAAAGAAAGAAAGAAAGAAACAGTGATTTGTTGTTCCACTTATTTATGCGTTCATTAGTTGATTCTTATATGTGCCTTGACCTGGGATTGAACCCACAACCTTGGCGTATGGGAACAACACTCTAACTGTCTGAACTGGCCAAGGCTATAAGAGTTCTTTTAAAGTCACTCACTGCTAATTCCATCATTTCTTTGCCCTGGCCGGGTAGCTTGGTTGGTTAGAGTGTCGTCCAGATATGGAAAGATTGTGGGTTTGATGCCCGCTCAGGGCACGTACAGGAACTGTACTTTCTTTCTCTTTCTCTCTCTCCCCCTTCTTCTCTTTCTAAAAATCAATCTATGTTAAAAAATTAAAAATAAAAGTAAACAAATCTGTCATCTCTTTTTATGTCTTGGTCTGCGACGACCAATACCTTTTCCTTTTGGTCACGGGTTGTATCTCTCCACTTTCTTGCATGTCTAGTAATTTTTACTGAGGGTCAGACTTGAGAATGTGGTTGTTGTGTTTTGTGTCTGGGTTTCGCTGGCTTCCTTGATCGTGTGTTGTTGCATTTTGTTCTGATGGGTGCTTAACTCCGCCAGGTACCAACTTGAACCTTTTGAGACTTGTTTTTTAGGTTGTGCGAACCTTTACCTAAGGTCCTTGCAGCCTCATGCTTAACGTGTGGCCCCTCGTGTCTCTACTCTATAACCGGGTGTTCTGCAAGGACTCCCCACTCTGGCAGGTCAGAGCTGGCGTGCCTCCCAAACCCTGGGTGAGCTCTGGTGACTTCCTACCCACAGCCACCTATACGTCTCGCCTCGTGCGGATGGATGCACGTGGGTGCTCACCCGGAAGACTCAAAGGGAACTTCTGGACTGGGAAGGGAGGAGAGCATGTGGGAACCGCCGGCTGGGGACAGGTTTGGGCCCTGGCTCTGTTGTACAGGGTGTGCCCTTGCAGCCAACGTTCTGAGAACACTGGCCTGGGAGCCCCTCTCGTGGAGAAGAAAGGGACCAGTGATGGAGACAAAAGGATGAGACTTGGGTGACGTTGAAAACTAGGGGCTGGGCCCTGGCTGGTTGGCTCAGCGGTAGAGCGTCGGCCTGGCGTGCAGGGAACCCGGGTTCGATTCCCGGCCAGGGCACACAGGAGAAGCACCCATTTGCTTCTCCCCCCCCCTCCTTCCTCTCTGTCTCTCTCTTCCCCTCCCGCAGCCAAGGCTCCATTGGAGCAAAGATGGCCCGGGCGCTGGGGATGGCTCCTTGGCCTCTGCCCCAGGCGCTAGAGTGGCTCTGGTCGCGGCAGAGCGACGCCCCGAAGGGGCAGAGCATCACCCCCTGGTGGGCAGAGCATCGCCCCTGGTGGGCGTGCCGGGTAGATCCTGGTCGGTCGCATGGGGGAGTCTGTCTGACTGTCTCTCCCCGTTTCCAGCTTCAGAAAATTAAAATAAATAAGTAAATAAACAACTAGGGGCTGGGCAGACCCCGGTTGGAGCACCTCCTCTCATCTGACGGCTCTGTGTTCTCTCCTGTCCCTATGCCCTCCCCCCAACTAAAAAAAAAAAAGGTGCCCAGCCAGGCCCTGCTGCATGGGGTCTGTGCGAGGGGGCAGAGCCTGACCAGGGGAAGGTGGCAGGACACGGACCGCAGGCCCTCCGCCCACCCTCGGCCCTCACGTGCCCGCCCGCCAGGCCTAGCCCCACAATGAGGCTTTGTGCAGGGCAGCTGGCTGAGAATGCTCATGTGTCTGGGGCGGCCCTGGCCGGCCGGTTGGCGGTCCCAGCCCTGGAGGCCAGAGATGCCAGGCTGGGGCGGGCGGGCGGGCGGACGCGCCCTGCCCAGCTGGCCAGGGCCCCGGGCCAGCGCGCTCCAGGAAACACCTGGTCTGGCCCGGGACCCCCAGGAGACGAGGGACCACCTTCATCAGTCCCCCCCCCCCCAATCAGCCAGGCTAGCTCAGCCTGCCGCTGGGGCTCCCAACCAAGCCTCCTGTCCTGATTAAACAGAAAAACATAAATTAATAAGAAAAGGAGCAGCCGGTCATTTTTTATAAAGCTGAATGTATTTTTTTTAAAAAATATGTATTCTATTTCTTTTTAAGGTGTAAAGACATCCTATTTTAATGCAACAATGATGGGAGACAGACGTTGTTTTCATGACAACGCCCTTTGTTGAGAGAATGAAAAGTTGGCAACTCTATTTTCATCCCTTTAAAATATATATTTTTTTTTACAGAGGCAGAGATAGACAGGGACAGACAGACAGGAATGGAGAGAGATAAGAAGCATCAATCATTAGTTTTTCGTTGCGCGTTGCGACTTCTTAGTTGTTCATTGATTGCTTTCTCATATGTGCCTTGACTGCGGGCCTTCAGCAGACCGAGTAACCCCTTGCTGGAGCCAGCAACCTTGGGTCCAAGCTGGTGAGCTTTGCTCAAACCAGATGAGCCCGCACTCAAGCTGGCGACCTCGGGGTCTCGAACCTGGGTCCTTCTGCATCCCAGTCCGACACCCTATCCACTGAGCCACCACCTGGTCAGGCTTTTTTGTTTGTTTTTTTTTGCAAACGCTGACACCACAGTAGCAGTTATGGGGTGGGTGGGGGTTGGGGAGGGGGCTCTGGTATGTGAGAAGCCCCTGGGTTTCCAGAGCTGGCTCTGCGGTAGGAGTGTGGGTCTCTCTCGGCATGGCCAGCTGGGGAGAGATGAAGCGTATGCCCAGTGGCAAAATGAACATCCCACCTTCCTTGTTCTCCGACATGCATCCTGGGAGCGGAGCCAGCGTCTGGGGACCTCAGTGTCCAGCCCGGCTTTGGGGAATGTCCCCCGTGAGCTGGGGCAAGGGGGCCTGTCTTCAAAGGCTGAGATGCTGAGCATGGTGCCTGCAGACCCTGAGTGGTTACTCACGTGTCCTCTTTAATTAGAATATTGGTAGGAAGAGACATGCTTCTCGCCTGAGTGACTTCGCTTAGATCTGAAACGGGTGTCCCTTGGCCAGCAGGCACCGAGCATTTCCCGCCAAGGCACACAGGAGAAGCGCCCATCTGCTTCTCCACCCCTCCCCCTCTCCTTCCTCTCTGTCTCTCTCTTCCCCTCCCGCAGCCGAGGCTCCATTGGAGCAAAGTTGGCCCGGGTGCTGAGGATGGCTCCATGGCCTCTGCCTCAGGTGCTAGAATGGCTCTGGTTGCAACAGAGCAATGCCCCGGATGGGCAGAGCATCGCCTCCTAGTGGGCGTGCCGGGTGGATCCTGGTCGGGCGCATGCGGCAGTCTGTCTGACTGCCTCCCCGTTTCTGGCTTCGGAAAAATACACACACACACACACACATACACACACACACACACAAACAAAAAAACCCCTAATGATTGATGCTTCTCATCTCTCTCCGTTCCTGTCTTTCTGTCCCTGTCTATCCCTCACTCTGACTCACTCTCTGTCTCTGTAAAAAAAAAAAAAAAAAAGCCACCACATAAGAAGATATCCTTGTACCTAGAACATCCTGTGGGAGTTCCAAGCTATTCCTAATACTCCTGTATTTATTTTTTTTAAATGTGCTTTAAAAAGTGGTCGCTGTTGCATCCTGAGTGTGGCTCAGCCTTCCTACCTCCCTTCTGAACATAGTTTGAGAACTAAGCTACTGAGGACCCCAAGTCCAGCCCCTCCTGATCCCAACTTCCATGGCTTGTGTGAGTGGGAGCAGCGGGGAGCAGGGGAGGTCCCAGAAGCGGGGGACAGATGCAGAGGTCCCTGGCAGGGCTGATGGTCAGATTGTGGGGTGTTAGTGAGATAGGGGTGGGGAAGGGGGGGACACGGAGGCCACTGCCCGTCCACCTAGAGAAGAACCTCCAGGAAGAAGGAAGCACAGACGACTGCTGCTCTGTGAGGACCCAATGTCCTGTCCCGCTTCTGTCCCCCTTTTTGACCTACAAGGCCATTCTCAGGGGACATGGAGTGCCTCTGGCCCAGGTGGACAGAGGAGGAGCTGCCTGCTGAGCAGGGGCCACTACACCCAGAGGGCAAAGGTCATCTTCTGCTCTTCCCAACATGGTCAGGCCTGGGAGGTGCCTGGCACAGCTACACGGTCCCTGAGGCAGTTGGCTTCATGCCCTGGGACAAGGCCAGCGGTCCAGGTGCTGCCTTTCTGGAGAGACAGAGATGGTGGGATGACTTTGCAACCAGTTTCAAAGTGGTGAGGGCTTGGTGGTGGGGGCAAGCGGCTTGGGACACAGGTGGACGGCACCAGGTGGGACACTCACCTGGGTTTGTGCAGAAGGCCCCATGGACAGTGAGGCTGGACAGACCCTCCTGCCCAGAGGAAACACAATCTTCCTTCTTCGTTTTCCCGATAATTTACTTATTTATCGGGAAGACGCCTGGGTGACAGAAGTTCAGGGCTGCTCAGAGCCGTCTGTCCGTCTACCAGGAGGGCTGGAGGGGGCGTGGTAGCAAGGCAGCTCTGTGCCCTCTCTAAAGCCTGATCCCAGCCCTTCCCCCCCCCGCCCATCCCCTCCAGGCAGTGGGTGCAGAGGTGGCCCCGGTCCAACACTCCTCTCACCGATGGGGAGACTGAGTCACAGCACTGCGCCCACGTGCACACCTGGGGTTCCCGAGGTGCCACCCCAAGGTCGCAGGGCTGGGTGCCTGCAGCCTCCTCCTGTGCTCTGGGCCGGCTGCCTGCCTTCGGAAAATTCCCACTGCCGGTTGTCGCCATGGTGACTGGGTGTGTTGTTCCATCTCTGCAGAGCTGTGTGTCATGGAGTCCCAGCCGCCTCCACCTCCAGGTGTGTGTGTGTGTGTGTGTGTGTGTGATGGAGTCCCAGCCACCTCCACCTCCAGGTGTGTGTGTGTGTGTGTGTGATGGAGTCCCAGCCACCTCCACCTCCAGGTGTGTGTGTGTGTGTGTGTGTGTGTGTGTGTGATGGAGTCCCAGCCACCTCCACCTCCAGGTGTGTGTGTGTGTGTGTGTGTGTGATGGAGGTGTGTGTGTGTGTGTGATGGGAGTCCCAGACACTCTCCACCTCCAGGTGTGTGTGTGTGTGTGTGTGTGTGTGATGGAGTCCCAGCCACCTCCACCTCCAGGTGTGTGTGTGTGTGTGTGTGTGATGGAGTCCCACCACCTCCACCTCCAGGTGTGTGTGTGTGTGTGTGTGTGTGATGGAGGTGTGTGTGTGTGTGATGGGAGTCCCAGACACTCTCTACCTCCAGGTGTGTGTGTGTGTGTGTGTGTGTCAGCTGCCACCCTGGCCCTCCACCTCCAGGGGTGTGTGTGTGTGTGTGTGTGTCAGCTGCCACCCTGGTCCTCCACCTCCAGGGGTGTGTGTGTGTGTGTGAGCTGCCACCCTGGCCCTTCCCAGCACCCTGCCTGACACATCCTTACCCCTCCCTAGGCCCACTGGACCCCTGGCCCCTGGGGCACCCCTCCCAGCTTGCCCCTGGCGCCCTCAGGCCCCAGCGTGGGTACAAGGGAGCACTCCCCTTCTTGTTTCTATGAATGGAAAGCCTGGGATCTTTATTGAACCAACTCCCTGCAGACTGACAGGTAAGCCAGGTCCAAACCCTGTCCCAGAGACAAATAAATCTTGGAAGAATCACCTTGAACCTATGTCGTTTTGTACATATGAGGGTATGGATGGGATTAGTTCCTCGAAACAGCGTGGCTGGGAAATGAATGTGTCCGTGTCTAAGTTTTATAGACAAAGAAATCGAGGGTCTCCGCCCCCGGGGGCCACTGGAGAAGTCGGTCTGGGTCTCTGGCCCTGTCCTCACACACACACAGGCTTAGGAGCCCGTGGATGATGGGTCCGTTCCACCAGCCAGCCAGCGTCTCTCCACCTGGAATCGGTCCTCCACCTCGGGGCCTGGGCACACACAGTCCTTCTGCCTCGGAGGTTGTCCACCCAGAGGGTCCTCTTCCTTGCCTCCGTCTTCCCCACCAGCTGCACAATTCAAGGTGACGTCCTTTTGCCTCTGGTTTCTTTTCTCTGGGCCTGCGGCTCCCTGGCTGAACGGAGAGCCCCCCACCCCCGCCAGGTCCCGGCCCCTCACGGTGCAGGGCACGGCGCCCTAAAACCTGGCTAGGGGTGACAGTGGGGACTGCCGGCTCGCTCGGAGACTAGAAACCGCCGCCCAGCATGGGAAGCCCGACGCCATCTGCATCACAAAATGGTCAGCCCGGCGAGGGCGGCGCGCTGGGAACCACCCCCTGCGTTTGCATAACAAAAGCCATCGCCCCAAGCCGGCGGGCCACCACTCCTGGCGGCTTTGTTGAGTCACAGCAACGCTCTCGCAAGCCTTGGGAACTGTCCCCAGCACAGCTCCTCCCGGCTGACAAAAGCCACATTGTGGGGGTGGGTGGCAGCTGCCAGCGTCTGCTCCCTGCTTAGCCACCCACCCGGGGGCCTCGAGGCCCCGCGGGGCAAACACCGTCCTGGCTAGGGACACGGTCCAGGCCGCTGGTCTCACCTTGGAACAGGACAAGGGGACAGATCTGACCGCCTCTGGTGAAATGAGGTCTCCAAGTGACCTGCTGAACACTGGAGACCCCGAACTTGGAGGAGGGAAGACTACCGCGGAGGGATGCGCATCCGCCCACGTGGTGCGCGCCATACCTACAAGGGCGCATGACGTTATTTGAGGCTCCACTCACACACAGGTGTTCCCCGCACTTTTCAGGTGGGGAAGCAGGCTCAGAGAAGTTCCCTGGCTGGCCCCGCGTCACCCAGCAGAGCTGAGGTTGGCAAGACTCAGCCCTTCAGGGTGTGTGCCCCTCTCAGCCGTCCCTCAGGCTTGGGCTCCTCCTCCCCCTTCTCTTTCTGAGCATCTCTGCCTCCTCTTCTCTCCCTTCCTCCTCCTTCCCTGTGCTAATCTGAGGGGATGAGGGTCTTGTTAGCCACAGATGCAAATACACCCACATGCTGCCCTGTGAGGCGTTGACTATGAGCAGGTGCAGGTAGAGCTCAGGGTAGAATGAGCCCCTGACTGGGCCAGTTACCAGGCAGCGTCCCCTGGAAACAGAAAACAACGGTGTGGAAAGGGGTTCCCTCAAGCCAGGGCCTCCCCCCCCTCCAGGGGGCACAGCCGGTCTGCAGAGACCCCAGCGGTTGCTTGCTGGGGCTCCCTCCCCATAGTTCGAAACCAACCGGAAGCCGAGAGAGGTCCAGGGAGGCTGTGATAGCTGGTGGGCGGCGTGGAGGTGGGACCCAGCAAGGCCGGCGAGGCCCCTGTGCAAGCCAGACCCCAGCCCTGGCTGTCGCCATGACGAGAAGACAGGTTTATGGGACAAGGTTAACACCCTTCATCTGAGAAGTTGGAGCAGAGCTCGGGGCCTTGGGCAGAGAAACGGGTATCCCTGGCCGAGCTCACAGTGACCGTGACAATCCCACACACACACATGGGCTGGCCCTTTGACAGACGCACCAGCAGCCTCACCAGGAAAGGCCCGGAATATCTTTAGAGTCAGGCCACAGGTGGGTCCTCAGGCACCCTTCATCCTCTGCCCACTTCCATCAGGAATGTAAAGACCCATGCGCCGGGCACGCTCATTTGCTAGGTGTCCAATTAAATAAACCTCGCAGGGCAATGGGGATTGGAGCGAGCCCCAGACAAACACCTGACTTAGCAGGATCCGTGTTTGAGATGCCAGGGCTGGCCTGCATGGGGACGTGTCCAGCCCCCTGTCCCTTTGGTGGGCCTACCTCATGGTCACCCACCAGATCCTCTCTACCCCTGACCACTCAAAGGGGCCCTAGCGGTTTCCAGGGAGAACTATTTCTGGACCCTTCAGAAAATGACTTCTGGCCAGAGATGGCTGTGTTCTCAAGTTACCTGTAATGTGATTAACACTAATTCATTTCCAACTTCTCCCTTCCTTTTCCTTGGGGTGGGAGGAAAAACATTCACTTTTTTTTTTTTTCTTTCCCCTTTTCCTGGACTATCAATAGCCTAGGTTGTGCTGCTTTCTGCTTTACATATGAAAGAAGTTTCATACCGAGTGCCAAAACCAAACACCAAACCAGAAGGCTCCAGTTCAAAGAGGCTGAGGTAGAAAGAACCGATTCACACTACATTTTTGAAAATACTTCACCTCAGCGTGTGGGAATACAAAAATCAGGTCTCACAGCCGCTGCCTCTGCCGATGCACTGTTCTGTTCTACACTGGAGCCCAAAGGCCCCGAAAACCAACTGGTGAAGGATAGATGGACGGTCACTGGAGAGGGGATGATCCACAGACCTTGTGTGCCCACACTGAAGAGCTCACCTGACCGTGACTGGATGTTGCTCAAGGACTGTTATTATGTATCCAGTCATCCCTTCTGTACTAATAAGCACACTGCTCCATTGGTACCCTCTCAGCTAGCCCCCGCCACCCCTCAGTTCTTGGCAAAGTTCTACAGGCAAACAGCTGAGAGTTAGAGGGAGTGTTTTTTTTGTTTTTGTTTTTTGTATTTCTCTGAAGCTGGAAAAGGGGAGAGACAGTCAGACAGACTCCCGCATGCGCCCGACCGGGATCCACCCGGCACGCCCACCAGGGGCAATGCTCTGCCCACCAGGGGGCAATGCTCTGCCCCTCCAGGGCATCGCTCTGCCGCAACCAGAGCCACTCTAGCGCCTGGGGCAGTGGCCAAGGAGCCATCCCCAGCGCCCGGGCCATCTTTGCTCCAATGGAGCCTTGGCTGCGGGAGGGGAAGAGAGAGACAGAGGGGAAGGAGGGGGGGGGTGGAGAAGCAAATGGGCGCTTCTCCTATGTGCCCTGGCCAGGAATTGAACCCGGGTCCCCCGCACGCCAGGCCGATGCTCTACTGCTGAGCCAACCGGCCAGGGCCTAGAGGGAGTGTTAACCCTACCTACATCGTGCAAGGCAACCCTTCCAATCCCATTTAGCGGGATTCCTCACTAGACAGGATTCCCATGGGAGGGGGTCCTGAACAGACCCACGTTGCTCTTATTTAATGCCTTTGATAAATCCCCACGTTAATTAGCTAGCTTCCTATAGGCTGGGGGACGGCGCACCATTGTGAGGCGAAGGGATTTGGGGGCTGAGAGTCTGGGGTCTGCATCTTGCCCCCCCACCCCACCCCCGTCGGCCTTGGGAGGGTCTCTTGGCTTGACTGAAAAAGCCGAGGCTCAGGGTACTCAGTTGGAACCCGGGAAGGTGTGACACATTTTCCTGCAATGTTTCTCCTGGCGTCCAGGTGTCACGGGAGGTCTGAAGGATTCCCAGCCAGTTGATGGTTGTTGTTATTGACCTGGGCCGCTCAGGAATCTCAGTGTCAAGTCCAAAGGATGAAACGTAGCATCTGAGCCCCCATCCGGGGAGAGGATTATAAAGAACGAATGGTGGACAACCAACCAGTGAGTGTGGGAGGGGACGCCCCAAAGAATGGGCCGTTATCATCCTGACCAGAGAGCCTCCCGGGCATCATGAAGGCGGGCTGGGCCCCCCCCCCCCCATCAGTTGTCAGTGTTTGGATTGGGAGCCAGCTGCTCCCTCCAGCCTGGAAGGGGACTCTCCATCATTTTCACATGCTTCCCTTGTCCGCCTTGTCCATGTTTGCAGACCTTGTAAGGGTCTCCTCGATCTTTTGATGGCTAGTTCCCCCAGAAACGGTTCGCGTTGCAATCTTTTTCCGTGTCAGACGTGCCCCGGAATGGGTGAAGCAGGCTTTCATCAGCTAGGGCCTGGTGAGTTGTTTTGCTCTGAGTTCTGCCGGGAGACGGAGCATGGATACGGTTTTTCTACCCCACACCCATGTCCCACGACGGAACGGGCTTGTTTCCTTTCTCACAGGTCAAACCATCCATGACTGCGACCGGGGCTTGGAGCCGGCCCCCCATTCCGAAGTGGTCAGCAATCTCTTCATTGCCCTGTCTCTGACCACACAGATCCAGGTCTCAAAGGCTCCGTGAGAGTGGGCCAGGCCCCCTGGGTCAGGGAGGGGGGAAAGCGTGCATTCTGTGTGGGGAAGAAACATGAGTGACCCGTCTGGGTCAGTGCTCCCCCCTGTCTCTGCCCTGGAGACCGGCATGTTCCAGAGAGAGTCTGCTCCATCACCCTTGGTGTCTCCAGGGGCCTGTGGACACAGAGCAGAGCCAGGCATAAACCACGGAGATTTGCGGGATGTTTGTGCGGCAACATGACCCAGCTTCTCCTGAATTCTGTTTCACCTTCTGAAGGAGTGCCCCCTGCCGCATCTGACCTGCCCCAGACTGAGCTGGTGGCCCTCTGCGCCTCCCCACTCGCCTGTGTTGAATACCCGCTTTCTGGACCACCTGCCTCTCTCTTTCTGGGTTAATTTTCTCTTCTTCATTTATTGATTTTGACAGAGAAACGTCATTTGCTGTTCCACTTATTTATGCACTCTGGTTGATTCTTGTACGTGCCCTGACTGGGGATCAAACCAACAACCTTGGTGCATCGGGGCAACGCTAACCCACTGAGCCACCCGGCCGGGGCGTGGGTTAATGTCTTCATTTTGGTGAATCATTCTTTCTGGTAGCTTTCTACCATGAAAAAGAATGCATATAAGGTACATTTTTTGAGACCTCATGGATTTAAAAATAGTCGACCCTTAAACCACACAGGGGTTAGGGGCACTGACACCCCTGTGCAGTTGAAAATCCAAATATCGCTTTCGGCTACCCAGAAACGTGAACTACTCATAGCCTACCGTTGACTGGACGCCTTACGGATAACATGGACAGTTGATTAATGCCGCGGACCAGTGCGGCTCCTAATAACGGTGCGGAATTAAGGAAACACACTTATCAAAACAAAAACGATGGGACCCGGAAGACTTCAAAATGCCTGGCAGTATCCGAGTGCCCCATAGCCCCCCAGTTTGCTTTATTATATAGCCATATGCAAATCAAGGACCTTGATACAAAGTTGCACATCCAAGGCTAAGACAGGAACTCTCCCAAGGCAAAAACAGGATACATTAGTGAAATCTACCAACACCTGAAACAAACAAAAAGTAGGAGAAAGGGCATGTATATTGCTTCCAGCAACCCAAGGAAGCAAGTAGAGTGGGTGCAAATACTCAGCATCATAGCCAAATATGGAGGTGGAGGGGGGAGAACTTAGCCTTTTGCTAAGCCTCGAATCTACAATGGCTTCTTGCCATTTACGGTCCACAACAGATTAACACATATTCTGTATGCCATGTGTATTATATACTGTATTCTTATAGTCAAGTAAGCTAGAGAGAACACGTTGCTAAGAAAATGATATGGAAAACACATTTATGGTATTTATTGGGGAAAAAAAAACCCTGCATAGAAGTGGGTTCACACAGTTCTCGTGTTGTTGAAGGATCACCAGTGCTTGGTTTCTACCTCTGCTGGCAGAAGACAAAGAAATTTTACCAAATTGTTCCCCAGACTTTGTCTTTGGCCTTTTTTCTTTTCTTTTTTTTTTTTTTGTATTATTTCTGAAGTGAGAAGCAGGGAGGCAGAGACACAGACTCCTGCATGTGCCCAACCGGATCCACCGGGCATGCCCACCAGGGGGCGATGCTCTGCCCATCTGGGGCGTTGCTTCTTTGCAGCTGGAGCTATTCTAGTGCCTGAGATGGAGGCCATGGAGCCATCCTCAGAGCCGGGGGCCATCTTTGCTCCAGTGAAGCCTTGACTGTGGGAAGGGAAGAGAGAGACAGAGAGGAAGGAGAGGGGGAGGGGTGGAGAAGCAGATGGGCGCTTCTCCTGTGTGCCCTGGCCGGGAATCAAACCAGGGACTTCCACACACCAGGCCGATGCTCTACTGTTGAACCAGCCGGCCAGGGCCTGTCCTTGGCCTTTTAACTTTTACCTGTTGCTGTGGAGATGCCCAGAGTCATTCTGGTTTCTTTTTTTTTTTTTTAAGGTTTTATTTATTCATTTTATAGAGGAGAGGAGAGAGAGAGAGAGAGAGAAGGACAGGGAGAGGAGCAGGAAGCATCAACTCCCATATGTGCCTTAACCAGGCAAGCCCAAGGATTCGAACTGGCAACCTCAGGGTTCCAGGTTGACGCTTTATCCGCTGCGCCACCACAGGTCAGGCCCCATTTTCGTTTCTGACTCTCTCTTTGTGACCTATTAATGTCAGGATGCTTTTTGTGACCGTTATTCTGAACTTCAACAGCCGTGTGTGCCTTGGGGTAGAGCTATTTATTCACCCCATTGTGTGGGGCTCCGTGGGGCCTTTTAAACACCTGTTCTTCAGTTGAGGAGATTTTTTCTGGATTAATTCATTCATGATACCCCCAGTGGTTTCCTCATCACTCCTTTGCATGCTCTTCTATTTGATCACCGGTGGACTTTCTGATGGTCCTCTGATCTTTATTTGTTCTCTTCTATTTCCCTTTTGTTGTTACTGTTCTGAGAACCACAGAGATGGTTCTTAGCTTTATCCTCCAATCCCTCTCTTCAGGGTTTAAATTTTTCTTTTTCTTTTTTTTTTTAATTCTTGCTATCTTACTTTAAATTTGCAAGAACACTGTTTTATCTGTTTTCTGAGTTTACATCTGTCCTCTCTCCAGGAGTTGCCGTCTCTTCTTAAATTTTTACAGTAACATTATTGATAATTAGGTTGGCCTGTGCTCCTCTGTTCTTAAAAAAAAAAAAAAAATCTATTGGGACTTTAGATTCCATGACACAGGCTTTTCTGAGATGCCAGGTCAGCTGTGACTGCCTGAGAAAGACAGATTAGAAGTCTGGTACACATGCCGGGGGGTTCCTTAACTGGGACTTGCCCTCTGGGTGGTCTGGCCGATTACTTGGGCAACTGCACTTATCAGAATGCTCGGGTGTTCTCCCCTGGCCTGGTCTGACACCCAGGGAGTCACCTGTCCAGTCTCCTGGCTGCCTGCATTCTGAAATCCCAGAAAGGGTACTGGGGGGGGGGGAGGGTGGTCTCAGCATCCCATACCTGAGTGTTCCTTGACCGCCCCAATTCCTATTGGCACCTCTACCCTTCATTGTACCTGGTGTCTCCCAGCCCAAGACTGTGCAGAATGAAGGAGGATGTCTAGGCATCGGAGTGCTTCTCAAGCAGACTTTTTTTTTTTTTTTTTTTGCCAATTATTCTCATTCTTGCCCCCTCATTTGCACCCACACCTGGAGGTTCCTCTTGCCGCCATCCCTGAACCTTCTGGAGGTAAGACAAGAGTTTGTTCTTGGCTTGCCTTCCTGGCTACCATTTTAGAATAGTATTTGAGCTTCAAAAATCGTGCTGCTGTTAATCCTGTCCCCCCACTCTCATCATCCCTCAGCCCGCCAATGTCCGCTTTGCAACAAACAAACTGTTGTTTCAGGAGGCTTCAGAGGTTTGGGCCAACGCGACCCATCTACCCCCTTCACCGAAAACCTCCACCACCTTTTCTGTCTAGCCTCTTTCCTCCTCAGACACCCCGGATCTTTCCCTCCCTTGCTTCTGTTTACGCTGTTTCTCCCATCTGACACCCCATTCTCACCCACCCTCGTACATACAGACACAAGCCACCTCTGTCAAAAATCTTACTTAGCAAGGGGAACGGGGAGTCCAAAGTTCTGGGAAGGGGAGCTGTGTCTTTCTGGAAGATATGACCACCTGGGGTTGGGAACAAAGGCTTGCCAGGCCTGAGGTTACTTTTAGGGACTCCACAACAGTCATCATCAAATGCTTGAGAAAGGAGTCAAGGGGTTGAGTTTTGCATCCAGAATGTCCCGGGACCCCACACAGCATGACCCAGGCCGGCCTCCCCTGACCCAGGACAGGAGTCCTGTCCAGTGCTTGGAACAGCGCATACTCATGTTCACAGGAGGCCCGCCTGTGTGCGCACTCACGTGCACAGGCTGGGGGGTAACAGCAGGGGTCACAGAGAAAGTGGAGAGAGAGGTGTGGTACCCCCAAAGACTGCGCAGAAATCCTAGGGGCTGGAAGGGGATGGCTGGCCACCTCCATCCACGATGAAAAGACCGACTGTGACATGTGGTGGGGCTGGAGGAACACTGTGAATCATGATTTGGTCAGAACACACATCTCTTAAATGCCATCCACACAATCTGCAATGGGAGAAGAATGGCTACATCCTGCCCAGAAGAGACCTCTTAGAGGGACTTGACCCCTGCTGGTCCAGACAGAGCCCCCATCCCAGCGCGGCGGGCTGGGGAGTCTTCTGGGAGGCCACCAGCTTGGTCAGCAAGAGGGAACTTGTGCGTTTTAGGTGCGCAAACGTCCCCCGCCCGGTTTACAGGTCACCGGAACCACGCCACCCAGAATGCGTTGGTTACCTGGAAAGAAGTTTTTTTGTTTTGTTTTTTAAATACGCAGCCCCCAAATTATTCGAGAAATGTCTGCTCCTTATTTTTGTGCAGGAGGACTTTGTCCCACCCACTCTTCTTCCACTCTCCAGACTCCCCATCCAACCCCTCCCTCGCGCGGGCGGCTAACACGTTTCAACGTCCTTTAAGGCAAATAAATGGTCCAGGGCTGCAGACCGCGGCCTCTGTCTCCCTGGGTCAGGGGCTGTGGGCGAGGGTCCGGAGAGGGGCTTGCTGCGCTTGGTTCCGAGACAGAAGGAAGTTAGGCACTTGGCCACTGCAGTGATGGCACAGGCCTGGAGAGAAATGGCGAGGGCGGAGGGGGTGAGAGCGCGGGCGCCGCAGAGAGTCAAGGGCAAGTCGGCGGGGGCCCGGGCGGGGAGACGAGGGTGCTGGGCGCAGCGGGGCGTTTCCTTCAGGAGGTTCAGCAGTGGGTGGGTGGGGCGCGGGGGGCGGGGTTTCGCAGCTGGCAGCGTTGGAAGCCTCCCCGACCGCGGTGGGAGAGGGGTAGCCTAAAGAAGTTGGCTGCTGGCCTGGGGCGGGAAGGGGGAGGAAGGGGCCCCGCGTTCCCCGAACAGCGCGCTGGCCTCCCTAGCACGTAGTTCACTCCTGCAAGCACAAGGAGGAGGCGGTGGGCACGACACCCACGCTGCCAGGTTAACCGCCAACACTGGGCCAGTCCGGCTCCGGCTGACCCAGGCTCAAGGGCAGCGCGGCCCGCACCAGGTCCCCAACCGCCTGGTGCCTCCTGCGGGAGCGGCCCCGCCCCAGCCGTGACCCCGCTCCCGGCCGGGACGCGCCGAGGGCCCGGAGCTCAGCAAAGGAAAAGCGTGGCGGGAGCGAACGGCCTAAGTCTCCGGGCGCGGCCACACAGGAGGTTGGCTGTGGTGGGTGCGGCGGGCGTCGTTCCGCCCCCAGGCGCGGCCGACAGCCCTGCACCCGGTCGGAGCGGACACGCCTCCTCGCGGTGCAAACCTCGCTCTGGAGGGGAAAGAGAAGCGGAGGCGAGTCCCACGGAGGCGCACCTAACCCCGGCGCCCCGCGCGGGCGGGGCTGGAAGGACAAAGGGGCGACCTCCCCAGCGCTCGCCTGCACACTGGGATTCCAGGCTGTCACAGTACAAAAGGTCTGGCAGGAAAACACCCCGCGAGGTCCCCGCGGCGGGGGAGGGCTGGCAGCGGCCCCGCCCCGGCCCGGCCCGGCCCACCGCCTTCGGGTGACGTGCGTCAGCGTCCCCGACTCCCAGCTTCAATTTCCGCCCCTCCTCCCGCCGGGCAAGGGGGCACGCCCATTGTCGTGCGTAGGCCCCGAGGCGGGGAGGCTGCTCTTGCAGCCTGGATTGGTCTGGCCGTGCACCCACAGACCAATGGGACCCGCCCCTGACCGTCACCACGCCCCCTCCCCAGGAGCGGGCGCGCGACCTCTCTATCCTGCCGGTGCGCGCTCCGGGATCCCCGCCCCCTCCGCGTGCGCGGCTCCTCGCGGCCGAGGCCGCCGCCTGTAACCTGCGCCGCCAGGATGTGGCTGGGGGCTGACGTCGGGTCCAGATGTGGCCCCGGCCCCGCCCACCCCCGGGCCCGGGCCGCCCACACCGAGCCGCGGCGCGCACGGCGGCTGTCCCGCCTGCCACAATGCGCGGCGAGGCTGCGGCCGCGACTTGGCGCGGTCGTCCCTAACGTTACCGCTCGGCATCCTTAAAAACAGGCCGCCCCTGACGCCGTACCGGGACCCCACTCGTTCGCGCTACCTCTCATGCGCTCACTCTTCGGTGCCTAGCCAGGCGGGAGCCTCGCGGACGCGGAGCCGCGCGGGTGACGGCAGAGGCGGCTGCGCGCCCAGCCCAGCCCCGCGGAGAGGACACGCCGCGCCCCCGCCCCCCGCCCGCTCTCCGGAGGCTGAGGGTGCGGATGCGCCGCTGACGACTCGCAGCAACGAACACTGCCGCCGGCCCGCCGGCCGGAGCCCGCAGCATGGCAGCCGCCGCCTATGTGGACCACTTTGCCGCCGAATGCCTCGTGTCCATGTCGAGCCGCGCGATCGTGCACGGGCCGCGGGGGGGGCCGGAGCCTGGCCCCGAGGGCGCGGCCGCCGCCACGCTGCCCCGCGTCGAGGAGCGCCGCGACGGCAAGGACAGCGCCTCGCTCTTCGTGGTGGCGCGGATCCTGGCAGACCTGAACCAGCAGGCACCCGCGCCCGCCCCGGCGGAGCGCAGAGAGGGCGCCGCGGCCCGGAAGGCGAGGACCCCCTGCCGCCTGCCGCCCGCTTCACCCCCGGTCCTCGAGCCCGCCTCCCCCGGCGGCGAAGGCGCGGCGGCCGCGCCCCTCAGCCCCGCGTGGAGCGAGCCCGAGCCCGAGCCAGAGGCGGGGTTGGAGCCCGAGCGGGAGCCGGGGCCCGCGGGGAGCGGCGAGCCCGGCCTCAGACAAAGGGGCCGGCGGGGCCGAAGTCGCGCCGACCTCGAGTCCCCGCAGAGAAAGCACAAGTGCCACTACGCGGGCTGCGAGAAAGTTTACGGGAAATCCTCGCACCTCAAGGCGCACCTGAGAACTCACACAGGTTAGTGTGGCGGCCGGGGCGCCCGGAACGAGCGGACGGGGGGCGAGTGCCAGCCGCTGGGCTATGCCCCGGAGCCGCCTGCCTGGCGCGAGAGCGGTCTAACTGGGAACGGCCTGGGTCTTGTCCCATCCCCCGCCACTCGGTCCTGCGGTCGGCCCCGTGCGCCGCGCGAGGCGGGCCCCAGCGCTTGGAGCCGGCGGCACCCGCCAGGCGACCGCGCCCCCGGCCGGGCACGCCCCCTCCCCGGGCGCTATCGGGCGGGGCCGCGGGGGCGGATGTCGTCATCTGGGTTTGGGGCGGGGACCCCGCTCACACGGAGGGACGGGGCGGGCAGGTGCTGGCGAGCTCGGCGGGAGCCGACTGGGGAGATGGGCGCCTGTGGCACCCGGGACCCTCGAGGAAAAGGGGTGCCCGAGCTCCGGTCCCTCCCTCGCCCCCGGGGCGCGCTCTCGGCAGGGGCGGGGCCGACCGGGCCCGGCGCGCGGCGGGCGAAGTTCACGCGGGGACAGGGCTCCCTCTAGCCACTCGGCACATTCTTCGCTCTCCTCTTCCTGTAATTTTTCCAGCGCTCTAAGGTTTAATTTGCCGAAACCAGAGCTTGCGGCGGTGGACGCGGGGGGCGGTCCCGGTTCCTTGTCCGGGGCTCTTTGTGGGAGCCCCGCCCATCCGGCCAGCGGAGGCACGCCAGACCCCAAGGGCTCTCTGGTGGGGCCGCGCTTTCTCCAAAAAGGAGCGCCCTGCCCACTCTCCCGCCAGTCTGCGCAACCCGCTTCCGGCCCTGCGTTCACCTGTCCCGATGGGATAAGGGCGAGCCGCACTTGCCCCAGGGTGGGCGACCTGAGCCAGCAGCCGGGGGGCCGCTGACCACCGCCCGCCCTACCATCGGAGGGCGGCACCTCCCACCCCGCGGGCCCTGATGGTAGTTGATTCATCTGTCTGTGGTTGGTGGCTGTTTTTAAACACAAAAGTGGCCAAAAACATATACGTGGATGGCAACCTTTCTGTTCCAGTTTGATTTAAAGAATCGTCTATTTCCTTTGAGCTCCCTCCCGTGAACCCTTCGGCGACACTTAACTCTTCCATATTTAGGGCAGATTCAAAAACCCGTATATACGCATGTTGTTTCCTTGTGATCAAAGGTGTCTGTCGCCTGCCCATTTGTAAAATAGTTCACAAGGTGATTAAAAGACTGATTTAGACACTGCAGTCTTCTCTCGGTTTAATTAGTACCGAGGGGATCCGCGGTCTTCGGGCGTCGAAGACTGTGTGGGACTCAGAAGCGCCTTCTCATCCGAGAGCGGCCCCCGCATTTCTGGGCCCTCGCTGTGGCCGTGGAACCGCGTGGCAGGGGGTATAGGGTCCAGGGTGAAGGAGGGGTCATCGCTAGGCATCTGGAGTCGGAATGAAGAGTGTGTGGACCCCGATGGGTGCTGGGATTAGTGTAGGGGTGGACTTTCGATTTGGGAACGTTACCGCCATGGTGGGTGTGGCCTTGGGGAAGGGGCCAAGCTAGGGTTCCGAGCCTGGTGGACCCTGAGAATCGTGGGGAGACCAGTGCCTGGGGTGTGGCTGGGGTTGGGGGCCGCTTTGAGGGTCGAGGTCGGTACTGGGCAGGAAACTGAACGATTGAAAATCTATTTTGTGGTCAGTTTTACAGTGGCCTCCCACCCAGTAGCTCCTAGTCGTTGGGTTCGGGGATTGTGGAAGGGCTGGCCGAGTAATGGGGCTCGCCATCGTGGAGCGCGGACGACTCGACTGGGTGCGCTTATGTCTGGGGACAGCTTCTGAGTTGGATGACCCCCTCCAATCCCTGCGGGGTCTAGGCTTTGTGGGCCCTGAGCGGGCCCCTTGGTTAGAGGTCTGTACCTCCCGAAGTGGGCTGGGAGCCGGCCTCTCTGTGTGCCCGCAAACCCAACGTCGTCGGCAGGAGAGGATGGAGCCAACAGGGCCCGCAGTGTGCTTCCTCGTCTATTAATTAATGTAGGGAGCCGCCCCGCCTTCCAGGTGCTCAGAAACTCAGTACAGACATGCAAGTCAGGAGTGCGCAGGTTTCGTGAGGGAGCGGATAGTGGGGGGGGGGTCTCTTGGAAATGCAGATTTCCAACCCCCCCTGACCTTTAGTTTAAGTGGTGGGTGCCCCAAGCGAAACTGGTTTTGAACCAAGAGCCTGCCTTTGACCGAGGGCACCTGCAACAGTGCAAGCCCAGGTCCAGCCCTCGTTTGGGGTGTGGGGCATCTGTAATGGTGTTTCACAGGGGGCAGAGGCAGCCCACAGAAGGGAGAGGTCAGGCGGGCGGGCTGCAGAGGGTGACTGAGAGGCCAAGCCGCTCAGCCAAGGCCTGACTCCGAGGCAGCTGTGCTGTGGTTTGGTCTGTGGGCTCCCGGGAGCTTCTGGGGAGGGGGGTGTCTCTGTAGACAGAGATTAGATCATGCCAGGCCCTTCTACTCCACTGGGGATCCCCGCAGTCCCGTAGCAGTTTTATGTCGGAGGGGGGTGGGGTGAACATCGCAACCACGTTAGCCAAGACGCCTGACGGAAAACAACAACAAAAGACACAAAACAAAGACACATATGTCTTTGTAACTCCAGCAACTTATTGTTTGGTTGATCGGAACTTCCCAGCCCAGTCCTGGGAAGTCTGCTAAGACTGGCTTCCCCCGCGAGGCCAGGAGCCGATTTTCTTGGAAGCTGAAGGGCTTGGATGTGAACATTCAAAGACTTGCAGAGAAGGGACGGCGGACCTCCCCCCTCCCCTCCTTGAGCCCTCGAGGTCCTGCATCTGGGGATTCCTGCTTTCGTTG
This sequence comes from Saccopteryx bilineata, assembly GCF_036850765.1. Taxonomy (NCBI): domain Eukaryota; kingdom Metazoa; phylum Chordata; class Mammalia; order Chiroptera; family Emballonuridae; genus Saccopteryx; species Saccopteryx bilineata. The sequence continues at coordinate 59,130,917 of NC_089496.1, forward strand.
TCCAGAGTGGTGGGACTTGGTGGGCCCCCCACAGTGGAGTGAGCACTCAGTCCCTCGTGACCCAGGTGCCCTAAACACATTTCTGTGTGTTTGTACCCTCAGAGAACCATTTTTCAGAATGCCTCTGCCCTGTTTCCCCTCCATCGGGGAACCAGACACTTCCTTGCACCTGGCCCATCTCAGCAGCTCTGGGGGGGGGGGTCTGGCCAGAAAGGTGGGCGTGGGCACGCCACCTCCCTCCCGCAGACCCCTGTAGACAGCCCTGGTCACCTGCCTTGTCTGGGGGTGGGGAGCAGTAAGCTGGGTAAGACTGCTTTCTCTCCGCCATTTCCTGTTACAGTTTGGGCGGGGTTTTGGGCGGGGTTCATCTGAAACTTATCTTCGCCCACCCAACAGGGCGTTTCATCAGGAGGGACAGGACGTGACTGGGGCAGGGTATTCAGAGCCGCCCCCCCCCCAACCCAAACTGGGTATTTCCAGGCAGACTGCTCACAGGACCTGTCCCAGGTGCCCGTGGTGCTGGTGACCTTGGACAGGCCGTCTGGGAGCAGGGTGAGTGGCCTAGGGTTCTTTCTCTCTCCTGGGGCAAAGCTGGGCTGGCCACGGGCCAGCACTCTGTCTGGGGCACATCCAGGCCGTGGCTCCCGCCCCTCTCCCACACAGCAGTCCCAGCCTGACAGTGGACCCAGTTGTGAAATTCTTGAAACAATACAGAAGTGTGTGGCCAGAGCCTTCCCCTCCCCCGTGGCCAGAGCCTTCCCCTCCCCCGTGGCCAGCCACTCACACCCCCTGTCGGGGAGACTCTTTCCAGACCCTTGAGGAAGGGGTTTGCAGGCATGAGTGTGCCTCCACGTGGGTGTGTACCAGGTCCATGGATAGGAGCCTGGCACACACATTTCTATCTTGAGCTTCTATCCTGTGTGTGTCCTTTTTTCTGGCTGTGTAGTGCTCGGAGGTGTGGCGGGGTGCCGTTCCCGTAGCTGTGTAGCCTCTCGGCTGTGCACAGGACATAGCCACGGAGCCTTCTGTGTGAGCCTGCCCAGTGGACCCTGGGATAGGTCCTCATGCCCGGCAGCTGGCATTTCTGCAGGACAGACTAGGTTGATCGGAGTGTAGGCAGCATTTAAGAAGACATTAGGGCTGATGGATGGGGGTGCAGTGGTTAGAATGTCAACCTAGGACGCCCAGATTGGAAACCTCGAGGTTGCCGGCTTGAGCACATGATCATCCACATGATCGACCATGTGATCAACCACAGGCTCATCCACGTGATCCTGAGGTTGCTGGCTTGAAGCCCAAGGTCGCTGGCTTGAGCAAGGGGTCACTGGCTCAGTTTGAGAAGCAGTTAAAGAATAACGAAAGTGATACAACTACACTAACTTTTTTTATTTATTGATTTTAGTGAAAGAGCAAGAAAGAGAGAGAGATAGGAACATTGATCTGTTCCTGTGAGTGCCCTGACTCGGGGGTTGAGTGGCAAACTCTGTGCTTTGGAACGATGCTCTAACCAACTGAGCTATGTGGCCAGGGCATGCCTATGAGTTCATGCTTCTCATCTCCCTCCCTTCCTGTCTCTCTCTCTCTCTCTCTCTCTCAAGAAAATAAATAAATAAATAGACACATTAAGCCCTGGCCAGGTAGCTCGGTTAGTTAGAGCGTTGTCCCGATAGGCCAGAGTTGCAGGTTCGATCCCCAGTCAGGGCACATATGAGAATCAACCAGTGAATGCATGAGTAAGTAGAACAACAGACAGATCAGGGTCCCCCCCCCCCACTCTCAAAAAAAAAAATCAATCAATAAAAAAAATAATAAAATAATGAAACACCACCAGTGAAACCACTGTTCCTCTCTCAAGCCTCATGGCCGGCTTCTCTTGGCTTACCCTGGGCCCCTGAAGCAACGAGGGGTGATTCCCAGCCCGCCACACAGCTGGCACTGGGCTGGCCTGATGAGATGCCATCTCTCTGCTGGTTGACAGAGCTGGAGGCAGAGGTGAGCAGCTGACTTCGCAAACAGGGAGCCTTGAAGGTCCGGCTGCTAAGGTGTGTCCCACATGTGTTTTTAAGAAGACAGTTAACCATCGTTTTTAAAACACGAGCCGCCAGCATGGATGGACTCAGCTCTCCCAGTTGTATCTAATTCTTCAGCAGTGCTCTGGGGGGCGGGGGGGGGCAGGCATCGCTCCGTGCGCACGGTTTAGGCTGAGCCATTGACTCTTCCCAAGGACCCTATTACACAGGCACCCCATCCTCATTGCTTGTTTCCAGCTTAGAACCCCGAGTCTCAGATGGATGAAGAAGTGTGCCCAAGGTCACGCAGGAGGCTGAGATTTGTGCCTGGGCAGCCACACTGCTGGGTTAGGGTGCAGCCACTGCCCCTTACTGTCACTCCTGTCTGGACCTGTGTTCCCAGGTGACAACAAAGTCTGTGTTAGAAGCCTGCACGTCTCCAGTGCACTGCTACCCCCACAGATTAAAAATATATATATTTTATTTATTGATTGATTTTGCAGAGGGAGGTATGTGTGGAATGGGAGGTAGTTGCTTCACTTGACCTGTTCGTTGGTAGCTTGTCATCTGTGCCTTGACTGGGCAAGCCCCATGGCTTTGAACCGGCGACCTCAGCTCTTCCAGGCCGGTGTTCCATCCACTGCGCCACCACAGGTCAGCCCTCCCTCCACCCGCCAGATTATTCCATCTGAGACGTTAGGAATGTGATGGTACAGGTAACACTCATTGGACTCCTCAGCCTCCCAGTAAAGATCTTGTACTTTTCTATCCTCTCCTGCCTTCTTCCCTTTCTCTCTAAATACTATATTCTGTCCCCCCCTTCCCTGCCTCTCCTCTCTCTTTAAATATTATGGGTTATCTAATACAGTGTTTTTCAACCACCGATCCACGGGACCCGTGCCAGTCTGCGGAAGAGTCGTATGAGGATTCTAGACCCCGTGATCTTGTTCGAATTCTCTTCCACTCGGGGCGATGGCTACGTATCAGCCTGTATCCTCAGTGGAAATACCATTGAGGCAGGTCTTAGGTGTCTTTGGCACGTTGTAGGCTCGTTCCGACAACCCTTTGGCACTGTACAGAGCATTTGCAAACCATGCGCGGTAGACAAGAAGCATTCAGACAAACTTAGGTCGTGTTCAACGCGTCGCACGCGTGGAGTTGGGAAATCAAGCATCGGCTTGTCCTGTGTTGCCCTGTTTTGCGCGGTAAGTTAAAACTTTATATCAGTTGCGTGTTTTCGTTTCCGGCTGGCTGGGTCACCGGTCCCCGAGTATAAAAAGGTTGAAAACCGTTTATTTAATACATAGTCTGTATTTGGTTTTCTTCGTGATTCCCAGGTATCCTGTACAGGATCCAGGACCCGCCTGATCACCCATTGTACTTGGTCACCCTCTCTTTCCTTCCGTCTAGAGCGGTCCCTCATCTTTCCTCACATGGGCATTTTAGGGGCTCTAGGCTGGTTGTCTTGTAGAGAGCACCCCACCATCTGGGTTGGTCTGATTGTCTTTTTCATGATTGAAACAGTCCCGGGTCAGAAATACGACAACAGGTAAGGTTGGGGCGCTGGCATGGGACACGTGGTGGGGCTGGGTCACATGGTGGAGGTGCTGCCTGCCAGGTCCCTGTGCTCTAAAGGAATGTTCCCCTCTCGACAGTTAATGAATAACCTGTGGGGTGACACTCTGAGATAGTGGTCAGGGTGCTTCCGGTTGTGCCCAGCCAGGTGCTGTGTGGGGCAGGTGCGACATCTGTTCTGTAGGTATTCAACCTCCGTCTGTCCGCCTGGTAGATTTCTGTTTTTCCTTCCACCTTTGTTGACTGGCCGAGTGCTAGGTTTTCCGGGGCCCTGCTGGTGGAAATCTTTTCAAAGTCCAAGAACGACTCGGGGCGAGTCTTAGGTATCCCCTTCCCCGAACCAACAAGACACCCTCATTTTACTTTAAATGGAAACATTTCTAGGTGATGTGTATGGCCAGCTCAGAAGGTAAGTTAGAGGTGTGTTCTTGGCTGAACTCCGGCTCTGTGGCCATAGGTGACCCGTCTCCCAGGCCTGGGCGGGACCTGCAGCTGGTGACACCTTTAAGGTCCTGGTGGGTGTTTTCATGCTTTTCGGAAAAAAAATTATTGAGCTAATTCCACACACACGAACCTGTGTTTTTTTTTCCCCTTTATAGCCACAAATGGAATTATTTTTTCTTAAAAAAAATTTTTTTTTAAATTTGTATTGGATTTATTGGGGTGGCATTGGTTAATAAAAGCACATAGGTTTTAGGGGTGCAAGTCTACGACACGTTATTCACGCCTCCCTCCATCACCAGCTGTCCCCCCCCTTTTCCCTTTTCTACCAGGGATTCTTTTCTCGATAAGTCAGTTTCCCATCAAGACAAGCACGGGTTCCTGAATGCTTTCTCCAGCTTGGCCGCCATGCTGGGGCTGCGGTGGGTGGTGGAGCCAGCCATGAGGGTCCCCCAAGCTGCAGCCCTGCGCCCGGGAGGCGTAGGCGCTCTGGGTCAACCTGAGGGAGAGACAGATGCGAGCGAGCCTCGTACACGGTTGGCAGCGACTTGACACTAGGCAGTTAATGTGAGACAGAGGATTGCTCACCCAGCTCGGCCGCTTGGCTTACACGTGTGCATGTGTGCACACGCACACACACGCACACGCACGCCAGTATGGTGTCTCGTTCCTCGTGGCAGGCTGGACCGGGCACCCGAATCTGGAATTTACTTAATGTGATTTCTGGGTCGTTGGCTCAGTTTTAGATCTTAGGGTTCCACCCTGGCACCCCCTCCAGCAATTACGGATCCTGTCTGCAAGTCAGGCTTCTTGGAGGCGTGGGTTTTTCTGGGCTGAAACTAAAGAGGCTGAGGCTGGTCACCTGCCTGCCACCTCCTGTCCCCCACCCCTCCTTCCAGATCCTGCCAGTGTCCAGCTCAGGAGTATCCCCCCCCACCCCCGCTCTGGTCCCCTCCTGACCCAGGCTGGAGTGTGCCTTAGGGCCGCCTGTCCTCCTTCTCGAGACTCTGCACGATGAGGACAGAGGGGACGCAGGCAGAGCTTTCATTTTGGGGTGTGTCTGTGGAGGGGGCGACTGTTTATCTCTCTCCCTATTTTGAAGTTCATCACACAGAAAACACCAGCTAACCGGGAACTTGGCCACCAGCTCTATGGCCACTGGCCAGGCTGTCCCAAGGTGACCTGTTTGCAAAAGCACGGAGGCCTGATGCCTCAGATTAAATGTGCCCATGCGGCTGCCACCACTGGGGCGTGGCCTGTCTGCATGGGTGGGTGACCTGTGGCTCCCCAGCATGGCACATAGGCCTGTCCCCTAGGAGCCCAGGGTGTATATCATGAAGGGCTCTGCAAGAAAGAGGGCCCGAGTGGAAAAATCAGTCACGGAGAGAGAGGGCAGGGGGCTCAGTGACTGCGATGGGCGGAGGTGAAGTGGGCTCCCTGCCTTCCCCTCCCCCCAGGGCCGCCACACACAGAGTGGAGGGGTTGGTCAGCAAGAAAATAGCTGGGCAGCTTAGTGGATGATCCAGGGCCCGGGATGGGGCCGCCTCATGCCCTTGGCTTAAATGGAGCGACCTGAACTCATTCTCGGCGCTTGCAGGATCTAACCTGCAGATCCCTCCCCTGAGCCTCTTACTTTGTCTCTCCCTCCCCCTTTGATTGTGTAACCGCTCTCTAAGAAAAAGGAGAAAGCAACGGAGTTTAGGGCCAGAGGTAGAAGCTCAAGTTAATGACCGATCGAGAACGGAGGGTTGTGCAAAAGAAGTGTTGAGAAAGAAGGAAGAGGGGAAACAAAAGGCAGACTGGAGCCTCCGAACCTGGCCCTGTCGGAGGGAGGAGCGGAGAGAGGCCCCGGGGCCCAGGCGTGTCCTTGGCAGGGACGGGTGTTTTGCCTGGGCTGTTGGAGCCGGCGAGTTGCTCAAAACCGTGTCTGGGGATCAGGGACAGGGAGGGTCTGGGAGCTGCGGGTTGGCACCCTGGGCGCACCCCAGGCGTCTTACTTAGCAGTTACAAACCCCAGCGCATGTTCGCGGAAGGCAGGCGGAGCGATAACGTGAATTGGTTCCACGGTTGCCCCTGGTACTAATCTGCCGCCGCCGCTGCCCCCCCCCCCCCCCCCCCCCCGTTTGACTGTGGGCCGTCTGGCTACTTAGCAGCGAGGCCCTGCGTGGTCCTAGTTTACACGCTGGCCGCCTGCTTCCCGGACTCCCTGTTTGTTGCCCTCATCCACCTCTACACCCACCACCACCACCCAGATCCTCTCCCACTGGGCACGCGGAGTAACCCACGGGAGGGTGGGTGGGGACTCGGGCCGTGTAGCCGCCTGTGTCCACCCAGCAGGACTCCGGCCCTGCGTGCTAAGGTTTCCTCGACCTCTCCAGAGTCCTCCTTGTCTGCTTGCGCGGGAAGTGCCCTTTACTAAATGTACCCCCGTAGTCGCTTGACCTTAGGCACCCGAGGCTTCTCAGGGAGGGCCTGCGTGCAGTTTTAGCGTGTGTCCTGTATAAGCGTGTTTGCGTGTGTGTTTGTGTGCCCACGTACACGTGTGCGCACGGGCGTGCACTTGGTCAGCCACCCAGCCACGCTCAGGACGATTGTTCCTTGGAAAGCAGCCAGTCACGAGGTTTCTGGCCAGGTGCTGCTGTCTGTGTGGCAGGGACTGGTGTTTGTGGACTAACCCCTCCTCCCCCACCTCCACCCCCACAGGGGGGTTGGACTGGCCTTCGGGGTGGAGCAGGGACCCTGAGCAGAGTGGGGCACTCCCCTGATAATTCTGCCCTGGAGTGGGCCAGCAGCCCGGTGTGGGGAGGCCAGGCCGTGGTGGTGAGGATTCGGCCTGGCACACCTCACACCACCCCCTCTCCTCCTCCGCTCCCTCCTCCTTCCCCTCCCCCTCCCCCTCCCCCTCCCCCTCCCCCTCCCCTCTGCTTTCCTCTCCTCCTTTTCTTCCTCCTCCCCTCCCTCCCTCCGTTTGCTTCCTCCTCCTTCTACCCTTCCTCCTCCGTTTCCTCCTCCCCCCAGGCCCCACGCTGTGAGATCTAAGCATGTGTTTTTTTCCAACTGGCCTGCAGGGGTTTCCAGCCTCAGGAGAGCCTGGAGCATGGGGGGGGGCTGGAGAGCAGGGCGTGGGGGGGATGCCTCTCCTCTTTGTGCGGGAACCTGGCCCAGCCTGCCCGGGCGGGAGACCCCGCTGCTGGGGAGAGCCTGGACCCCGCTGGGGAGGCCGCAGCTTCCCCCTCGGGGGACTGACACCCTGGCGGCCTTCCTGCTGCGTGTTGGAGGAGGCTGCGGGCTGGGTGGCTGTTCCTGGTCACTCAGCATCCTCCTCCAACGGAGCAAAACCAGAGGTAAACACTGGGTCACCTTGGCAACCGATGAGGCTCCAAATGCTTGTGGCAAGAGAAGTTCTCATTGTCTCAAGTTTCTAGGATGGGATTCTATTTTCTTTTTTTTTCTTTTAAATTAGCCGGAGGGACTTACGATACCAAGATGCCTGACCCAGTTCCTATAATTTCTTAATAAACACTTATCGTCCCTGTGATTCATTGACTTTTTCTCCTAAAACCGTGGCGAGAGGCCCTGGCGGGTGGGGCGGGGCCCGGGCAGCACAAAGGGCCCCCATGCCGACAGCTGGCACCAGGCAGGGGCCCTGGCCCAGCTCCAGGCCCAGAGCGCCCGGGTAAACACCAGGCCAGGCTCGGATTGGCTTTCAGGTTCAGTTCCACGGAAAGTCCAGGGGGGAGGCGCCTCTCTGGTCTGGGGGTGTTGGGGTCCCCATCACTGGGGCTCCGGGAGTAGTCAGGCCAGTGGCCTTTCTGATTCTAAGCAGCATGTTTCCTGCCCTCTCCTCCCTTCTCCTCGGGAGGCCAAGGTGTGAACGCATTTCATACCTTGATACAAGGTGACACCTTGGTGTTTGTCATTAAACAGAAAGCGCTCTCTGAGTGAGGTCGTGAGCTCCATGTGTCCTCTGCCTACTGCTTGCTTGGACGGCCATCTCAGTGGTTGAACCCTGACCAGGCCAGGCGGGGCGGCCCTGGTGGTGTGTGTGTGTGTGTGTGTGTGTGTGTGTTCTCAGACCTTGCCCTTCCCCCGAGTTGTCCCTGGGTGTGTGTGTGTGTGTGTGTGTGTGTGTGTGTGTGTTCTCACTCAGACCTTGCCCTTCCCACCTGTCCACGGCTTGGTACAGAGTCACCTGCCCCCAGCTAGGAGCAGCCAGGTGAGTGTAGGAGAAAGCGAAAGCAGCTCATTCATTTTATCACCAGTAGGGTGGACCAGGTGGCCCTGGCGGGTGGTGTGTCCTTGAAGCCGCTCTGCAGAACGCCGGCCTAGGCCGGGATCAGGGTGCCATCTCACTGTGGGCACGCGGAGCCGCTGGGTCCCTTCTCCAACACAGACAAGCCCAAGATGACACCCACTGGGCTGAGGGATCCGGGCCTTGCGAGCCCTCCCCCGTTCTGGCCTTATTGCTGCGAACACACGTGGTCCCTGTGTGGACAGTGTCTCCCTGCTGCAGGGGCTGATGGGATCACCATGGAGGCAAGGGCCGCCTCCCAGCCCTCAAGGCAGTGTTCGGATGTGTGACCTCTATTTTGGGGCGAGACCCTGGTGTCACTTGTTCCCACGCCTCTCCGGGTGTTCCCGGCAGCCTCCTGGTCATCCCATCTCCCTTCCGAAGGGACCCGGTTCAAGGATGTGCACAGAATTTAATTTTGGGGGGTGCATGTGTGTGTGTGTATGTGTGTGTGTGTGTGTGTGTGTGTAAATTTACTTTTTATAGTGATGAGGGAAAATAACTCAAAGGTGTTGACAAGGTATTGAGCAGTACCGAGAGCTCCAAGCAGGACACACTTGGGCGTTCTGCCGACACACGGCACCCACCTTGCAATGTTTGGGAGCCCCATCAGCGTGGGCTTTGGACCTCGCACCCCACGTCACTGCTGTGTCCTCATCCTGGCCACACTGGCACCTGACTCCTGTGGGTCATGCTTGAGTGACAACCTACAAGGGCCTTTCTGTCATTAACGCATTGCCATTAAATAGACAGTGTCATGTTGACAAGGACTCTGTCTTTTTATTTTTTAAACTCTTTTTAATGTTTACTTTTTATTGATTTTAGAGAGAGAGGAAGGGGCAGGGAGAGAGAAAGAGACAGGAACATCAGGCTCTTCCCGTAGGAGCCCTGACCAGGGATCAAACCGGCAACTTCTGCTTTTCCAGATGATGCTCTAGTCCAGGGGTCCCCAAACTACGGCCCCCGGGCCACATGCGGCCCCCTGAGGCCATTTATCCGGCCCCCGCGGCACTTCTGGAAGGGGTACCTCTTTCATTGGTGGTCAGTGAGAGACGCAAAGCATGGCATCGCTCACATACAGTACTACTTCCAGTGACGTGGGATGCACGCCTCACGGCTCCGGAAGCACGTCACATCACTTGTTACATCTAGCAGTGACAAATATGGAACCGGACATTGACCATCTCATTAGCCAAAAGCAGGCCCATAGTTCCCATTGAAATACTGGTCAGTTTATTGATTTAATTTACTTGTTCTTTACTTTAAATATTGTATTTGTTCCTGTTTTGTTTTTTTACTTTAAAATAAGATATGTGCAGTGTGCATAGGGATTTGTTCATAGTTTTTTTTATAGTCTGGCCCTCCAGTGGTCTGAGGGACAGTGAACTGGCCCCCTGTGTAAAAAGTTTGGGGACCCCTGCTCTAGTCTAACTAACCAAGCTGGCTTTCTTCTTCTTCTTCCTTCTTCTTCCTCTTCTTCCCCTTCTTCCTCCTCCCCCTCCCCCTCCCTCCCCCTCCCCCTCCCCCTCCCTTCCCCTCCCCTCCCCCTCCCCCTCCTCCTCCTCCTTTTGAACAATGACTACAAATCCAGTTGTATTTGCAGTGATAGAAATGTGTGTGCTTTTAGGGTTTCAAACATTAATTTTTTTTACCCCGTGCCTCTTAATTTTAATACAATTTTTTTGTTGGTGGTAGCATTAAAAAAAATATTATTGGGATGACATGGTTTGCCAAGCCATACAGGTTTCGTGTGTACAACTCAGTATAACGTCATCTACACAGCGTGTTGTGTGTTCCTGCCCACCTGCCCCGCCTGACCCCACCCTGACCCCCTCCGGGTTCTCATCTGGAAAGCAGGTCCAGGTGGGCTGACTTCTGAGGGAGGAGGAGCGTGTATATGAGGCCCCCCAGTCGGAGAGACATGTGAGGTGTGTATGTCTGTGGTGTGTATGGTGTTGAGTATGGGATGTCTGACCTGCCAGACAGACAGACTTCCCCCCACTGCAGTGTTGCTCACAGGCACCTGCAGCAGCAAGACCTTTTTGCTGCCGTCTCTTTTGAAAGAAAACAGGCACCTAAGAACTCTTTTTTCCCCCCTTTCAAATTATAAGGAAAACTTTGTTTAGAAAGTCACAGAGGTGGTAGACGGGAGCCAGGCTGGCTGCAGTAGGCCTAGGAAACAAGTGACAGAGGCACAAGAAAGGCCCTTGGAGCTCAGGAGAGAGAGAGAGAAAGAGAGAGAGAGAGAGAGCACAAAGGGAAGGATACCAGGACTGCAAGCCGGAGAGCCTGCTTCCAGCGTGAGAGCACCAAGAACTACTGTCTCCTTTTAAACTAATTTCCAAAACTGATTGATTGATTTTAGGGGGGGGGGGGAGAGGGAGAGGGGAAACATCAGTTTGTTGTTCCACTTATTCCTGCATTCCTTGGTTGATTCTTCTGTGTGCCCTGAACGGGGATCGAACCTACAACCTTGGCATATTGAGGAGGATGCTGTCATTGCCTGAGCCACTGGGCCAGGTTGAGAACTGCTGTTTTGAAGCAGGTGTGGGTTCATGCCCCGGGAGATCCTCCTGGGGCTGCCCTGTGCCACTGCGTGGGGGCTAGGGGTGGGCTGACCTCCCTGGCAACATGCCCCCCCCACGCTGTCGTCCCCCCCCACGCGCCTCTGCTCCCCATGTCCAGTCTGTGCTACGCCAAGTGGGGACGTGGGCGGATGAGGCAGGAGCCCAGGCAGCAGGCAGCGCCGGCAGTGGGTTTTAGAGCACCTTGTTGCTATGGAGACCCACCGCCTGGACCCTGTGCTCATACTGGGTGGGGGGGGGGTGGCCTCTCTCAGATGAGCCGTATTTGTCACCTGGTACCGAGCCTCCTTGAGCTCAAGAGAGAAGCAGCTGCACGGAAACCACTGATGGAAGACCAGCACGTGCTCACCAGGATGCGCCCCCTCTCCTGAGGCGGGCACAGGGTTAGCGCTTCCCTCCCCTCTCCTCTGATGTCAGGGTGACAGGTGGCCAGGCCCCTCCTGCCTGTGGGGCGCGCGGGATGGGGACTGCACCCAAACAGAAGGGTTTTCTGGGTCTAGGAGCCTGCAGTCTTTGGGGGAGGGCGCCTGACCCCCAGGGAGGCCCAGGTGCCTTGGTGGTTTTCCTAACCTGCACCCTTTTCTTCATCTGAGACCCGACTGAAATCCTGTTCGCAGGGACCTTGGTCTAGGCGGCCCTGCTGCGACCCCTGGGGAACTCCGCTCAGGACGTCATGTGTAGTTTCTGTAACTTTTTCGGGTTTCTCTGGTGTCAGCAACTATTCCGCTTCTACTGTGCAAGAAATCATAGGTGGGTTCCCCTCCCCCTTCTCTATTTTTTTTCAATGTTTTTTATTTTATTTTTATTAATTTTACTAGGGTGACATCAATAAATCAGGGTACATATGTTCAAAGAAAACATGTCCAGGTTATCTTGTCAATCAATTATGTTGCATACCCATCACCCAAAGTCAGATTGTCCTCCGTCACCTTCTATCTAGTTTTCTTTGTGCCCCCCCTCTCCCTTTTCCTCCCGCCCCATAACCACCACACTCTTATCAATATCGCTTAGTCTTGTTTTTATGTCCCACCTACGTATGGAATAATGCAGTTCTTGTTTTTTTCTGATTTACTTATTTCACTTTGTATAATGTTATCAAGATCCCACCATTTTGTTGTAAATGATCTGATGTCATCATTTCTTATGGCTGAGTAGTATTCCATAGTGTATATGTGCCACATCTTCTTTATCCAGTCGTCTATTGACGGGCTTTTTGGTTGTTTCCATGTCTTGGCCACTGTGAACAATGCTGCAATAACATGGGGCTGCATGTGTCTTTACATATCAATGTTTCTGAGTTTTGGGGGTATATACCCAGTAGAGGGATTGCTGGGTCATAAGGTAGTTCTATTTTCAGTTTTTTGAGGAACCACCATACTTTCTTCTATAATGGTTGTACTACTTTACATTCCCACCAACAGTGTATGAGGGTTCCTTTTTCTCCACAGCTTCTCCAACATTTGTTATTACCTGTCTTGTTAATAATAGTTAATCTAACAGGTGTGAAGTGGTATCTCATTGTAGTTTTGATTTGCATTTCTCTAATAACTAATGAAGCTGAGCATCTTTTCATATATCTGTTGGCCATTTGTATTTCTTCCTGGGAGAAGTGTCTGTTCATATCCTCTTCCCATTGTTTTATTGGATTATTTGTTTGTTTGTTGTTGAGTTTTATGAATTCTTTGTATATTTTGGATATTAGGCCCTTATCTGAGCTATTGTTTGAAAATGTCATTTCCCATTTAGTTGGCTGTCTGTTTATTTTGTTGTCAGTTTCTCTTGCTGAGCAAAAACTTTTTTAGTCTGATATAGTCCCATTCATTTATTTTTGCCTTCACTTCCCTTGCCTTTGGAGTCAAATTCATAAAATGCTCTTTAAAACCAAGGTCCATGAGTTTAGAACCTATGTCTTCTTCTATGTACTTTATTGTTTCAGGTCTTATATTTAGGTCTTTGATCCATTTTGAATTAATTTTTAGTACAAGGGGACAAACTGTAGTTGAGTTTCATTCTTTTGCATGTGACTTTCCAGTTTTCCCAGCACCATTTGTTGAAGAGGCTTTCTTTTCTCCATTGTGTGTTGTTGGTCCCTTTATCAAAAATTATTTCACTATATATATGTGGTTTTATTTCTGGGCTTTCTATTCTGTTCCATTGGTCTGAGTGTCTATTTTTCTGCCAATACCATGCTGTTTTGATTGTCATGGCCCTATAATATAGTTTGAAGTCAGGTATTGTAATGCCCCCAGCTTCATTCTTTTTCTTTAGGATTGCTTTGGCTATTCGGGGTTTTTTATACTTCCATATAAATCTGATGATTTTTTGTTCCATTTCTTTAAAAAATGTCATTGGAATTTTGGTGGGAATTGCATTAAATTTGTATATTGCTTTGGGTAATATGGCCATCTTGATTATATTTATTCTTCCTATCCAAGAACAAGGAATATTCTTCCATCTCATTGTATCTTTTTCGATTTCCCTTAACAATGGTTTGTAGTTTTCATTATATAAATCCTTTACATTCTTTGTTATGTTTATTCCTAGGTATTTTATTATTTTTTTTGTTGCAATCGTGAAGGGGATTATTTTTTTGAGTTTGTTCTTAAATGTTCCCCTTCTCTATTTTTGGGGGCGTTCTGTCCGCACCCAGTTGCCCCCTCGGGTAGAGCGGGGCAGCGTCCCGAGGCAGGCTTCTCACCTTTGTCTCTCTCCGGGTCCCAGGTGAAGACATTGAGTGGAGCACATCTCTTCCGAGACGATGTGGGCACTCACTGTCCCGCCCTTCTCTCTCCTGTCTTCTGTTGTGCTCGAGGACATTTCTGGGTGTCTAAGCCAGCCAGGTCTCCACCCACCCCCGTCCCCGGTGGGCAGAGGAGAACAGCCAGGCCTGAGTTGCCCTGGACTTTGTCCCTGTGCTCTTGCCCAGGGGCCTCTGGTGGGACAGGCCCTCCTGATGGCATGTGTGCCCTCCTGAAGGGCTCTGGAGTCCCCTCCCCCTTTCCTGCGAGTGAGGGCACAGCGATAGGCCTTTGGCCGTGAGCCAGGAAGAAGGGCCCTCCCAGAACCCGACCCTGCAGGCTGGCGCCTTCATCTTGGACCTTCCATCCCCCAGAACCGTGGGTGCCAATGAGTGCTGCGCGTGGCAGATAGGCCGCTGGTGGGATTTTGCTGCAGCGTGAGCAGAGGCGGACGGTCCCCAGCTCTCCCCCCATCTCCCACCTGCCTGGGCAGACGTCCCTGGGACTAGCCTCTGGGGCCTGGGCCTTCAGGAGCCTGTCACTCCAGCTCCAGGGGTGGGACTCATGTCCCCCCCCTACCCGCCTGTGCAGACTCTGCAGCCCATGCAGCCCCGGATCTGTCCCTGGAGGAGCCTGTGCCTGGAGGGTGGCACGCACCTGCTCTCCACCATCGTCCTCCCCGCCACCACACTGCAGCAGGGCTGGAGGCTGGCCCCACAGTGGTGTCTTGAGCAGCATCACTGCTGCCCAGACCTGTCCATGCATCCAGCTGCCAGGCCTTCTGGGCAGGGGACCGGGAGGCCGCCACCAAGCTCGAGCACTTGCCGGATGTGACTCCTCGGTCCTCGGGCTCACGGCCTCGACCTCTCCGGGTGGCCTGCTTCTGTCCCACTGTCATGAGCCTGGCCCACGGCTGGGGGAGGTCACCCCTGACCCCTGTCATTCCATACCCCTCCCAGGCCCGAACACAGGAGGTCACGGGATGTGTCCCAGAGTGTAGACTATGAGGTCTGGTGCTCAAGGGGAGAGAGAAGGTGACCAGGGGTCCAGCCAGGGGTCCAGGTGGTGAGGATGACCTGTGTGAGGCTGGCCGGGCCCATGGCACCATGTAACCTGAGCCTGTTGGGCGTCCGTGGACAGTGTGGGGCTGGCCTGGCCCATGGCACCATGTAACCTGAGCCTGTGGGGCGTCCGTGGACAGTGTGAGGCTGGCCTGGCCCATGGCACCATGTAACCCTGAGCCTGTTGAGCGTCCGTGGACAGTGTGAGGCTGGCCGGGCCCATGGCACCATGTAACCTGAGCCTGTGGGGCGTCCGTGGACAGTGTGGGGCTGGCCTGGCCCATGGCACCATGTAACCCTGAGCCTGTGGGGTGTCCGTGGACAGTGTGGGGCTGGCCTGGCCCATGCCACCATGTAACCTGAGCCTGTTGGGCGTCCGTGGACAGTGCTGGGGGCTAGTGATGGTGGGTTCTGCCTCCTCACACCCAGGGTGTCCCAGGGGCCCTGGCTCTGGTCAGCTGTTTTGTCACTTGAGGACTTGGTGCCTGTGATACCGGTGTGTGTGGCCCTGTCCCCATGCGCTGCTCTGTGCCTGGCCAGCTTGTACTCCCTCCTTAACCGCAGTTCCAGGCAAGGTGGGCTCCCACCTCCCTATCTGCCCAACCTGGTCCCCCAGGGCTCCCCCTGGAGGAGGGGCGGAGCAGACCCCGAGTGACCAGACCCTGAGTGACCAGCATGTACTCAGCAGCTGCATCATGGCCCGCACCTCTTCTTCCTCCTCCTCCTCACTTCCTACCTGGACCCGGGGGTGGGCTGCTCTGAGCCTGGGGGCGGGGCTCCCCGGTGGCAGGGCGGGGCCGGCCCCTCCCCACCTTGCAGCCTCCCCTCTGGGGTGGGCCTCCTGGGAGGTGACACCCCCTCTGTCGCTGTGACTGTCCTGCTGCCTTTTCTCTTTCACAGGCAGCGTCCCCTGGAAGGGGAAATGAAAACAGCACCTGTGCCTCAGGGTTTCAGTTTCCAGGCCCCCCCCCGGCCCCCCCCTCCCCGCCCCCCAGCGCCCGGGGTTGAGGGTCCACAGCCAGGCTTCCGAGGTCCGGGAGGTGCCGCTTGGAACGGAGGTGGGTGGAGCAGCAGGGACCGCGCAGCCTGCAGGGACCTCCTGGGAGTCTCAGGTCCCCTGCCCCGGGGGTGGGGGGTGGGGTGGGGGGGTTCATCTGGGGCTGAGGTGGGTGGGGTTGGGAACAGGTAGAGCCCCCCCCCCCCCGCCCCAGGGCTGTGCCAGCGCTTTGGAGAAGACTTCCAGATGGGGTGGGGAGGTGTGAGGGTTGTGTCGGTGGGGAACATGTCTCCCTGGGTCAGGGGGTAAAACACATGAGGCCCAGGGTCTGGGGTCTGGGGCTTGGCACCTGTTTCACATGCACAGTGTTCGGAGAAGAAGCGGTTTGGAGTGTCAGGTGGCCTCTGGCCTGACTTCAGAGATCCACAGGTGGCTTTGGGCTGGGGACGGATCTGGGCACAGGTCCCAGGTGGCCCCCACTGCCCCCTGCTGCTGGGCTGCCCCAGTTCTGAACAGGTGAGGGCACCCAGCTTTAATGGCCTTTCTGTTAAGGACATAACAGTCACCACAGATACCTTCTCTGCCTGTGCACGTGTATATAATATATGTATATAAGTGCTTGGGGGCCAGCAAGGGGCAAAATAAAATGCCTTCTAGAAAGAGGGAATGAGTGTGACATGCACCAGCATGGTGGAGTGGGGGGGGGGGCGTCCTGCCCAGCACCCCCGGGGATGTTATTAGATGGCCCAGGGTTTCACAGGCAGTCCAGGTAGCTGGTTGTCTAGTTGACATCACAAAGACCCCTGACTCGCTCTTTAACTCCGGGACCCCTTTGACTCTCCTGTTGTGTACCCCTCCTCTGGGGCAGAGGGTTGTGGTCCAGCTTCCGATGCCTTGGGGACCTCCTAGTCCAGGGAACAGTGAGCTGTTTTCGTAACAGTGCCCCATCCTGGAAAGGGGGCAGGGAGCTTCTCTCTGTCCAGGGCGTGCACCATGCCCAGGGGTCTCCACCCTGCTTCTCAGCTCCAGTGTCCTCAGGGGAACTTCGGCACCCCCGCCCCCAGGACGCAGAAGGACAACTACAGGCAGCCCTGGCTCCCAGCATCTTCAGCTCTGCTCCGCATGCCCTGAGCTGGTGGACAGGGAGGTGGCCTGCTGGAGGTGTCAGCCGAGGCCACCCCTCTTCCCCCGTAGACAGTGTTCTGAGCTGGCCTGCGAGGGGCTGCTCAGACCCCAGCTTGTTCGGGTTGGGTCCTGCTTGGCCCGGTGGGGGGCCCGTTGATAGGAGCATTTGTATGTCGGTGTCCTTCGGTGTGGCTCCAGCTCCTGGCCCCGTGGAAGGGCCTCTGGGCACCTGGTCTGTCCTGGGCACAGGTCCTCCCATCCTCAGGCTCTTGTGCGTTCTGGGAAAGGGCTATATTAAGTCCCGGGCGTCACAGAGCCCAGTGGAATGGGTGCCCCTGGGAATGAACAGAGGATGCAGCATCCAGGTCCCAGGCTGTGGGCACCAAGATAGAATCCCAAGACCACTGGGCAGCAGGGCCTTCAGGGCGGCTACTGAGGGCCTTAGGGGAGGGCAGCCCCCAAGTGAGGGGCAGTGGTGGGGCCAGGGCCGTCTTCTCCCTTATTCCTGAGCCATCAGGAAGCCGGTCCACCTCTGACAGAAGTCCAGCTCCTTCCTCCCTGGGCCGGGCACCCTGGCCTCCTTGCTGTGGTCAGGGCTCCGGTGGCACCTTGGAGGAGGAGGGGCGGCAGAGGGAGCCAGCGCAGGGTGGCCACCCCGTTCTCCGGCTGTGTCACCGGCCGTCACTGTCCCTGATGGTGTGCTCCCTAGGTCATGTTGGGACGCAGGTGCTCGTGGAACCGGAGGGTGAAGCCTGTTGCCCTGGTCACACGGTACAGGGGCTGGGTTTTCACCAGCCGGTGACGCCGGCCCGCGCAGGAGAGGGCGTGGATGCCAGGAGGCCGACGTCGCCCAGGGGAACCCTGTGTGTAACCCAAGCTGTGGGTGCCCTTCCGGCTCAGCCAGGGGACGGCAGGAAGTCCCTGCGGGCAGGCGGGTGGAGGGAGGGAGGCCCTGGGAGGGTCTCGGGCTGGCAGAGCCCCTGCCATCTGGCCTGGCGGGGGTCAGTCCTGCAGGAGTGGGGTGGGTTCCAGCTTTGTTTTCGTTTTTCAATTCCCTTTTATTGCTCAAACCACCTCAGGGCTGCAGAAAACAGACCGTTATCCTCAGCCGACCTCAGATTCCTGGCCTTGATTGTTTGCCTTGGGCTAATTTTAGCCCATCATTTCCACCCTTCCTCCCCTTCCCCCCCCAAAGGGAGACACAGACCCAGAATAGATGCGGGAAGGGGCCCCAGTTCCCACAGTGCTCCGGTGGGGTGGGGGGCTGGGGCACCGCTCACGGAGGCTGGGCTCGCCCGCCAGCCCCTCTCTCTCAGGGCGCTGTGCCTGGAGGGTGCTCACAGGCAGAGGAGAGGAGGGGAGGGGCTTTTCTTTGAGTGTCTGTATCTCTTTTTAAACAGAAACCGGGCTGCTTCTGGGAAACACACACACACACACACACACACACACACACACACACACACACCCAGCCCGGCCCTGCCTGGCCCACGCACCCCTGGGAGAGTCGGGAACTCCCCCGAGCTCCCGGACTGCAGGGCTGGAGTGGACATGTCGTGGTCCAGGGTCAGACGTGGTGCTTGGCTGCAGGGAAGCCCAGGAGACGGCGGCAGGGGGGAGGGCCGGTCCCCGCCCAGCGCACTCTGGGCCTGCGTGGTGGTCTTGCTGGGATGGCCGGTCCGGAGAGCCAGGCCCAGGTGGGAGTGACCGGGCTGGGGGAACCCGAGGACGGTGACCTCCTGCCCATAGCTGTGCCCCGGTTAGACTGGTGATGGGGAAGATGTCCCGCAGGCACCTCTGCAGATGGGAGTGCCTGGTGGACACGCCCATCCCAAGCGCCCACGCGGCCCTCGCTGGCGGAGGAAACGCCCACGCCGGACCCTCGGCGGAGGAAACGCCCACGCCGGACCGTTCCATTCATTGCTGCGCGTTCCATCCTGACGCCCCACGTTTTTTTAAACAAAGGCCCAACGCTAGAATAACTTGCACGAATCACACCCTCAAGCCTGAGCGGTGGTCCCGGCCCCCTCACGTTGCAGGTGGAAGGCACTCGGGAAATAGCCGCCAGTCAGCGTCGAATGTTCTGGACACAGATATTTATGAAATCGAAAGTGTGACTGTCCCCCGGGGGCAGGGTCTAAGGTGGGGGCGTGGGGGGCAGAGAGGAGAGAACAGCTGGTGCGCCCACACACCTATAGGATGCTGGCAGGGCCCGCACCCTCCCCAGCTTCCGAAGAGGGTGACCTGGTAGCCGAGTGATTCTCCCGGATAGGGGAGAGGCTGGACCACTGAGAGTGTGGCACACTGTACATTACTTACTGTTTTTTTGTTTTGTTTTTTGACAGAGAGACAGAGAGAGGGACAGATAGGAAGGGAGAGAGATGAGAAGCATCAATTCTTCGTTGCGGCACCTTAGCTGTTCGTTGATCGCTTTCTCATATGTGCCTTGGAGGGGGGGGGCGCTGCAGCAGAGCGAGTGACCTCTTGCTCAAGCCAACGACCTTGGGCTCAAGCTGGTGAGCTTTTGGTCAAACCAGATGAGCCCGCACTCAAACCGGTGACCTCGGGGTTTCGAACCTGGGTCCTCTGCGTCCTAGTCCGACGCTCTATCCACTGTGCCACCGCCTGGTCAGGTCAGGCACTTGCTGTTTTTACGAGAGTGGACCACGGTAGCTTCAGGCCCGAGATCGCTGTGCACGTTTTATTCGAGGTGGGCAGGTGCTGGGGCTGAGCCTCTTCCGCCCCCAGAGGCAGCTGCCGTGGGTCCTCAGCTGCCGCTTTCAGGGTGACGGGCCCTGTCTCAACCGCAGGTTCCCAGGGGGCCCTTCTCTGTGTTTCGGTTTTGGGTGTTTATCAAGTTCCCACGCCGGCCGGTGAGACGGGAGTCCCCTGTCATCTCCGCACCTCCCACCAGCACAGGATGCTTTGGACTCGGTCAGCGGTCGCTGTTGAGACAGAATCTGGGTTAAGCCGATGCCAGTGACGGGTGACCCAGGGTTGCATGTTTCTGGGTTGTCTTTCTTGCTCAGTGCTTCTGTCACTGACTTGTCCCCATGTCCCCCACCTCTCAGCCACGTGGTTTTCTGCTTGCTGCGTCCTGGACAGTGCTGTTGTCCTGGGCGGGGGCATCGTTTCTCAACCTTTGATGGCCCCAGACTGGTGGTCACTGTGGCCCCGCTGTGACTGGTGGTCACTGTTCGGTCCCTTGCCCTTGAACCTGCCTCTCTGCTTTCTGTGGAGCCCAGAAGGGAATTGCAGGAGGTGTTTTTATGAGACTTACACGTCTGGAAGCGTCTTGCTCCTGGTCTGACCTTCGATCCCTACGGTGGGTGCTGAGTCACGGCCTCGGGTGTGGAAGGCCATGCCCTGTCGTCCTGGACCTCTCTGGTTCTGCTGCCCAGCAGGTGAGGCTGTTCTGAGTTCTGACCATCAGTTCCTGCCGTGCCCTCCTCTCTGGAATTTCTAGGCTGGGGTCTCTGTCCCAGGGTTCGGAGGTGCCTGGTCGACGCCCCGGTTCTTGCTGCCAGCTCTTGGGTGTGGCCATGAGCACCCTGGTCCCCTCCCCCCAGCCTGTTCCTGCTCTGTGCTGTCTGGGTGGTGGTCCACCCTCTGGGCCTCTCAGCCCCTCGGATGTGAAGTGGGAACTGCTGGCCCCCTCCTGCCTGTTCCTGACCCCTTTCCTCCTCTCCTCCATCCACACCTCTCCTCGCTCTGTGCTCTGCGGGACTGTCTCAAGGTTCCCTTCCAGCCCAGAGATGGAGGTGCAGCCTCTGTGGTGTCACCCTGCTGTGTCTTCACTTTTAAACACAGGAACACAGGTTTCTGGTTTTCCTTTTTTTTTTTCATTTTTATTTTTCCACTGAAGGAACAGGGGAGGGAGGGAGAGAGAAGCATGAACTCATTGTTCTTATTAGTTGTTCCAGCATTTAGTTGTGCATTCATTGGTTGCTTCTCCTATGTGCACAGAGTGGGGTTTGAACCGCGACCTCTGCACATGGGGACGACGCTCTATCCATTGAGCACCGCCCCCCCAGCCAGGGCTGAATCTCCTTTTTTTCAAAAAGTATCCTGTTCTTGCTTCGTGGATGCTGTCTCCTCCCTGAGGATGGGCAACAGCTCTGGAAGCTTCCTCCTCTCCATGCGGCGTGGCCCCTCTGGGTGTTCGTTCGTACTTTTCCTGTGTGCTCCTTGGATCTGTCCCCTGTCCCCCCGGGGCCAGAGGCTCCTCTCAGCTGTCTGACGATCCTTTGGGTCCGGGGTGCTGCTGCCCCAAGGCCGGAAGCTGCTGGTTGAGGTCCCTGGGCCTGCAAACGGGCTGTGGCTCTCTGTCCCTGCCTGAGGCCTTCAAAGTCCCCTTTCTTCTTAGCAGGGTCTGCGGTTAGGCAGGTGGTGACCTGCCATCTGTCCCCAGTGCCCCTGTCTCGCTCTGGGCCCATTGCCGGGAGGTCTAGGGCAGCGGAGAGGATGGGGACCTCCCTTCTTCAGTGGGAGTGTCCAGTGTCCAGTGTCCAGTCCCATCGCAGGCTCCCACCACCATCGTGGGCTTCATCGTCCAGCCCCCGGTCAGCCAGAGTCCTTTTTGTTCTTGTTCAGGGATGTGATCTGGGAATTCCAGCCAGAGCCACATGGAGCTATATATTTTTTTTTCTTTTCATTGTTTTTAAATGTTGGAAATGCCATGTCTGTATCTATTTTTATACTTATTATATTTTTAAGTGTTTATTGAATGTTTTGGGGTGACACTGGTTAATAAAATGGGATAGGTTTCGGATGTACAATTCTATACTGGCATCATCTGGATAGTGTGTGTTCACCACCCCAAGTCTAGTCTCCTTGGAGTCGGATTCTTGAAGTAACTGCAGGCAGCACACAAGAAGGAGGAAGGGGAGGGTCTAAGCATATAAAGGGGCAGGTTCTCTTACTCTGGGGACAGGTCCTGAGGTGGAGGGTCCAGCGCTGGTGTGATGCCACCGGGGGCCAGGGCACCTTGCTCTTTCTGTTCAGTCATCGTTGGCACGTGGATTCAGGCACGCTCTCCGCCCTGCGGCTGCGTGATGGCCGCCTTGTCGACAACACGGGCACCTACTTCAGGCAGGAGAAGGGCAGTGGGCACCTGGCTCTCTCTCTCTCGTGAAAATGCGCCCAGCAGCTTCTCCGGAACTCATGGGCCAGAATCCGTTCACAGAAGCCCATCCTAGCTGCAAGGGAGTCAAGGAGAGAGGGAGCACTATCGCCTTGGGCATGGCTACTGCCAACTGAAGTCGCGTTCTCCGGGCAAAGAAGGCGCGGAGCATGGGCGCAGGGGCCCGTGGGCGCCTAGCTGTTCCTGCCACAGTCACCAGGCGGCTCCTACGCATTGGTCCTCCAGGTGGGCAGTCATGGAGAGAAATGTCCAGCTGGCAAAGGCGACCACGGCGTGAGCCGGGGCTCCCAAGGCATTCGAGGAACCTTAGAAGTCATGTAAACATTTCCCAGCCGGCGAGGCCGTCTTGGCCACGTGCACGAGCTAAGAAGTATCGATTGATGACTCTTGGAGATTAGCTGCCTGGCCACGGCTGTGGTGACCACAGAATGGGAGTGAAACGGGCTTTCTGTCGTTTATGGTCAGAACCGCTGTCGTGTCTTCTCACCGAGTCTCTTCTCGGCTGTGTCACCGAGTCTCTTCTCGGCTGTGTCACCGAGTCTCTTCTCGGCTGTGTCAGTTCCTCGGGCTTCGTTTTCCTCGACCTCGACCGTTTCGTAGAATGTCCTTCCGTTTGCAGTTTTGTTTTGTTTTTTCATGGTTAGGCTAGTTTTATGACTTTTTTTTTTTTTTTTTTAAAGATACCACCGAGATGAAGTTCCCTCCTCATCCCCTCATATCCGTGGGAGAATATACATGGGACTTATCACTGACTTTTATTTTGTTGCTCAGACAGCCCCACCTTGGCCGAGGAGTCTGTGAGGTTGGCTCCGGTGGTCCGTCGACACCTCCCGCCTCCCCATCGTTTGGGGGGTTTTGCCCTCTAGTTCTAGAATCAGCCGTTTCTCTGGGGAGCCCTGTTTCCTTTTATTGCAACAGGGTATTTAGAGACAAAGAGGAGCCTGACCTGGGGTGGTGCGGTGGATAGAGCATTGACTTGGAAATGCTGAGGTCGCCGGTTCAAAACCCTGGGCTTGCCCGGTCAAGGCACATACAACAAGCAATCAATGAACACCTGAAAGTGAAGCAATTATGACTTGATACTTCTTGTTCTCTCCCCCCCCCCCGTAAAATCAATAAGTAAAATAAAAAAAATAAAAAAAAAAAACAAAGAGGAATGTTTAGGTCTGGGTGTCGAGAGAACTCCTGGGCGGTATAGCTGCTTCTAACCCCCTCCCGGGGGACAGAGCCAGGAACTGTGTGTGTGTGCATGCGTGTCCTAGCCTGTGTGTGCACACGTCCCTTCTCCCCTCTGCGCCCTCCCTCCCCCCGAACTGAGCGTGAGGTCACAGGGTGTCTCGTTCTCTGGAGCAGCCCGACAGGAGGGACTTGTTCCCGTGCCCTTGCTGGTCTGTAACCTCCTTCTCCAACAGGGACAGTCCCTCCCGCCATCGAGTGCTCCCACCGCTTGGTCCAGCCCGGAGCACATGCGAAGGAGTTTTCTATTTGTTGACCCTCCCGCTCCCGTGAGAAACCAGGACACGGTCGCTTTGGTCTGGAGTCTGTTTCCAGTCAAAACGTGGTTGTCCCAAATTAGTTAGATCAACCCCTTTCCCCTGTCCCCACCCGAGACGTCGTGTCTGCATTCCATCCTGGGATCCCCCAACCTCCTTGACGTGTTCAAGATTCGTCTACGTCACATTGCGCTCTCTGTGATGTACGGTTCTCTGGGTTTGGACAAACTCAGAGCCTCTTGTATCCGCTACCCTGGGACCAAGGCAGAACAGTCCCTTGTCAAAAACATTCCTCTCTGCGGTCAACCACTCCCTCCCTGATCCTCCAGCACCTAACGCCCACCCCACACCCCTGCTGCGTTATCTGTCTGCATGAGCAGAATGTCCTGTGAATAGTCGTGCACCCTATAGGCGTGGGTCCAGCTTCTCTGACCTGGCAAAGTGCATTCAAGGCTCACGGATATGCAGGTGTTGTGAGAATCTATAGCGCCTTCCTTTCTTGTCATGGAATCCTACTCCACTGGACGGACACACCACAATTTGTTTATCCGTTCACCTCTGTACGGTGCTTACTGCCAGGTCTGGCTGATTGAGAACAAAGCCGCTACAGACATTCGCAGGTGGCCCTCCCACTCAGCAGGTGGAGCGGCTATGTCTGGGACTGCTGGGCCGGACAGTGAGTCTGTGTTTCATGTGATAAGGACCTGCTAGAGTATCTTATCAAATGATAGCACAGCGGGGCGCTCACCAGCAGTGAACGAATGTTCCCGTTGCTCTACCAACACTTAGTATTCTCAGCTTTTGGGATTTTAGCCGCTCTCATCAGGGTGGATAGTGCACCTTGTTGTTCTGCTTTAAACCCAAAGGATGCCGGACGGCTTCGCCCAGAGGTGTTCGCCGTCTGCGTGACTGTCTTCTCGGGCTGACTTCAGACCTCGCTCTCATGATTCAAATCAGGTGTCTGCCTCTTGCGGAGATGGGAGAGTCCTTTTGTACAGCCTGGATGCGAGTCCCCTTAGCTTTTTTTTTTTTTTTTTTTTTGTATTTTTCTGAAGCTGGAAACGGGGAGAGACAGTCAGACAGACTCCCGCATGCACCCGACCAGGATCCACCCGGCACGCCCACCAGGGGCGATGCTCTGCCCCTCTGGGGTGTCGCTCCGCCGTGACCAGAGCCACTCTAGTGCCTGGGGCAGAGGCCAAGGAGCCATCCCCAGTGCCCGGGCCATCTTTTGCTCCAGTGGAGCCTTTGGCTGCGGGAGGGGAAGAGAGAGACAGAGAGGAAGCGGGGGGGTGGGGGTGGAGAAGCAAATGGGCGCTTCTCCTGTGTGCCCTGGCCGGGAATCAAACCCGGGTCCCCCGCACGCCAGGCCGACGCTCTACCGCTGAGCCAGCCGGCCAGGGCACCCCTTAGCTTTTGATCCACTTCACACGAAGAATGTTTTGATCAAGCGCAATAAACCTGGATCTTGAATCATGGGTTCCCAACTTGCGTCCTTGTCTCCCCTTGGTGTTTGAGAAGAAAAAAAAAAATATCTGAAAATACCAACTGAAACATCATCCCCAGGCTGCGGGCAGCTGCCGGGGCTGCGCACGGGGCTCACGGATCCCCGGAATGGGGCCGTGGAGGGCGTGCTGGCTCCTGAGGCACAGGGCCTGTCGCTCCTCTCGAGATTGCGAAGGAAAGGGGGTCAGGGCTTGATGTGGCCGCTCCACTGGGCTCAGGGAGAACACCCCTGGAGCCCCTTGGAGGCAGTTAGGAGTGTGACCGTCAGAAAAGGGGGGAAGAAATGGGAACATCTGTTCTGTGGGTTCAGTTCACATGAGGCCATTCTGGCTTTTTCCCCCCCCCCATTGATTTTTGAGAGAGAGAGAGAGAGAGAGAGAGAGAAGAATCAACTCATTGTTCCACTTAGTTGTGCTGTTGATTGATTCTCATATGTGTCCTGACTTGGGCTTGAACCAGCAACCTTGGGATTCAGCCAGGGACCCCAGGATCAAACCTGTGACCTCGGCGCTCTGGGACAATGCTCAAAAGAGAGGGAAACACCTCTCTGAGATTCCCAGCATGCGGTCCTCCCGACCTTTCCAGGCAGGTGTCCCCATGCGGGTACATCAGTGCTGCTTTGTCACCGGAGGTCAGAGGTGCCGGGTGCCACAGCAGGAAGCCCAGCTTGTGAGCTGGGGTCTCTGGTGGGGGCGGGGGGGGAGGCCTTTACTATTTCACAATAACAGGGTTCCATGACATCGACACATCATGCACACGTGCAGCTCTGTGAGACGGTGTTGGGCATTTTTCTCGAAGAATGGAAAGGCTGACAAGACGCTCTGGCTGGACCCGTCTTCCCCGAGATCGAGGCCGCGCCGCCTCCCTGCTGTCGTAGCTCGCACGTTTCCTGTGTGCGTGGGGACAGGGGCTCGGCCACGTGGAAGCCTGCTTTCTTGTGGCTCATGTGAGCGGGACTGCTTAGAAGTGGGTCCCTATCTGTGGCTTACAGGGGATCTATATTTTTAATTTTTTTATTTGTTGATTTGAGAGAGAGAGAGAGAGAGAGAAACATCGATTTGTTGTTCCGTGTATTTATGCATTATCGGTTGATTCTTGTATGTGTTCTGAGCGGGGATTGAACCTGCAACCTTGGTGCATTGGGAGGGTGCTCTCACCACCCGAGCTCCCAGCCAGGGCTTCAGAGGACATTAGACAGAGACAGTGAGCTTCCACGCTCATCTTCCTCTTGTCTGCCTGCCCCACCCAACACATGACGTGTGGTTCCAGAGACCTTGGGGGAGACAGCAAGGACCTCGGAGTCCCCCACCCCCGCCGTGGGGTCCTGGGGGGCGGGGGCAGGATGTGGCTTCCTGAAAGACCGGAGACATCTTAGGAGGACAGGGCAGCTACAGGATTTGCTCATTTTTATTCCTGTGGACTTGCTTCAGGAAGCCAACTCTGAAAGGAGGTCGTGTCTGCTACATTCTCCGTTTCGAAGCCCGTGACAGCTCTGTGCACCTGGAACAGGGCCGGGTTGTAGGTCCTGGGCCTCCAGCAAGGGCTACCTCTGGGTTGTAGGTGCTGGGCCTCCAGCGAGGGCCCTCCCCTGGGGCTGCCTCTCAGCACCCTGGTTTCCAGTGCGCTGCCTTGGGGGCGCCCGGCCCTTCTCAAATGCCGGGCCTCTGGGAAAAGGGCCATCCAGGCCCTGGGTGGCCACAGGGGACCGGTGACTGCCTGCCCAGGCCCCTGCGGGCACAGCCTGACCGAATGGGGGAGCTGCTGGCCCTTCCTGGGGAAACAGGGGTGCCAGGTTGCCCCATGGGGGGCTCGTGGGGCGTGCTGGGGGTGGTGTGTCTCAGCCTGGGGTGTGCTGGTCCTCGGAGCCCTTGGCTGTGACACGGGGCCTCGGCCTCCTTGGCGCCTGTCGTCTGGTTTTAGTGGCTGAGGTCAGCTTGGGAGCTCGTCCCAGCAGTCCCTGTCCCAGCAGGTCCCTGTCCCAGCAGGTCCCTGTCCCAGGTGCAGAGAGGGTCTTCCTTCCCCGTGAAGCCTGGAAGCCCAGCTGCGGTGGGCATGTGGCCTTTCAACCCACCCCCACCCCTTAGGGTCAAACAGAGCCAAACGGAGCTTGCACGCATGTCGCATTCAAAGCGGCACACGCGTGACGCCCTGTGTCCGCAGACGTCTGTGCCGTGGCTGAGCCAGATCCTGCCGACAAGGCCCACCCAGGAGGCCCAGGAGGCCCAGGAGGCCCAGGAGGCGGCGGGCAGAGGACAGGAGGAGGAAATGAGGACTGGGGGGTGGGGGACAGGGCGGGGAGGACACAGGAAGCGGAATTGGGACAGATGGTTGCCAAAGGCTCTGCGGAGAGGGCCCCTCCTTCAGTGGCCCAGAGAGCCAGGGTGCCCTGGGTGGCACGTGGCAGGTGGCAGCAGGCAGGGAGTCCGTTAGCGCTGCGCCCTGCTCTCTCCCAGGGGCCCCGGCTGACCTTGAAGAGGGTTGTTTCCTTGAGGAGGGGACGGTGGGGGCGGTCCTACGGGGGCAGCAGCCTGGGGGTCTCTCTGGGAGTCTCTGTGGACCTCCCCATTGGCCCCCAGTGACAGCTGGAGGAGCTCACCTGGGGAGGAGGGGCCTGCAGCCCACGCCCGCCCGCCCGTCCCACCCACCCGGGCTGGTTCTCAGCAGAGTCATGTGAGGGTGGACGGAGCCATTTTTATGACGGGGGGGGGGGGGGGGGGGAGATACTAAAGGGGCCCGGAGCAACATAATTACAACCCTGGGCCACCGCTGTCCAAATTCTTCTCTGTATCTTTTAAGTCAGGGGTCCCCAAACTACGGCCCGCGGGCCCCATGCGGCCCCTGAGGTCATTTATCCAGCCCCCACCGCACTTCCGGAAGGGGCACCTCTTTCATTGGTGGTCAGTGAGAGGAGCATAGTTCCCATTGAAATAGTGGTCAGTTGGTTGATTTAAATTTACTTGTTCTTTATTTTAAATATTGTATTTGTTCCCGTTTTGTTTTGTTTTTTTACTTTAAAATAAGATCTGTGCAGTGTGCATAGGGATTTGTTCATAGTTTTTTTTATAGTCCGGCCCTCCAATGGTCTGAGGGACAGTGAACTGGCCCCCTGTGTAAAAAGTTTGGGGACCCCTGTTTTAAGTTGAAAGCACCCTCCAGCCAGAGGATTGGCAGCGTGACCCGAGCGCTCCTGAGCCCTGGCACCCTGCCCTGGGGACGCCTAGGAAGGTAGATGAGCCTTTATAGCTATTTGTGAATTTCTCCCACTGGAAGGAACCCTCTCCTCCCTCCCCTGCAGGGGCAAGGTGTCACTTTAAGGACCTAGTTCTGGTGTCTCAGTACACCCTCCCACACACACAGACCCCGTTCTTTTTCAGAGTTTTCCTGGGTATTTCTGTGTGTTGACTTCGCTGTGTGAGGGTTAGGTCAAGCTGCCCTATTCCCCAAACCAAGGGCATGACCACAGACACGCTGCTTCCAGAAGTGACACTTGTGCCCACTGTGGACAGGAGGAGACACACAGGGGGCAGGGAGGTGGGGTTAGGGTTGAATCGCGCTCCGAGGTTGTGAGGACTGTGGAGCAGTCAGTCTCTGGCCCAGAGTCCCCTTCCTTCATGTCCCACCAGCTCTGGGTTGTGCAGGAGGGTGAGGAGTGGTCAGTGACACTCAGGCACCTACAACCGCAGATCGGGCAAGGGGTGCCAGGACCCCAGGAGGTTTTGGGGAAGAGGAGCACAGCCTGGCATGGGGCGAGACGGTGTACCCGCGGTTCCCTGCGAGGCCGCGGCCACCAGCTGGCGCGCGCACGCAGGGCCCGGAAGCCCCACGGGTGGTAACCGCATCTCCCAGGAGCACGTGTGTTCTCTCATTAAATTTCACAGCCACAGGCAGACACGGGAGATGAGAACCCCTGAGGCCATATGCACGAGTGAGTGGGGACAGGGGCTGACTACAGCGGGGGCTTCCCCATGCTGCAGGCCAAATTCTAGGCCCCAGGTGGGGGTCTCTGCTCCCTTGTCCCCTGGGCCTCACCTGCATGATGGTAGGAGACATGCCTTGGTCCCATGGAGGTCTCTAAGCCACCAGCATTTTTGGTGACGGGTAGGGCAGGCAAACAGCCTCTCAGAAAGGGGTAGGAAAGTCCTCTCCCCACCAGAGGACGGGCCTCTCTGCGGACCCTCACGCAGCTGTTGGCCTGGGTTTCCCTGGAGGCTGGCTGGGGAAGGGCCTCAGTGGTTGGCCATCTGCCCAGCTGCCCCGGGACTCCCTGGAGGAAAGGACATGGCCGCCCTGAGGATGGAAGATGAGAGTGCTGCCCCCACCCCGCCGTGCCAGCGACCACCCATCAGAGCTCCTGTGGATGAAGGGCAGCCCCGTGGCTGGCTGTGAGTGGCCAGGGCCTGGGCGCTGGGGCCTGGGAGCCCAGAGAAGCCTGTTTCTTCGAGGCCTCTTCCTGCGCCTCCCTCGGACATGAGCGGCCCCGCCCCTCACCGTCACCTCCACCCCCACACACAGCCAGCCCCCTCCCCTCTGCTCCCTGAGGTCTGCTCCTGTGATCCTGGGTGCCCCCGTTAAGTTGATGGATCCATTTGCTGTTCTCTGGGGGGGAGGAGGAGTGGGGGGGAGGAGGGAGGAGGGGGCAGGGCAGAGATGCATCCCCTCCCTCCCTCCCTCCCACAGAGGGGCAGGCAGTCTCCTGGCTTTCCCCTGGCAGCCAAGGTCTGCAGACAGTTCTGGCAAAAAAAGAAAAGAAAAGGCTCCGGTGTCTCAGTGGTTAGAGCATCATCCCCCTACGCCAAAGTTGAAGGTTCGATCCCAGGTCCAGGCACCTAAAAGACTCAACTGACGAGTATGAGTCAAGAAGTGGAACAACAAATCGATGGTTCTGGTTTTCTCCCTTCCTCTCTTTCTTTCAAATCAATTTAAAAAGCCCCCAAGGGATTCCCAGAGAGAAACAGAACCACAGCGGTGGTTCCTGCAGGTGCTGCCCGAGCCCAGGAGGGGCCCACTCATCCGTGGGGGCCGCTCGCGTGGCCAGGCTGGAAGGAGCGATTGTAGTCACTGGGCGCACGCCCTTTAGACGGGCGAGCAGCGTGGGAGGGGTCTCCCCAAGGAGAAGGCTCGGGTTTGCACCGGAAGCTGCGCGCAGGCGGAGCCCCACTGCACCTGTGGGTGCCGGGAGGGCGTGGTGGGGGGCAGAGCCCGGCCTGGTGGCGCGGAGGGGCTCCCAGCCCGGCCCTCTGGGCTCCTCGGAGGGAACACGCCGTCCCACCCGGGCCTGCAGCTTGGGCAAGAGAGTGCCTGGGACGCCCTGTTCCCTGATAAGATGAGGCAATCGCTCTCAGCCGCCTCACCAGGTCGCCCGGGACATTTATGCAACCCCGCCCCGCCCGGCGCCCTGGGCCCGCTGCCACCGAGGCCCCCAGCTCGCTCCCCTGCCCTGCGCGCGCTCCGCCCCCAGCCGTCCCCCGCTCCGTGCGCCCTGCAACTGGGCTCTCAGGGCCCAGAACGTCCCAGGCCAGTCGCCCCTGCCCCGCAGCCCCGCCTCTGCTTCCAGACTCCGGCGGCCTTCTCCACCCCTCCCCCCTTCCCTGTGCACCCAGCCAGCGCCCCGCAAGACAGGACGTGGGCCCCTTCCTCTCACCCGCCTCCCCACCTCCTCCCCCTCCCCCTCCCCCACACAACCCGCGCTTCTGAGAGCAGGGCAGTCGGAAGGGAGTGGAGTTATCCCAGGCTTGGGGCGGGAGGGCGGGGCTCCCTTCGGGGGTTCTGGAATTCGAGAGCCTGCTGAGCGAGCCACCTCCTTGGAGCTGTCCCCTGGGACAGCTGCTATCTCCCTGTCACATGCGCAGCAGGAGGCCTGTGCAGAATGTGGGCCTCCCCGCAAGAAGGAAGCTGTTGAGTCCAGTGGGGCCTGGACCTGCTGGCCTCACCACTTCCACCCCTCCCCCCTAATTCTGCCCTGCACCCTGGGGCCAGGCCCAGGGAACCCTGTAGGTAACTGAGAACCTTTCCCTGGGGCCAGGAAGGGAAACCTGTTGTCATAATAATAGTAATATAATAATAATAATGTCATCGGTCCTTCTTCCTCATTGATATTCCAGAGGTTGGGTTCCATGATGGGCGATGATGACATTGACCCCTCCCTCTGCCAGCGACTGGAGCACGCACGCTCTTGAGTTTAAATTGTTTTCAGCTTTGAGCTCTAACAATAATCTATCTAGAATCCCAAGCTTTGTAAACAAATGCTCTGGGTACCTTCCAGCAAGTGTGAGAAGCTCGCTGTGGGGGGCGGGGGGGGGTGAGTTGGGTGGACACTGTCCCCAGCCCAGGTGGCCTTTCCCCAACCTGTTCCTGAGTTTCCTGGCTGCCACTTGAATTGTCACCATTCACCCAGGTCAGTCCCGCCGGACTCCGGTGTTGCTTTGTGCCAGCTCGGATCATAACTCCTAAATGTTTTACCTGTCTGTTTATGGGCCAGTTCATTGGCCGTCTCCCCTCCTGGAATGGGCAGACAGGGTGTGCGTGTGTGTGTGTGTGTGTGTGTGTGTGTGTATAATGTATATATTTTATATATATATTATATATATATATATATATAGCAGATGGAGCAGGGAGGACCCTGTCTGCATCACAGCTGTGTCCCCAGGGCCAGGCACCAATAGGCCCTTTCGTGCTCAATAAAAAGCGTTGAGCTGCTGATGCCTGCACAGGCCACCGCTGGCTGTGTGCTGGTCATGTGGTGACACTGGGCTTTCCCCGCCTCCCACGCACGCCAGCCCGGCCCCAGCCCACCTCCACCCACCACCACGTAAGCCTGACTATGACTAACACCCACCTCCTGTGCCTTCTGGTGTGGGGTACGCTGAAGGACCCCCAAGAAAAGGGTAAGCCCCCAGTGAGGGCCCGCCCAGGCTTATTAGGAAGCAAAGGTGTGTCTGAACTTGGGTGATTCCCGTTCTCCAAAGCTAAGAAGACCCCGGGGGTGAGCGGAAGGGATAAGAGCGTGAGTAATAAGTAACGTCGGGTGTGCGCCGGGCCCAGCACCAAGGGCTCTCCCTCATCTCAAGGATGGTCAGTATAGTCATTCTAAGGACACTTGTGAGCTCGTCTCAAGAGCCTTACCTTAATGTTATCTGCGAAGACCCTCTTCTCACATAAGGACAGATTGCGGAGTTTCATGGATCAGGACTTGGATGGGTCTCTTGGGGGAAGGGGGACACTTTTTAGACCACTGTGGACAATGAGGAGGCACCTGTCTGAGGCTATACTTTCAATCCACCATGGACACGGGGTCTGAGCCTCACCTGTCAGAGCACCAAACTCTTGAGCTCGCCACCCGGTCGCAGGACACAAAACCCTTGTTGGAGTGCTGGCCGGCTGTTCCCAGCACGATGACAGACCAGTGTCTCTGCTGTGACCCTCCGAGAGTAGAAGGAGTCCGCGGCATTTCTCAAAACATTTTTTTGACGACAAGATTCTTCCCCACCCCATCCCCCCCACCCATTAGCTGTTGATTCGGTTCCGACGTTTCTTTGAGCATGGTTTGGGAAACTACGGCCGGATAGTTAAAGGATTCTATTTAAACATTCCTTGTTCTTGTTATCAAAGAAGTATATGCCATTATTATTTTTTAAAATACACATAACCCAGAAGAGTTTATAACAACAACCAAAAAAAAATCTTCTCAATCCAGCCTTACTCCCAAGAGACCAACACGGCTCTGATTTTTGTTGCCTTGGTGGTGGTTACAGCCGTCACCAAACTAAATGTTCCTACCTCTTCCC
Source organism: Saccopteryx bilineata (assembly GCF_036850765.1). Lineage (NCBI taxonomy): Eukaryota > Metazoa > Chordata > Mammalia > Chiroptera > Emballonuridae > Saccopteryx > Saccopteryx bilineata. The sequence continues at coordinate 59,163,662 of NC_089496.1, forward strand.
TTGACCTCCTGAATCGATGGAGGTATTACTATTTTAATTAATTCTCTTGTTGATTATCCTCGTAATGTTCACCTCGTTTAGAGATTTCCTTCCACTACTACCTGTGTGTGTGTGTGTGTGTGTGTGTGTGTGTGTGTTCTTACTTTTCCCTTAACCTCGTTCTCTGCTGGGAACATGGGTTCGTCCGTAAGGGCTCCATCCCTAAGATGGATTCTGAACACTGACAACTAGGGCTGGAGCTCATGTGACCATGACTGTTCAGTAAGATTCCTTCCGGAAGCCAGAGCCTGTGCTGACATTACCTTTCCCTTGGGTCTCCTCACGGGGGTTGTGTGAGGAATAATAAAACTAGTAACAATGAAAAAAACAACAAAACAAAACATACCAAAGGCCCCTAGAACAGAGCCTGGCTCAGACCTCTTCCCTGAGGGCTCATTGTAGTAAGTAGGTGGTACTGTCGTTCGCTTCATAGACCACAGTGTTCTCTGTTTTTCCTGGAGTTTTTAATTGCCTCTATTCCCCTCCCTCCCCCCCACTAAGGAATAGTATGTGCCTTCTCTGTGTCCTGGAAATACTCAGCCTCATGGTCATTCTCTCTGGTGCAGAGGACTCGCGCTTCTCGGAACCCTGTTCCTGGGTGTCCTTGGCCCTCTGCCCCGGTGGCCTCTGCAAGTCCCTGCTTTGTCTCCCTGCCACTGTCCTCTCACTCCCCTGGTTTCTTGTTGTGGGTTTTGTCTAATTTTTTTTTTAAAGACCGTATTTATTCATTTTAGAGAGAAGGGGGGAGGAGCAGGAAGCATCACCTCCCCTCTCTGTGCCTTGACCAGGCAAGCCCACTGGGGTTTCCAACCGGCGACCTCAGCGTTCCAGGTCGCTGTTAATGTCTAAAACTTTTTTTAAGACTTTTTTTTTTCCATATTAGAGAGAAGAGAGATTTTTGTTTTGTTTTCTCGTTTTTCCTGGAGCACGAGAAGTTAGCTTGGAAAGGCCTGTTCCTGTTGTTGTCCACGGTGACTCAGGAAAAGCCTGGGTGTCTGTGCAGCCTCCTTCCTTCAGGGAGGACTTGGTGTTTCTTCTCTCTCTCTCTCTCTCTCTCTCTCTCTCTCTCTGAGGTGATGAGACAGAGGTGCTCAAAGCCTTGCCCAGCCCTGGGAGTCCCCCCTGGCTCCTTTCTCTTTGTTTAGTCTGCTCCATACTGTTCTGTTGTTTCTTCCCTAATTTCCTCCCCCTCTGGGTTCTCCCCTCCCCCTTTTCTTTCTTCTACTCTCTTACTAACTGCCTTCTGTTACATGTGGCGACCCCAGGATCGACCCCCTGGGACTCCAGTCATTTAGCTTCTCCTGTTTGGAACGATGGCACAGGTTTGGGAGGTGAGGGTTGGCTTTTCCTGTTTATCTCCACCCTCACCCACTCCTTCCGCCACCCCAAAAACGTAAAACCCTTGTAAGGACGGCACATCCAGCTATGCACAGAGCCCTCAACTCCAGCGTCACTAGGAAAAGAGAACTACGGTGACAGTGACCTATTTCCTAGAGCTGTTGTGTTCCTGCTTGGGGTGCGGTTCCAGCGTTTCTGTGGAATTTTTGTTTGGGAGAAGAGAAGCCTCGGTTTCTAAACACGATTCTTCGTGTCCTTGAGCTTCCTGTCCGTGGTCTCTCCCCCGGCTGTTCCGCGCACAGAGTTTGGTGGGACGTTCCCCCCCCCCCCCCAGAAGGACGGCAGGGACCCACAGGCCGACAAGCTCTTCTCTGTCCTGGCTTCGCGCTTCTTCCGCCGGAGTCGGTGGTTCTGTGGCCCTCCCTGGCTGCCTGTTTATACTGTTTAAGTTTGACGGCCTCCTTCGGGGTGGGTGGTGTGGATTTCCTCTGCTCGGGCGCAGGTGGCCCAGCTTCAAGGAGTGGCGTGGGGAGGGTGTCTGCGTGGCCACTCCAGGGCCAGCAGGATTGTGTTGTGGGGTGCCAGTCCCCCCCCTGCCCCCCCTGCTGGTTCTTCCGGAGCAGCTGGTGGCCTTTTGTGTGACTCCAAGTCTGCCTGGGTAAATGCAGGCCTGTCCCTCGCTCTGGCCAAGGGATGGGAGAGAGGGGGCGGGGCCCTGACCAGAGCTGACCTTGGCTACTTCCCTCCCCCTCTGTGTTCTGGGCTGCCACCCTGCTCGGTTCTGAAGGAGAGCCTGTGGCAGTTTCCTGTCCTGCTGGTTGTCACCTGCTGGCCACATTGGGACTTCTCTGTGAGGAAGTCGCAGCAGAAGGCTCTGGCTGGAGCCTGCTGGGCCGAACCACACATTGTGGTCACAGACACTCGGGCCCTGGAAGGTGCCGGAGCAGATGGCCTCACGTTATAGGCTGAGAGGCTGAGGGGGTGCCCTGGTCTGTTTGCAGGCCCGTCAGGGGTGCGGGGCTCAGACGGTGGCTCCTGTGGGGCCAGCAAGGGGCTAGCTAGACTCCCCCAGGTGTCTGAGCCCTCTTGGGGTCCCTGGCTGCCTCCCAATCTTCGAACCTGTGCTCCCCACGAGCGGGGACAGCTGGCCCTGCACAGGCTGTTGGGTGGCATGCCGTGCAGTGTACCTAGAGGGGGCCACTAGCAGGGTCCTTGGGCGTGGCCACAGCCCCTGAGACTCTCCATTTCATACTGGGAAAGGCGTGCTTCAGTCCCCAGGCGCGCGCACGATGGCGCAGGCGTGCGCTCCTTTGCCTAGATGGCTTCGTGGCACACAGGTGGCGATAGGGCGCTCGCAGCGAGGGGTGGCGGCGCCGTGCTGCTGGGGGAACAGCGGGTCTGGAGCCTAGGGCAGGGCCCGCCCTGGGGTGGGGTGGACTGCATGCACGAGGACTGACGCCGTGCTCCCCATGTCGCCCGCAGGTGAGAGGCCCTTCGCCTGCAGCTGGCCGGACTGCAGCAAGAAGTTCGCGCGCTCGGACGAGCTGGCGCGGCACTACCGCACGCACACGGGCGAGAAGAAGTTCAGCTGCCCCATCTGCGACAAGCGCTTCATGCGCAGCGACCATCTGACCAAGCACGCGCGCCGCCACGCCAACTTCCACCCGGGCATGTTGCAGCGCCGCGGCGGAGGATCGCGCACCGGCTCGCTCAGCGACTACAGCCGCTCGGACGCCAGCAGCCCGACCATAAGCCCGGCCAGCTCGCCCTGAGCGCTGCGCCCTGAGCTCCGGCTGCGCCCTGAGCTCCGCGCCCGCGCAGCAGCACAGCCGCCCCCCCCAGCGCCCTGTTCCCTCCCTCTCCCCCTCCCCCACGACAGCCAGGAGGAGATGCTCTCACCTTTTCTGCGATGAGTCTGTCCATTCCTTTTATAATCAGAAAAAAAGAGACAGAACTCCGTGGAGTCAATCACAGCCCGGTTCCCCATTCCACATCCCCACCACCACCACCACCACCAATTTTCTTCACCTCAGGTGTCAAACTTAATTTGTAAAAAAAAAAAAAAAAAAATTTTTTTTCAAAAAACCCCACAAAAACACACCATCCACAAATTGCACAATGGACATATACCCACAAAGGTGAGAGCGGTGTGGAAACCCCTTTCTCAGGGATGGACATGTTCCATGAGGTCAGTGAGGACACACCCCCTTCCTGCAGCCTTACTCTGTATATAGATTTGCACTGGGGAGCCTTCCCTGGGGCTCGCTCGGGCTTGCTCGGGGACACTCTGGGGACACAGCCCCGGGAGGCCATGCCGATGGAGCTCAGCGTCCGGCCTGCGGGTCCATCCACCGGTCACTTGGGAGTGGACGTGGTCACTGACACTTGTGCTTCCAAGGCAGATGCCCGAGCCCGGAGCCTGCATCCTCTTCTGACGGCCACTGCCCAGCCTCTGCCCCAGCAGCCGGCTGGGCTCAGGACACAATGAGTCAGAGGGATGCCTTAACTGGAGCTGGGCAGAGGGACACCCCCTCCCCCCCGGGGACCGTCTCCCTGTCCCTGCCTCCAGGAGCCCTTCTCTGACCTCTCCTGGGGGCTTGGGGTCAGAGGTGCAGGCCCTGGTTGGAAGACCACTGCTCCACCGCTCCGTGCATGTCCAGCGTGACGGCACCGTGGCCACCCCGGCGGTCCTCAGCCTACCCCAGGTATGTGCCCCGAACAGGGATGCCTGCCACTCGGTGCCCCAGCAGAAGGCATCGGGACCTTGACCGTGCTTTCTGTCTGGAAGGCAGAGCCTGGGACGCCGGGTTTCTCTGCAGAGACGTCCCGAAACGTTGCTACAATACTTCTCCCTGCCGGCCCCACTCTCTGCTGTGGGGATGCCTGCGTCTGACCGGTGGGTCGAGTTGTCCGGCCGCGTTGCCACAGGCTCTGTGTCTGTGGCCGGCTGAGTGGTGGCAGGCACCTCACCAAGAGGGACATGCAGCAGGACTCCCTCCGCTGGAGCGTTGTGACCGGGAACTTCCCAGGAATGCTGACGTGGGAGCCACGGGCCCGGGGGACCAGCCCGTGGTCGTCGTCCGGGGAAGGTGTGTTCTGTTTCCACTGCAGGAGCAGCAGGTGGAAAGTTGCGGGGACACTTTCCCCATGTGCCCGGCTCAGCACAAGCGAATCTCAGCCTTCTCCTGGAGCCCTGCATCCCCTCGACTCCTCCCGCCGCCCCCTCCTGGTTCTCCATTCCCCCCGGGAGGCCCCCCAGCTCACGCACTGTCAGCCTGCCGTGGCGGAGGGAGGGCAGAGGGGCGGGCGGCTGCTCCTGGATGCCAGGCCTGGGCTGGCACGGGGGTGTGAGCCCCGGTGGGTTGGTGTGGCCGGGCTCCTCTGCGGACTGCCGGGCGTCCAACGGCGCCGCTGTGCAGAATCGGGGGACTGTAAATACGAGCCCCCCCAAGACGGTGTGCGAGTGCGCGCGCGTGTTTGTGTCGGGCTGGAGGTGTGGGTTTGGGGCAGACTTGGGGTGTCTTTCAGAGACTGCTGCCCGTGTGGGTGAGGAGAAATGACCTTTGGGACCTCAGAGAGCTGTCGATGGGCTCCTGGGCCAGAGTGCCTTGGTTGTGGCCACCCACCCGCTCTCGGTGGGAGGTGCAGCATGGAGAACGCAGGCCCAGGCTTGGCTGGTGCTCACAGCCCCTGGCCACCGCTTCCGGCCAGCCCCAGAGGGATGGGTGCCGTCCGTCTGTCCGTAGCCACTCTGCGGGTGGTGTGGCCTGCTGTCTGTAACGGCCTGGGTGCCTATATCTAACGGCTGTGCCAGCTGGGGTTGGCCAGAGGCATGGTAGTGGCTTCTGAGCAGCATGATAGGTACCAAGCCTGGCAATAGTGTCCTCGCTGTGGGCGGAGCAGCGGGGGGGGGGACAGCGGGGGGGGGCAGCCCCGCCCTGGTCGGGGTGCAGATCCCCCCGCCAGGCCCGGCCACTGGGCTTTGTTTTGGCTGCGTGACAGCCTGTTCTCAATGGATCCGGGAGAGAGAGCGGACTTGGTGGGCCTGGAGGCCTGGGCAGAAGAGCGCTCCCCACCGCCAGGGTGGGGGGGTCAGCAGTCTTCACGCCCAGTTCCAAAGTGAGGCCCCGTGGGTCCCTCCCAAAGTTCTGTGTGAGGCAGAGAGAGAGAGAGAGCGCGCCACACTCTGAATACATTTCACGTCTCAGGAACTCACATTCCAAGTTCAGGAATTTTATTCCAAAGTCCTTTGGTGCGCTTACCTTCCATGGGTCCCCACAGGCCAGGGGGGGCCCCCAGTGCCGTCCCCCCCCAACCCCCCCTCGAGGAGCCAGGCGGCTCCTTGTGATCTGCCCTGGTGTTTGGCAAGGGACGGTTTCCAACCTGTCCAGCTGCACATAGGAAGGGAGGAAAGGACTCTAAACCCAGTCATCTTGGAATAAATGAAGAGCTGGTTTGTTTTAGAGGTGGGGGTGGGGGGGGGTGGGGTGGGGGTGAGGGCGGGACGGGGGAGGGAAAGCGGGTGTTTGCTGTTTCCAAAGAGAGCACTTAATTTAATTTTTCCTCCAAATGACCTAGGGCCGTTCCGTCAGATGGATGGAAAGGTAACATTGCCTTAAAACAGAAATATGCAGACGTTGGCTATTTTTGGCAGATGAACGTGTCTTCATCCCCAAAGTGGTTCTGGTCTAATGGCAGGGTGTGGGCCTGGCTGGGCGGTGCCGGGGAGGTGGGGGACGGGGACAGGGAGGGAATCCCGCCAGGCGCACCCCTCCTCCCCCAGCCTGGGGCTCCAGCCAGCGGACTGCTCTGACTCATGTGGGATGAAAATCCACTTCCCTTGAAAGGCAGGAAAAAGCCATGAACCCCAGGCTGGTTTCAAGTGACCTGTCCCTGCACATCCTCATCAGGAAACGGGGTGGTGGGGTGGGTGGTGGGGAAGAACACGTGGAGAAGGGGGGTGCGCCTGGAAGCCCCCCCCCTCACTCAGGCCCCCATGGAGGACCCTCTGGGAGCAGCCTGCATTTTCTTCTAAGATGTAGAATGTTTTCCCAGCCTGGGTCTGTTTCAGGGTCTTTGATTTTTTTCTGGTTGATGGCCATGCTTGCTCTCTTCAGTGTGATTGGGGAGCCCCTAGGACTCCCAGAAATAACAGGTAGAACCTTTATTTTGTGGCGGACACCAGGTCCTGCAGGTCCAGGGGGCAGAGATCTCAAAATGACTCTTGTCTGAGTGGGAGGGAGAGCCCCCCCCAAAAAAAGGTCCTCCAGGGGAACCTGGACCCAGCCATGGGGGCTCATGTCCCAGACGAGAATGCCCCTTTTTGTCTCAGCCATATCAGGAGGGAACTGCTGTCTGCCCCCTCCCCCCATGCCTACCGCATCCTATAGCCATCTGGAAAGACGACGGGACACAGCCCCTTCCACAAAGGGCCCCAGGGTCCTCTGCCGTTGGGTGCCACGTATGAACAGGCAGTGATGCCCTTGGTGGGCATGTGGTCTGGGAGGTGCCCTACCTACAGCTGTACCCCAACCCACATTACTTGTGGTGCAGGCCTTCCCCCTTATTCTGAGGCCACATATCCGGACAGGTGCCGTACTTACCACGGTGCAGCCTCAAGGTGCAAACATCAGCATCGCCGGGGTCCCCAGACAGCTCCGGGCCCGGGACCACAGCTCAAACAAGCGAAGGGTTGATTCAGAGGTGAGGATAGACAGCCGGCCCTCAGACCGCTTGTTGGAACAGGCAGAAAACGTCTGGTGGCTTTCTGTGGTCCCAAGTGAAAGCTTAGCGGCCCTGTCTCCGGGCCCGGCCTCCTTCCTTGCCAGAAGCAGGTGCTAGGTGGACTGCCTAGGGTCACACAGCATTGCCCCCCGGGGACTTCGGCCTCAGTCTCAGCGGGCAGGAGTGGAGTGCCGCTGAACAGGAACACGACCTCAGAGCAGTAGCGTCCCCTCATTTCCGAGTCCTGGTTTTGGCTGTGTTTATAAGGCTACCCGACTTCTGATGGGTAGCACTGATTTTGTTTGAACCCATTCAAAAAAAAAAAAAAAAAGCATTCAGTCAAAGACAGAAGTGCTAGGTGATTGACAGGGTCAGACTGACCGGTCACATCACAACCAGTGACAAGTGCTTTGCAGGTCGCCCACATCTTCCCAAGCGAATGGCGGGGAAATCTGGGCCGACGTGGGGGGCGGGGGTGGGGGTAGGGGGGGTGGAATTCGGTGTCGTCCTGAGAAGAGCCAGGTCCTTTGATGCTTTCCTGATTCCGAGGCTAGCTTTCCAAGGTTTGTCCCAGACAGACACATTCCAGAGAATTTTGTATCTGACTTTGAATGCACAATCCAGCTTACTACTGATGAATAATACCTGAACATCGGTGAGGGAAAAGACCTCTCTCCCCACCCACGGTTTGGTCGGCTGATTGGTTTAGAAGAGTTGGATTTGGTGGGGAGATGTGAGCTCGGGGGGTCCATAAGGGCAGAGGGAGGGGTCACACTTGGTTTCTGCTGACCCCCCAGTATTGTGATAATGGGATTGTTTTTTATGATCTCCACTTGGATCCCGCCCAGCCTCACCACTTCTCATGAAGCTTTAAAACTTCACTACTTTTATTTCAAGATGAACAGGATGGGGGATGGGGATGGGACCACAGGAACATCTCGCTCCCCAGGCTCTGGGCACCTTCCAGTTGTCACACTGGCAGCACATAGTCATTTGCAAACCAAGTATGTGAGTTGAATGAATGCCTGCAAAGCACCCACAGGTCTGGTGGGAGGCTGTCTCTCCCACTCGGGACACCCTAGTTGGGCTGGACGTGACTGAATCCCTTCCCAGCATGCCCTCTACATGGAGGGTGGGGACCACCTCCCAGCATGGCTCGGACACCTGGGGGGGGGGGGGAGACTGGCATCTATTCCTGGGTCCGAGCGCCACCCGTCTGAGGGTGTGTTGGTGGGAGATGTCGCCCCCCTAGGCTCACCCTGGAGAGTCTCCCTGTGCCAAGTGCCGAGGACGCCCCCAGGGCTGGGTGCCGCCGCCGTGCCCTGAGCAGCTGTGCATCGTGGGCGTGGGGTTTGCTGTGGCTCCCACGCGGCTGGGAACTGCTTGTGTGGGTGTGTTGGGTGCATGCACGGGGGTCTCAGCTGCCCCCAGACCCGCCGCACAAATGACCCCATTCCCCCTCCAAAGCCATTGATGGAGTGTCTCTGGAATTGTTCGCCAAACTCCCAAGGCAGAATCCCAGGGTCCAAGATCATTTCCATCGAGCAGTCATTTATTTCCCTTCCCCATAAGGACTTTGTTTTCTGTTTTGTTTTTTTTTGTTGTTGTTTTTTAACCAGCACCACACCACGCTTCCAAAGGCCACATTTCATCCTCCCTGGATCACTGCAGTGAAGTATTACCGTTGTACAGCTCCCAGTCTGGCCTTGGCTTGCTCAGATAAAACTTTGTATGTATTTTGTATGGCATAGAGTCTATATTGTAATGATGTCCTATGCAAAAAGGAAAAAAAAAAATTAACGAAATTGTAAATTTGATTGTTTTAACGTGTATGCATGTTTAGTGACGTTTACATTTTGAAATAAAATTTATGATTCCTTATTGTATTTGCCAGAGCCGATTCTTTTGCAAGGGAACGCCTTGGACGGGTTCTGGGCTCTGGGGTGGGGGCGATGGTGTGGGGTAGGGGGTCGGGGAGACCGAGAAGGACCAGCTAGCTGCAGCAGTTGTATGTCATAATAGGCCAAGAGGCCGGAACAAACCTGGAGCCTTTTGCAGAGTGAGATTCTGGCTGGCTGTCCACTCTGCAGGCCTCCCTCTTCATACCCCCCTCCAAAAGTTTAAACTCACAAATCTATACCCAAAGGAAAAAAGGGAATTGCCTGAGGAGGCGGTGACAGCAGGTTCCCCATAGCGCTTGTCCCTAAAACTCCCCTCGAACACCTGAACGTCCCTCAGGCAGCAGCCCTGAGCCCCAGTCAGCGTTGGGGGCTCTGGAAGTCAGTGGGACCATCTTGTCACTCATCCAGAGATGCCTGCTCCCCTCACCCCTCTACCCAGAGTCCAAAAAACATCCTGTTGCTGCCACCAAAGTCCCCAAAAGAACTGATCCTAAAGTGCACTGCGACAGAGGCCAGCCCAGCCTGTGGGGACAACAAGTCCGGGGGTCCTGGAGATCCCGGGGAACGACAAAGCTGGTGTTGACATGAGCCCATTTATGTCTCCTGCGATCATGAACTGCCCCTGGCTGCTCCCCAAAGCAGGGCTCGTCCGCCAGGAAAGGGGGCACGCAGTTCTCGTATGTGCCCTGATTGGGGATTGAACCCACAACCTTGTCGTTGGGGACAACGTTCTAACAACTGAGCTACCCGGACTGGGGCTGGACTGGGCTTCTATACTCAGCTTTCATGCATCTGGGAAGACCCAGGCCACACCTCGTGTCCTCTTCCCCCCGGTGGTGGCCACGACCCCGTAGCTGGAAGCACCCTGTCTGACCCTTACCAGGCTGCTGAAACAGGCCACACGAGCCTTCTGCACCAGGTGGAGGGCAGTGGGGGCTGTGGGGGCCTGGGGTGGGGTGTAGGTGTTGTGGGAGAGTGTGGTGAGGGACTTTGAGGGGCTGTGGGACACTGAGGAGTGCGACAGTGAGATGGGGTTATAGGAGGCTGTGGGCCTCCTATACGGGGAAAGCTGTGGGCGTGGCTGTGAGTGTGGGTGGGGCTATGGCGGTGCTATGAGAGCCTGTGGGCGGGGCTACGGGAAAAGCTGTGGGCGTGGCTGTGAGCGCCTGTGGGCGGGGCTATGGGAAGGCTGTGGGCGGGGCTGTGATTGGGACTGGGTGACACTGAGTCTATGGGTGGGACTGTGGGCTATTAATGGGGGAGGTAAGATGGTGGAGCTCAAGTAGCCCATGAGGGGGTGGGGCTTTAAGTCTGTGGGCGGGGCTATGAGAGGGCTTGGGCGGGGCAGTGGGACTTGGTGGAGTGGTGGTTGGGGCTTACAGGGTGTGGGTGGGGAAGTGGGCGGGGCTGTGGAGGGCTGTGATGGGGGTGCTGTGAGGGGTTGATTTGAGGTGGGGCTTTGGACACCGCACAGCCAGGCCGTCAGGGTCTCCTACGGACAGTCAGGGAGCGAGGGTGGGAGATGCCCGGCTAGAAGGCCCCTTCCCCACTTCCCAGGGTCCAGTGAATTCCTCTTATTCATGAACTGCCCCCAGTGAGGGGCTCCTGTAGAGATTGGGAAGGCTCAGGACCCCTAAGTGGGCTGTCCAGTGTGAAACCGGCTGCATGTATGCCGGCAGAGCGGCCTTCACCCAGTCCTGGTGCCCACATCCGGCCGCTCCCTCAAAACCAGACCTGGCCGGGCACTGAAATGCACACGAAGCTCTGCCCTCATCACAGCTCAGCTCCACGAGAGACCCATCCCAGCGCCCTGTCTCGGCCTGGGCCACGCACGTGGTGCGCCCTCCCACACCAGCCGTGTCCACACCCACCTGGCCCCACAGGGCGTCCCTTCCCTGTCTGTCCACTTCCCTCCCCAAACTCAGGGGCCAGCCGATCCTCGGGCATCCTGTATATGGAAGGATGAACCTTACAGACTAGGAGTTGGGGGAGCGGGGGCACGGTTTGGGGGCTGGTGTGAGCTATGCAGGCTCCTTTGCTCTTGCTGGGGGTCCCCCACCCTATAGCTTCTTCCATCACCCCCACCCCCACCCCGACGGCCACCCCCACCAACCGTGCCTTTGACTTTTGACAAACACCCCCCTCCCAAGTTAAACAGCACCTTGGAGCTGCTCTCTGGGCCAACCCCGAGTTTATCTTAACTGTTGTACCCGGTATTGGTGGGTCCAGAAGCCTGTAATTAGCCTAATAAGGTGCCTCCTGCACACACACGTCTGTGCTTAGGCTCGCCTTGCAGTGCTACCTAGTAATTTGCAAGATCTCGGGGATAAGGTCTTTGCCTGGACAGGTTTCATTATAAAGCACACTGGCCTCAGGGTGGGGCGGGAACTAGTGGTGTTCTCCGTGCCTCAGTCTCCACCCCCCTACCCCCCACCCCCCCCACGCAGCTGTGCAATGTTGACATAAGACCTTCCGAAGACTGATTTTTTTTGTTTTTGTGTTTTGTTGTTGTTTGTTGTGGGGTTTTTTTTTTTTTGTATTTTTCTGAAGTTGGAAACGGAGAGGCAGTCAGACAGACTCCTGCATGCGCCCGATCGGGATCCACCCGGCATGCCCACCAGGGGACGATGCTCTGCCCATCTGGGGTTTTGCTCCACTGCAACCAGAGCCATTCTAGCGCCTGAGGCAGAGGCCACAGAGCCATCCTCAGCACCCAGGCCAACTTTGCTCCAATGGAGCCTTGGCTGTGGGAGGGGAAGAGAGAGACAGAGAGGAAGGAGAGGGGGAGGGGTGGAGAAGCAGATGGGTGCTTCTCCTGTGTGCCCTGGCCGGGAATCGAACCCGGACTCCTGCACGCCAGGCTGACGCTGAGAGATTTTTTTAATAAGAATTCGTTTGAGCCAGCTGACGACAGGCAGAGAAATGAGAGCTCAAAGAAAGGACCGTGTTGAGGTTTCTTTTATGCATGCGGGATTAAGGAGGGAACGCAAGGAAGGAGACGGGAGAAAGCCAGGTACAGGGTAGTCAGCAAGATGACCACACCATGGGAGGGTCCAGAAAGGCAGAATCCTGTGGCATCTCAGAGGTGTGTTAATTAGATGCACAAGGACAATGAGCAGGGCTGGCTTGGGGCGTGACTCCCCCACCATGACCTGCCCAGTGGGGGACTGATGCTCAGACCACCCTGGGACACTACTTTTTGGTCACTGAGCTCCTAGAGTTCCCCTCTTTCATCCACCGGGAGTCCAGTCCTCACAGGCAGAGCCATTTCCTGGCTTGGACAAGAGTCAGAAAAGCAGGACTGCACAGGAATGGCACAGAGCAGACATCGGCCAGCTGGGCTGCCAGGGGTCCCAAGGGGTGGCTGTGGGACCCCTCAGAGCAAAGCCAGCTACTAGCATTTGCGTGCTGTGCCCCCGGAGGGCCTGGTGGATGGTGGCCATCCCCACCCCACCACCCCCAGCCGGGCTTCTGTCCAGCGCCTGTTCTGTGGACATGCTTGGGGCTATAGTCCAGCCTCCCCCGAAGGTGCTGGCCTTCAGGTCGAAATGACCCCTGGAGCAAGGTCCTTCTGGCCGCTAGCTGGGTGCTGAGTTGCCAGGCAGAGAGAAGAGCAAGGACAAGGTCCTGAGATGGAGGCGTCTGCCCAGGACGGCCAGGGAGGTCAGGGAGATGCCGGAGGAAGGGTGAGGGGTACACAGCACCCCACCCAGGGCTTCTGGAGTTGATGTGGTGTCCTAAGTAGTGTATTTGGTCTTTTCCCCTCCTCTCTGGTGCAGAGCTCCAAAAACTCTTGGCCCTTCCTCAGCGATAGGAACACGTGATTCATTCTCATCTGCCCAAGGTTCTGGGAGCACTCCAAGGCTGTGGGGACCCCAGGCTCTGGGCTGGAGTCCTCTGAAGTCTCCCCACCTCCCATGAGGGCCGGCACACCGCTTCTGGAAACCTCCAGGTGGTCTCTGTTCAGTTTTGGCTTCCTGACAGTATGGTGGCACCGTTTCTGAGGGGACTGTCCCCAGAGAGCCAGGGCAAAAGCCTCAGAAGTCAAATAGCGTCCCTTACCCCAGCGTGGCATCCTGCCTGGACTCAGGAGGAAAGGTCACCGACCTGCCTCTCTGCAGGAGTTGGTGCTAAGACGGAGCCAACTATGGAAAATGTACTCTGCCCGGAGTAAAGGGGGCCATGCTGGTGAACAGGTCTATCACCCAGTATGTCCAGTATATATACAATCTCTAATCTTGGAGCCGGAGATGTGAGTTCCACTTCCAGGCCCCCTGCTTTCTGGCCTCTCAAGCCTGGGTAGCCGGTGTCTGTCCTCCCTCCCTGTTGAAGAGACAGGCCTTTGCCAGCCTCCAAAATGTGGATGTGTCGGGCGGGAGGACCTTGGCCGGGACTGGCCCACGGAAGCTTTCCGTACAGGGGGTCTGGAGGGACCAGGCAGCCTGAGTCTCCTCCTTCACCACGGAGATGAGGAGACCTCAGGCCTCTTCCCTTCCCCCCCCACCCCCACCCAGGTGGCCGCGGACAGGCAGGAGAAAAGGGGACTGAGAAGAAACATCACCGTCGGCAACAGAGCCCTGGCCGTCAGCAGACACCAGGCCCGTGTGGTCACACTCTCCCCACGGCCACCAGGGAAGCCCAGCCGTCTCCTAGCAGCCGCCACCGACTGCCACAGAAAGCCAGGCTGGCTCTGGGGAAGGCGGCGTCTCGGAAGTCACCAAACACAAACGTCTGGTTCTATCGGGCAAGTCCTCCCCCGGGGACGTGGCGACTGCCAGCTCAGCCAGCTGCCTTCCCTGGGACTTCTCCAGACGGGAGACACTGCTCACACGAGGGGCGCGTTTGTGCTGGAGGGACAGATGACGGTCTACATGGCTGTTTACTCTTGCACGGTGGCCCAGTGAGCAGGACCGATGGGCAGGGCGCAGGTCCCCGGGGACATGGAAGACGGGAAGGACACACTACTAAACAAAGGTCCTGGGAAACCAGAAGGTTGTTTTCTGTTCAGTTGAGCTCCGTTGCTAATTCAAACCCATGTTCTGCCCGGAGCCCCCAAAACCCGCGAGGTCACACGCACAGCCACAGACCTCCCTGCTCCTGTCCCTGAGTCTTTTCCACTCCGGACCAGTTTGTGACAACAGCTTCCGCTGCAGTCTGGGTCATGGATGTGAAACCAGAGGCTGCAATGACACCAACCGTCCAACAAATCACGGGACACTCGCGCTGGTCCCCTCAGGCTTGTCTCTAGACCGGGGGTCCCCAAACTGCGGCCCCCTGAGGCCGTTTATCCGGCCCCCGCCGCACTTCCGGAAGGGGCACCTCTTTCACTGGCGGTCAGTGAGAGGAGCACATTGACCATCTCATTAGCCAAAAGCAGGCCCATAGTTCCCATTGAAACACTGGTCAGTTGGTTGATTTCAATTTACTTGTTCTTTATTTTAAATATTGTATTTGTTCCCGTTTTGTTTTTTTACTTTAAAATAAGATATGTGCAGGGTGCATAGGGATTTATTTGTTCATAGTTTTTTTTTTATAGTCCGGCCCTCCAATGGTCTGAGGGACAGTGAACTGGACCCCTGTGTAAAGAGTTTGGGGACCCCTGCTCTAGACAGAGAACACGTACGTGCGCAGGCCCTGATGGCCGGGAAGGGATATCTTTGTCCGTTCCAGCTGCTATAACAGAACAGCACAGGCTGGGTGGCTTATGAACAGCACACATCTATTTCTAGAGGCCGGCAGTCTGAGGTCAGGGTGCCGACGTGGTCTGGTGGAGGGCTCCTTTCTGGGTGACAGACCCTTTCGGGTGTCCTCACGGTGGAAAGCGTGAGCTGCCTGGAGTCTCTTTTCTATGGGCACAAACCCCGTGCCTGAGGCTCCACCCTCACGATCCAATCACCTCCCGAAGGCTCCACCTCCTAACACCATCACACAGAACATAAGCAAGGATTCCGATAGGTGGCTATGGAGAGACGCAGTCATGAGATTACAGCAAACAAGCAGACTGTTCGGAGATGTGGACCGTCCCCTGGCTCTCGTCCTGAGGGTCTGTGACACGCAGGCCACCGTACAGAGTAAAATCCCGGGGCCTCCATGGGCCCCACCGTCGACACGCCTTACTTAATAACGGTGCCCTCAGGTTCGAGCGTGGCACGTGGCTATCTGGATTGATTCTGGCCAACGAGGTTTGGGTGGCAGCATCTTGAGTGTCATCAGTTCAAGAAACGTGGCTTTAAAAGGAGCAGACGAGCCCTTCCTCTCTGTGTTTCCTTCTGCGGGCTGGCGTGTGGGTGTGATGTCCGGAGCCAGGGCTGCCACTTTGGGTTGTGAGGTAATCTTGGGCAATGGGAGCCACATACAGCTGAGCACAGGGCGGACGGACCCTGAGCCTTGACACGCCCCCTCCCCACCTCCCTAGCAGACCTGGACTGTTTCCTCCCGCATTGAATAAACTGCCATCTTCTTTAAAAGAAAAAAAAAAAGATTTTATTTATTGATTTTAGAGAGAGGAAGAGGGATTGGGAGCAGGAAGCATCCACTCATAGTTGTTGCCTCTTATACGTGCCTTGACCAGGCAAGCCTGGGTTTTCGAACTGGCATCCTCAGCATTCCAGGTCGACGCTTTATCCACTGCGCCACCACAGGTCAGGCCGTCTTGTTTAAGTCACTATCACTTTTGAGAACCGTTCAGTGTACAATCAGGTACATTTCTCACTTAGGAGGTTGTAAGCAAGCCTCGTGGCTTTGGAGCCCCGTAGAGGAGCGAAGGCAGTTCACTGCTAAGATGACCTTGGCCTTGGCAGGGAAGGGGCCTCTCCCTGTAGACAGGTGACACCGCTCTGGTGACGATGCCATGTGTCTGAGACTGACAGCCCCACTGGGGAAGTATACCCGCTCAGGTGGCTGGAGAGCACAGTGGGCACCCCCCCTGTACTTCCCTCCTCCCTCTCCAAACCCCCTGCAGGTGGCAAACGAGAATGACCCCCAAGCAGACCTGAGGAGACCTGTGCAGGTGGGGGCAGGTGACTTTCGTGGGCTCCTGGAAAATAAAGAAAAAAACAAACAAACAGGCACGATCGTATTGATTTCTAAACCAAAGCAGAGGAGACTGCAGGCCCTCCTCCCCCACCCTCATAGGTGAAGGGGAGAAGTGTCAGCTTTTTCTGGAGAGTCTGTGAGCTCAGAGTCTGAAGCAGCGAGAGAACAGGAGAAGGTCAAGGCCTTGACTGGGCGGGGGTGCAGGGAGGGGGGCTGAAGGGACCGTCCACAGAACAGAGAGAGCGTGTGCATTCAGCAAAGGGACCGTCCACAGAACAGAGAGAGCGTGTGCATTCAGCAAAGGGACCGTCCACAGAACAGAGAGAGCGTGTGCATTCAGCAAAGGGACCGTCCACAGAACAGAGAGAGCGTGTGCATTCAGCAGTGCCGATGTTTGCACTTGGAAATGGCCTTGGGAGGAAACTGAGTATCCACCCCAGGAAAGCCCTCACTAGTTGAGTCTTTCTGCGGGGTGAAGAGGCTGGGCACCTGCCGGTGGTGGCTCCGAGTCACCCCGTACGTAGACAGGACTGCAGGCAGCCTGCCCCGGGGAAAGGGGACAAAAGGCCTGCTGAGCAAACAGACCCGGGAACCACAGAAGGAACGAGCCCTGGCCAGCTCTCTGCGGTCAACCGGTCTTGTCTCTCATGTGGACGTGTCCGCAGGCGACGGAGGAAAAGTCACCACTGCCACAGGGAGGAGGACCCGGACAGACTGAAGCAACAGCTGTCCCGGGGAGACGTAGATGGGGAAAGGGGGGGACGAGGGGAACCTCCACATCATCACACAGGAGGCGCTGCGTTCACGAAACGAGAAGGGGGAAAGTAGAGGAGAGAAAGATCCCAGACAGAGGAGAGAAAGGTCCCAGACAGAGGAGAGAAAGACCCCAGACAGAGGAGAGAAAGGTCCCAGACAGAGGAGAGAAAGGTCCCAGACAGAGGAGAGAAAGACCCCAGACAGAGGAGAGAAAGGTCCCAGACAGAGGAGAGAAAGACCCCAGACAGAGGAGAGAAAGACCCCAGACAGAGGAGAGAAAGACCCCAGACAGAGGAGAGAAAGGTCCCAGACCTGAGCACGAGCTGGGGGTGGGTGGGAGGGGTGGGGGTGAGGAGGGTGGAGCATTTTAAAATGAAAAATCCCTGAGTTAATTTAGGAAGAGGATTGAGAAAGGGCAATCTGTCCTGAGTCTTGAGAAAAAGAAGGAGCAAGTCCCGAAGGCTGCGGGAGAGGGAGGCGCCTGGCCACCTTCCCCGTGGAGGGAAAAGAAAGTCTCTCGACTCCACAATGAAGAAATTATATATATATATAGTTTTATATACGAAAAAGGATTCTGCAGGTTAACCTCTCATGGGCTTGTTCTGAGGAGGTACTATGGTCACGAGAACACGGACACCGCCCTGGCCAGGTAGCTCCATTGGTTAGAGCATCATCCTGATGGCACCAAGGCTGCAGGTTCGATCCCCGGTCAGGGCACATGCCAGAGACAACCAGTGAGTGCACAGATAAGTGGAACCACAAATTGATGTTTCTCTCTCTCTCGTCTTTCCTCTCTCAAATCAATCAATAAAAAAAATTTCAAAAAGCTTTTTTAAAAAATAAAAATGTTTGTGGTTTAAAAAAAAAAAAAAAAAAAAGATAAAATGGTCTGACCTGTGGTGGCGCAGTGGATAAAGCGTCGACCTGGAAATGCTGAGGTCGCTGGTTCGAAACCCTGGGCTTGCCTGGTCAAAGCACATATGGGAGTTGATGCTTCCAGCTCCTCCCCCTCTTCTCTCTCTCTCTCTCTCTCTCTCTCTGTCTCTCCCTCTCCTATCTAAAATGAATAAATAAAAAATTTTAAAAAAATTTATAAAAAAAAATTAGGAAAAAAAAAAAGATAAAATGGACATCAAGGAGAGGGAGAATAAAGATGTCCCCAAACAGTCGCATTAAATCAGCATTGCTGTGAGAAGAACTTCTGGACCGGGAAGACAAAGATGACTCGGTATTTGGGAATCTCCTGTTAAAACGGTCCCTGTGAACACGCGGGAGGGAGGGAAACATGGTGTGATTCCACCCGTGTACGTCACACAGACACACACCTGCCCTCAGCATGTAAGGATGCCTGTGGACGGGACCAAGCAGTTTACAGACGCACTCGTTGAAAATGTCAGGGGGCAGAGAGACCCTCGAGAGGGGACAGGGAGGAGAGGGGCGGTGGCTAGGATGCCCCAGAGTGGTGGCCACACAGGGTTCTTTGCTTTACAAGCAAGAACGTGCTTAGGTGTGTATTTTATATCTTCAACCTTTTTCTGGAAGTCCCAGTCAAGAGGAGGGAGGAGAGGAGAGCAGGTAGGAAAACCCTGTTGTGCTGGTTTGCTGAAGAGCAATGGTTCCTGGAGGACGATGTGGCGTTGAGATCCCCCCTCCCCCGCCCTGGTCATTCTGTGTATTTAATCACCTCTTTCCCCTCCCCACACCCCGGTCCTCACGTCCTTCTGGGGGCCTCGGGCGCGGGCAGAAGAGGCCCCTCCTGACCATGGCTGCAGACACATGGCCTCTTGCCGGCCAGCTGGACCAGACCCAGTCGACCCTGGGCGACAGACGGATGTGTCTCCTTGTTGCTTTGTTTGCAAGGTTGTTTTTATTGGCTGCCAGGTATTGTGAGTGTGACCACGTGGGGGGGACGCTTGATGTTTTGTTGTAGTTGTTGCTATTCTTATAAATATTCTAAAGCTGGTTTCTCAGATGCAATTAAGGGACTTGGAAGTCCTTTGATCTTTGGGGGGGGTCTTGCTTTTATGATCTGTCAGGGAGGTTTGGAGCTGGACTTCCTTGAGATCTAGGAGTCTTGGGAAACCACTGAGCTCGCTATCCAAATGCCCGGTGAACGCTGAGGTTCCGATCCAGCTGGTGGGAGCCCTGCGGGGCACCAGGCACCGTGTTCTGTGTCGGTATTGCCTCAGTGGCACAGCTCCGATTGTGCCCATTGTACAGATGGGGGGAGAGTCAGCTGACCCGCTCGGGCTCACAGAATGGGACGGAGGTGTCCCCACAGACATGGTAAAACACCAGGTCCCCGAGGGCGAGGGAGAGGTGGGGAAGGCACCCAGAGGAGGTGGTGTTGAGCTGGGCTCTGGGCACAAGCTGGACTTGACCAGAGACAGGAAAGGCAGAGAACAGACAGCATAGACCAAGGGAGGCACACACAGGGTACTTGTCTGGACTGAGGGTTGAAGTGGGTGGGAGAGGCTGCTGGTAGGGGGTGGGGGGTGGGTTCAGAGGTATGTCCTGAGGGTAAGCCATCAGGGATGACAGGCACATGGAGGGGACCTTCTGAGCTAGGGGATGACAGGCTCAAAGCTACCCGGCTCCTCAGGGCTGGACCCGCTGGGGCCTGAGGCTGGCTCCGAGCAGAAATCAGAAACAGGTTTGCCGGTGAGTCAGCAACTGGCACCCGCGGAGAAGCAGGCCTCTTGGAGGTCCGCTTCTTCCCTGCAGACTGGGCAGCCGCCCATGCAGCCCCCTGCGGGGACCACAGCTTGGCCACGGGGGACTGATGGGTGGGTAGCATTCGCTCCTCAGGCCTGGTTCCAACCCACCCACCACCACTGAGCTGGGGCCTGCTGGGGTCCTTCCTGCGCGCTGGCCACCCTCTCTGTGGCGTCTAGACAGCAGACAGGACGGGTGCCGGCTGGGGGTTGGGGGGGGGGGAGGCCAGCCAGAGCTCCGTCTGAAATCGTGTTCAAAACCACAGTCGGGGGCGGACTTGTTGGAGAAGACTTCTTTTCCCGGAGACCTGGAGGCTGGGCCCCTCTTTGAGTCACCAGGGCCACTTCCTTCCTGTGTGTGTCTCCTGCACACTCGGGGAGTGGGCGGTTCCGTGTGTGTGTGTGTGTGTGTGTGTGTGTGTGTTGCTTCTTTGAAAGGTTTTGTCTGCGTGTTGTTTTTGGGAGGGTGGGGCTGGTTCTGAGGGGCCTTTGAGATGGTACAAGATAGGGGGGCGGCTTGGTTGGAAACCTCCGGTGGTGAAGAGGTGCAGGCAGGCCTCCTGCGGGGGCCGTCGTGAGGAGCTTCCTCCTGTGTGACAACAGCAGGCTTCACCTTCAAACAGCCTGGGGAGGCACTGAGAACAGGGAGGGGGCTGTGAAGGCTCAGGGAAGCTGGGCTCGTGCCAAGGTTCTCTTCCCACACCCCCCACCCCAAGTCCAGGCTCTGTCTTGGACATCTAGAGACAACAACGTCCACGCACCCTCCAGGGCAGGTGACAGAAGAGAAAGGCGTCTCCACCCCTTGACCTTCAGAGCCCGTTTCCTAGGAAGTCAGGGGACCTTTGGTTTGTTAGTTTTTCTTTCTCTTTAGGCTCACAGAGTACAAGAGGGTTTCTCAAACCTCTTCGGCTGTGACTCACAGGAGATGATACTTACATGCCATTTACATGCCAACTCCACCCACACGCATGCAACATACATATGTGTTTGTGTGTATACACGCATCCAGGCATGTATCTAAAACAGGTACAGTTTTCATAAAAAACCACTTATCCGACGTGTAACACATTCACCCTCCACAGGGATTTTCTCTCTGTCTGTGACTCTGGGGTTTCTCAGGGGGGTCAAGCGATTTGGGGAGCCCAGTGAGGGGAACCTCAGGGCCACAGCTCCAAAGACAGGCATCCATGTGACAAATCTCGGACGCCTTGTGTGGCAGGAGGCCCCCAGGGTTGAGGGTACTTGTATCCAATTCACGTAGGGACTTCAGGCCTGGAGGCCCCGCCCCAACTGGGCCAGGTGCACCTGGGCGTGCAGCTTGCGGGAAGATACTGAAGGTGGGGTAATCTTAGTCCATCCAGGGAGCCTGGGGAATGGCGTGTGGGGCCCAGGAGGCTCAGAGAGGCTGACCCAGGGCTGCAGCTGGCTCCTCCGCTGGCCAGAGAAAGAACCGAGGAGTCCTATCAAATTGTCACTATGCCTTGGGACACTCGGAACAAATACCCAGATCTACCCGCCCAGCAGGGCTACAGGGATCTGAGCTCCGAGCCCCCTGTGGGCCAGTCTCCTGGGGTGGGGGGTGGGGGTTGGAGGGGGTTAGAACAGGCTGCAGACTGCCAGCCCAGCTCTGCCAGACTGGGGGCCACCAGCCCTGCTTCCTGGGGATACTGGTCTTCCCTTGGAGCCTGACCTGAAGTGGGCAAGGGTGAGAGGGGCTGAAATCTGAGCGTCTTTAGTACCCACCCTCACACCCGAGGTGCTGTGAGGTTCCCGGAGTCACTGCCCGGGCGTGGTTGCCAGGCCTGAGACAGGACCTGGGGGTGCTGGGGTGGGAGGGGCAGCTAGCTGGCTGCTTCTCCTCCGTCCGCTCCTTGTGGGGTTTGCTCTGGGCCCCCTGCAGCCGTGGGCAGTTTCCCAGAGAAGGAGGGGGCGCTGCCCGAGTCTCTGTGGAGGTGGGGGGCTGGCAGGGGCGCCTCCCAGGGAAGACAGAACTCCTGGGGGTGTGCCCTGGGATCCTCCACTCGCCCTCGGCCCTGCCCCGCGGCGGGGCTTCCTCCCCACCCATCTGGTCAGGTCTAGGAAATACGCACACAGGACGCCCTGTTTGTCACTGGATTTCAAACAAGCCACGAGGAGACTTTTCGCCTCAGCGTGCAACCTTGTTGCGGGTCCCGGGTTTTATCCGGCAGCCCCTCCCCGCCCCTCCGCTCCGCTCCTGGACCTCGGGCCTTTCCCCCTGGCGTGCGCAGGGGCTGCGGCGGAGGCCCGGAGGGGGTCGGCCGGGCAGCCAGCACAGCCGCGGGCAGGGGGTGGGCCGGAACAGCCGGCAGGAAGCAAGGCGCCCCGGAGCAGCTGTGCGTGCTCCCGCAGGCCCACAAACCCTCACGTGGGTGGACACTGAGCGCACGTGACTTTCTAGGAAACCCCCTTCCACCCAGGCTCATTCCAGAAGGTCTTTGTTCCCCACACGCTGCCCCCATCCCCCCCTCGAGCTTCCCGGCCCTGCGGTGGTCACCAGGGGCTCTCTCTCTAGGGAACAGAGGAGGCTCCCTCAGCTGACCCCCTGGTGTACCCCACATCAGAGGAGATGGGGCCCTCCAGCACTGCCGGGATCACCTCGTGTTTGTCCCATCCTGACCTCTGGGACCACAAGACAGCAGATTCAAGGGAAAGAAGAGGAAGACGGGTCAAGAGAGGGAAGTCTGGGGGAGAGACACGCCCCCAATAAGAAGACCAGGGGCCATCCTGCTCCCACAAACGGGCCGGGTAACCTGCTCTTTGTACTCACAGGTTGGCCTTTGGGGAGCCCCCCCCCCCCGCAAATCCTAGGCTCTGCAGAGGGTGGAATCCAAGTGGTACAGCCCAGCTTAGAAGACTTCTGTGTTGCAACCCTGGCCGGGTAGCTCAGTTGGTTAGAGCGTCATCCAAGGTTGTGGGTTTGATCCCCAGTCAGGGCACATACAAGAATCAACCAATGAACGCATGAATAAGTGGAACAATGAATTGATGTCTCTCTTTCTCTCTCTCTCTCTCTCTCTCTTTCTCTCTCTCTCTCTCCTTTCCTCTCTCTTTAGAATCAATTTAAAAAAAGAAAAGGAAGAGAAGAATTCTGTCTTGGGGGTTTGCAGCCAAAAACCATTGAGTAATTGTATCACTCAGGAGTATTTCATTTGTAATTGCTTGAAAATGCTGCATAGACAACCTTAAAGAGGCAGAAGAACCTGGCCAGACGCTGGCACAGTGGATAGAGCATCGGCCTGGGATGCTCAGGACCCAGGTTCAAAACCCCCCGAGGTTGCCAGCTTGAGCACAGGGTCGCAGGCTTGAGCGTGGGATCATAGAATGACCACATGGTTGCCGGCTTGAGCCCAAGGTCGTCGGCTTGAGCAAGGGGTCACTGGCTCAGCTGGAGACCCCAGGCCAAGGCACATATGAGAAAGCAATTAGTGAACAACTAAGGTGCCACAACTATGAGTTGATGCTTCTCATCTCTCTCTCCCTTCCCGTCTCTCTCTCTTAAAAGAAGAAAAAAAAGAGAGATGAGTGGGTATGAAACTGGGTGGCTAGCTAGCTTCAGGCATAGTTGGGTTACATCCTGATCTCTCTCTCCCTTCTGCGCCCTCGCCCTCCTTGAGTTCTTCCTAGGCTAGCTCCCCCCGCAGGGTGGCCAGCTGACCATCAACAGCTCCAAGTTGAGACAAGTTAGAGAGATTCCAAGAGCAGAGAGATCCTTCGGTCCTGGAGGCTGCTCTGACTGTCCCCCCCACCCCCCGTCCTCACCCCCCACCTTGGGTTGTGTGCCCAGACCCGCAGTGATCCCTGCGGCTGGGAGGCAGGGCTCTGGTCAGCCTGGGTCACATGCCCCCTCCTGCGAGGGTAGGAAGACAGGGGAAGTTGGGCAGACAGCTGCAGAACCCAACAGTCTCCTCCCCACCACCACGCTTGCCTCCCTGGGGCACGTGTTTCTAACCGGGACCTCAGAGGGAGAGGGTGCCTTGTCAGCGAATCCCAGACGCTTCACCCCAAACCTCTGTCGTGGGGCTTCTAACACACCAATCAGCAGGCTGTGTGTGTGACTCAGTTGTTGACCGATGTCTTGTTGGATGGACTGCAAGCCAGCCTCCTGCCAACGCAGACACCTGTGGTCACAGCCGGTCCTGGGTGGGTGGCTAGGCCCTTTGGTGATGGAGACTTCTAGAACCCACCCCATCTGTCTCTCCTGCCTTCCAGGCCAATGGGAAAAGACTCTCCTAGTTCGTGGGGTCCCATAACTGGTTCTGGCAGTGCCCTGTGATCGGCTGGGTCACCTGTCCCCGGGGAGAAGGAGGCATTTTCTGACCAGCCTGCCTCCCTACCGCATGACCAAGTAGGAGGTCTCCATGGAAACATCTTGGGTGGCCGTGGCCACTCTGACCTGGGCTTCCCCGAGAGAGAGAGAGAGAGAGAGAGAGAGAGAGAGAGAGAGAGACGCCCAGATCTGAGGTTGCAGGGCTCAGACTTGAAGGTGTGGGGTAGCTGGTCGTCCGCAGCCGACGGTAGCCTCTCCTGACCAATAAAGCTTGGCGAAATCAGGCTTGGCTTTGCCGAAGAGGGCAGCCTGCTCCCCCTCCACACCCCGCCGGCCTTCTCTGTCCAGTATTCCTGTGCCGGCGGTGTCGGTGCTAACTTTAGCTAAGATGTTAGTGGCTGATACGGGCTCATGTTGTCCTCCATTCTCTTACGCTTGAACTGACCAAACGAGCTTCCTCCAGGGGTCCTGTCCCCTGGACCTTTGCTGTTCTGGTCCTTTTGCGGCCCTGGTCCCTCCTGGGTGGGGCCTCGGTCCTGGGGAATCCCCTGCAGCCATGCTGATCCCTCCGCCTTGGTTCAAAGGAGGGCAGGTCTGGGGTCTACCCTGGCTTGTGCTTTGGGGGAGGGGGTGACAGGGGACTTTCATCTGCATACAACCCACTTTTTTTATTTTTTAATTGAGAGAGAGAGAGAGAGAGAAGTATCGATTTGTTGTTCCACTTATTTATGCATTCACTGGTTGATTCTTGCATGTGGTCTGACCGGGAACCGAACTCTCAACCTGGGTGTATCTGGAGGATGCTGTAGTCTAGCCAACTGAGCTAACTCAGCAGGGGTCTTGCATACAGCTCACTTTTAGCAAAACTTCTATGCTTTACTCCACTGGGCGAGTCATGCAGGGCCAAGACACCCCTTCCTGTCTGTCCCCTCCGACCCACTCTCCGTCTTTGTGTGTGTGTGTTGGGGGAGCCCAGGGTGCCTGGGCCCAACACCCTTTGGATTTTTGGTCCCCAAAAGGCACATATTTCTCTGGAATACCATAGGGCGCACCTGGAAATCTTCTAGGGCGCACCAGTGTGCCCTGGCGCACACTTTGAGAACCACTGGACTAGACCCCTGGTCGGCAAACCGTGGCTCACGAGCCACATGCGGCTCCTTGACCCCTTGAGTGTGGCTCTTCCACAAAACACCACGTGCGGGCGCTACCTGGATAAGGAATGTCCCTACCTATGTAGTTTAAGTTTAAAAAATCTGGCTCTCAAAAAGAAATTTCAATCCTTGTACTGTTGATATTTGGCTCTGTTGACTCATGAGTTTGTTGACCACTGGTAGACTAAGGTTTTAGAAACCTCTCTACACTTTTCTGGTTTTTGTTGTTGTTTTTTTTTCTTTGCTATTTACTGAGGTTTTCCTCTGTGGTCCAAATAGGTAATCAATGTTTATAAATATTTCTTGAATGCCGGGAAGGAAAGTGGTCTGTTATGATATAAAATCTGATGGGGATATGGCTCACAGGTCACTAGTTGATAACCACAAAGTAATACGTATACTCTTTTATCCAAATTAGGAAGACATGTAGCCCCCTCCCCCCTCTCACATCCCACGCCATCACCAAGGGCACAGATCTGCACAGAATATGTCCGTCTCCCTACAGGAGTGGAAAACTGGTGGGCCCGTCACACTTTGTCACTCCGTGACCCGGAAAATGATCGTATTTCTCAAGAAAACTATAATATATCCCTTAGTTTCAGCCCTCACTGCCTGCCCCGGGAGCTCAAACACAGTCTAGGGGCGTGGGGAGAAGGAGAGACAGCCAGCCAGAGAGAAAAGGGTCCACCCTCACGACCTAATCACCAGGCCCCCTGAGCCCCCTCCTAATACCATGCCATTGGGGGTTGGGGTATTCACATATGAATTTTGGGGGAACACAAACATGCAGTCCATAACGGAAGGGAAAGACAAGAGAGCGTGGTGACTGTTACCCCAAAGCTTTCGGATGGGGCCCACCGGCCAGCCCTCCTGGTCACAGTCGGGTTTTACCCAAGGGCCCCTGGTCTCCTCCTCACTTGTGGTCTCTCATTGTCCATCTGTCAGCCTCCAGGTCTGATGGCCTCATCACAGCTGATAGCAGGGGGCTCCCAGAGACACAGGGTCCATGGCAGGAAGTCACCACGAGCATGAACAAAGGGAATGGATCCCGACCTTTTCTTCCTTGTGTGTGCATGTGTGTGCGTGTGTGTGCGTGTGTGGGGGGAGAGTGGACAGGTGCCTTCAAAACCCCTTTTCAAGCATTTTTCTCCATCGGTTCTTGGTTATATCTATTTCATTTATATTTGGTGGGAATATTCCTGAAGGGGTCAGTGCTGAGGATTTTTTAAAAAATGTGATACCAAAAAAATAAAAATCTAACTAATGATTATTTTATTTATTTTTTTTTTGTGACAGAGACAGAGAGAGGGTCAGACAGGAAGGGAGAGAGAGGAGAAGCATCAGTTCTTCACTGCGGCACCTTAGTTGTTCACTGATTGCTTTCTCATATGTGTCTTGACCAGGGGGCTACAGCAGACCGAGTGACCCCCTTGCTCAAGCCATCAACCTTAGGCTCAAGCCATCAACCTTAGGCTCAAGCCAGCGACCTTGGGCTCAAGCCAGCAACCATGGGGTCACGTCTATGATCGATCTCATGCTCAAGCCAGCGATCCCCACGTTCAAAGCCAGCAAGCCTGCGCTCAAGCCAGCGACCTCAGGGCTTCGAACCTGGGTCCACCACGTCCCAGTCCGACGCTTTATCCACTGCACCACCACCTGGTCAGGCAGTTAATTATTTTTAAAGAAAACATTTAAAAAAATTTTTTTTTAATTGAATTTGTTGGGGTGACACTGGTTAATAAGATTACACAGGTTTCAGGCACACAGTTCGACAACACAACACGTCACCTGTATATTGTATGCGTGTTCGCCGCCCCAAGTCAAATCTCCTCCCATCACCATCCATCCCTCCCCTCCTGTCCTCCCCCTCCCCCAACCTCCTCCTCCCTTCCCCGTGAAAAAGTTGTTTTTGAAGTTGCTGTGTTGGTATCATTCTTCATTTGTATTTTTTTCCGGTAGGAAACCATATGATGTTTCCCCAAACTGCTTGTTGGTGGCAAACCGTCTGGGCTTTATTTTATAATCGGCAGAGTGCCGAGCACAGCCTTCTGATGTCATCGTCATCGCTGTCGGGGGCCCGACAGTGTTGGTTGAGGATTTCAGGTCACAATCACCGACTGGGTGAAAACCCACATCTACGGTGGAATCCACTGTTACTAGATTTGAAAGAAGGAATTTGTTGGTTTGCTAAAGTCACTTTTACTGAGTTTCTTCCCCTCCCCCCCTGTATAAAAGGGACAAAACATGGAAAACGTCCGCGTGGAGTTTCTAGGACCCCTGACATTCTCAGGAGAGGAGAGCTTAAAGGGGACAGTGCCTGAGCACCACCCCACTGCGCTACCCTCCCTTCTAAATGCCCAGCCTCAGACTGCAGGTCAGCATGGCGGCCTGACCACCACAGGGTGGCATTTGGGTGACCTTGACTCCAATGCCACCCCACCCACTCTGACCATCAGGAGAGGGGAGGTTGGTCTCCCCTCCAACCCAGAAAGCAAACACCACACACACACACACACACGCACACGCACACGCACACGATCTCGGACTGGATTGAGTGTGAAGGGTAGAGTTAATGCAACTACTACTGTAAATTTCTTTTTCTTTTAAAAAGACTAATCGACAGAATTATTGACACAGATGGCCAAAAGAAACGTCCACACCCCATTTCCGCCAGTGTAAATTCACATGGCTAGGGGCCCTTAGCACCCTTTCTTTCCTTATTTACTTCTCCACCTTTTTATTGAATATATTGGGGTGACACTGGCAAACAAAATTATTACTGACTTAATAGATACAGAAAGCAAAAAGTGCCATTAGGAGCTCTCCAAGACTGCATCCAAGGGGGGGAGGTAATCTCCGAATTTTCTTATCATTATATTTTTGATATATAATATATTATATATTGTCTATATATTATCTATTATCTATATATATACATATTTTTTGACAGAGAGAACAGAGAGAGGGACAGACAGACAGGAAGGGACAGAGATGAGAAGCATCAATGCTTCGTTGCGGCACCTTAGTTGTTCATTGATTGCTTTCTCATATGTGCCTTGACTGGAGGAGGGGGAGCTACAGCAGAGCAGGTGACCCCTTGCTCAAGCCAGTGACCTTTGGGCTCAAGCTGGTGAGCCCGCGCTCAAGCCAGAGGAGCCCGCGCTCAAGCCAGAGGAGCCCGCGCTCAAGCCAGAGGAGCCCGTGCTCAAGCCGGCAACCTCTCGGTTTCAAACCTGGGTCCTCAGCGTCCCAGTCCAATGCTCTATCCACTGAGCCACACCGCCTGGTCAGGCTATTATCTATATATTATAAAATATATTTGATATCAAATTTATATATTCATATATTATTTATATATTATATTTATATATTGATATGTAATATTTATATATTGATGTTTACATATTAATGTATTTTAATATATTGACATTTCTCTATTAATATGTTTTAATATAATGTAGAATTAATATATAAAAATTATTTACAACTTAAATGCAGCTCGTTGACTCCAAGAACAAGCCACAACTCTTGCACAAGCAGTAAAGCCTTTTTAACAAGCGGACAGACTGACAATTACACACCCAGACACGTCCCAGAGGTGGCTTTGTTGATGATACTGGTGTTCTTCACGCCCAGAATGCACGGCCTTCTCTAGATTGGACCTCCCGCCAGGCCCACCGGTGGCCCACAGCGGACACAGGCACCGGGCTGGTGTGAGAAGGCCCACTGCAAATTACAGAAAGTCCCGGATGGAGAAGAGAGAACAGCGGGGTTTGAGGGACAGCCATCCGCCGTGGGGGATGGGTGGACCTCTGCCAAGTGCCGTGCAGGGTGATGCCCCAGGACAGGTGTCACACACATCTGCGATTGAGTGCTGGACATGTCACCTGCTTGGGACAGGTCTGGGACCTGGGATGACACCTTCAGCCCTCTCAAAAAGCCCCCTATGTGCTGCTGCTACCGATATGTGCTTCTCCTCCACAGAATAACCTGCGTGAGTAAAAACTCACAGTAAAGTATATGCATCCTCTGGCTCCCTGCTGTTGTCCAACCTGAGGTCGCGACCTCTGGCGCACACATGCTAAGGAAAATCCTATTGTTTTTGTTCAGACAGAAAGTGTCACGGCCGTTTTTTTTTAAAAAGGAGGGATGTTTTTCTCCCACATGATGAAGCCGGATATCTGGGTTGATAGCTCACCTGATTGGAAAAACACTTAAAAATATTACTGTGGGTACTGGCCGGTTTTAGCTTGGTCACTTAGAGCATTGTCCTGAATCACCAAGGTTGTGGATTTGATCCTCGGACAGGGCACATATGAGAAGCAAACAATGAATGCATAAGTAAATGGAATAACAAAATGAATGTCCCCCCCCCCTTCCTTTCTCTGTTTCTAAAATCAATCAACTAAAAAAAAAAATACTGTTTTGGGTGGAAGCCTGGTAGAAAATCCCTTCTCTGGGCCATAAAGCTTTTCTTAGATGGGATTTTTACCGGAGACACAGGCGTGGACAAATAACTGGGCCCACCAATGCTTTACAAACATGTTCTTTTTATTAAGGGGGTGTCACAGCTTCCCCGGGGGGTCCAGTGATGCAGAGCCGTGTCCCACAGATGACAGAGCTACTTGGACTTGAAATAATCTTTCATAAAGGAAAGAAATAAATGCAATACAGTTCTTCTATAAAAAACGCAATAGTTCTTACTGGAAGTTTTTTCACAATGAAAGCCATAGGACATGTTGCAAAAGTTGGTTTAGTGCTTTAATCCTTGACAAAGTAACAACCCCAACCACCACAACCACCAGAGACAATTCTCACACAACAGGTTCCTTCTCCAAGAGTGGACCAGATTTGGGTGGGGGTGGAGGGCAATATTTACATTGAGTCAGAACAAGGGAAAGGGCTCTCAACCATTGAATCAAAGTAACAAAATTTATGACCCCCCTCTGCCTCAATGTTTCCCTCCCATTCACAGTAATCAAGTAAGCTTGGAAATGAAACAATGTATGTCATCCCAAAATTAGTCAAATGGACCAATAAAAGAAAAAGAATGAAAGGGAACGCAACAAAGTAACAACAGATACTGACTCCTAAAGGCCAAATGTCCACTTAAAGGAACAAAGCAAACACATTCCAATAACCCAAAGTTACAAAGAGACCCGGGAGTCACAGATGGGGGTGATGGGTCCAAGCTCCACCTCCGGATGAACCTGTGTGCAGACCCAAGAAAGCCTTCCGCCCCCCTCTGCCTCCTGCCTTGCTTCTGACGACTCCTCACCCTGGGCTGATACAATTGCGAACCTAGGGCTCCCCTCCTGTGCCGAATGCTGACGGCTGGCTGGGGTGGGGGGCAGTCACCCCGTTAACTCCAGCTCCTGACCCAGGCGCGGACTGGTTTCCATTCGTGCTCTGGGTGGTTTTTACCTATTCGGGGCATCAGTGAGTGCAGACCAGTTGTCCTGAGACTGCCTGCCAAATTGTGGGTTTGAGTCCCAGTCTATTGCCAGCAAGAAAAAGTATACAAAGAACTAGACAGACTTCAGGGCACCTGCCATGGAGAAAGATTGGCGAGGGTCAAGGGGGCAAGTCCGGGGAGAGCCCCCTACCTCCCCAGTACTGGCAGGAGCATGCCCCCGGCCTGTTAGGGCCGTAACGCAAGAGACACTCTTTACGTGGCAGTTCAAGCAAAGGGAGACACACCGGTGGGCCCACCCCACCCCCTTTCTTTCCACGAGGGGCCCTGAAATACGGCACCCAGAGAAATGATGGAGACGACCAGAGAGGGGGGCTGAAGAGCAGGACAAAGCCTTTAACCCGGCCACAGTAAGGCAGAGGTCCTATCTAGGCTGGTAACAGTTATTTGGCCAACAGGTCTTCAAGGAAAATGTGATGGCCAAAGGTGGTGGCAGAAAATGCCAGGGTCAGGGGGTTGTGAGAATGGTCCTGCAGGGGTAGGAGGTTCAGAAGGGGAACGTTTCCTCCCCTGCTGGTGGCATAGGTCACCCGCCTGCCTGCGGTGGGGCCCCCGTGCGCTGGGGGCTGAGCCCAGGGAGGCGTGCCTTGTTTGGCTCTGAGCTGTCAACGCTGTGTCCTTCCAGGGACAGAGAGGGAGACCAGGGGACCTTGGCTTTCTGGCCGGGCTGCTCCATCCACGTCAACTCAGTCACCCAGGCCGGTCCAGTTAGCCTGTGGGACAAGCTTCTCTTCCATTGCGGACCTGCTTTCGGTGACATGAGA
Organism: Saccopteryx bilineata; assembly: GCF_036850765.1. Classification (NCBI taxonomy): domain Eukaryota; kingdom Metazoa; phylum Chordata; class Mammalia; order Chiroptera; family Emballonuridae; genus Saccopteryx; species Saccopteryx bilineata. Next base: position 59,194,845 of record NC_089496.1, read on the forward strand.
CTGGGTCTTCCCAATGGTGTTGACTCCCTCCCTTCCCTGGGATGCTGGGCCGTGTGCTGTCGTCTGGGTTTGCTCTAGAAAGGGAGATCTGTCTCCCTGGAGCTATCCTACGTCCCCAGTAGAAGGGATTCTCTAGGACAGACCAGGCCCAGAAGGACGGTGCAAACAGGGGTGACCGGAGAGCCACCTGAACTTGGAGCTGCCCTGTAGGAAATGGTCCCCGGTTCACTTTGTTCCCAAAGCTGGGAGCAAACCCTGGGCCTCACGTCTGTGAGGAGGGGGCCACAGGGCGGGCAGAGACATGGAGAAACCCGCCCTCAGGGTCATGGGCACACTGCCACGTCCGGCCACCATGCACCACGGGCTGCATAGGAAGCCAGGCTGCTGTGTCCACGGCAATCCCACCCATTTCTGGTCAGCAGTAGAATCTGGATTCCGTGAGGGTTGAAACCAATATTTGGGGGAGGTGGCAACTTAACAGCTAGTGAATTACGGATTTTATTTCCTTCCTTCAACAAATATTGACCGGGTGCCGGTCAGTTTTATAGGCACTGGGGACACAGCAAAACGTACAAAAATTCCTGCCCAACGGGGGGGCACTTATGTCCTATGGGGCCTCAAAGGGCATGAAATGAATGAATATTTCATGTGCATAGCGCTTCGGATGGGGATGAATACCCTAGGGGCCCAGGGAGATGGCAGGGAGGGTGGGATTGGCACAGGGAGATGGCACTGTCATCTCAAAGAAGTCAGGGAAGGCCTCCTTGAGAGGTGGCACTGGAACAAAGGCTGGTAGGTAGTGAAGAGTCAGCCATGTGGTTCTGGGTGGGTGGAGCGTTCCAGGTAGCAGGAGCAGCAGGTGCAAGAGTCCTGAGGCAGGTCCATGTGTCTGGGACAGAGCAGCTGACAAAGGAGGAGGCTGCAGATGGACCCGGGTGGGAGGGGTGTTTAGGCTGTTTCTTTATTTAAAGTCACCCCCAGGCATCTGTAGCTTTCCCAAACAGCCAGCTTTGCTAACTCGTCCAGAGTAAATTAACGGTAAATTAACAGGTGGCTTTGGTCCTGGGCAGAGTCAGCCTCCCCTCTATTTGCTGTTAAAATCACTGGTACCACCTCACCATATGTTAAAGAACGGATTATAATAAGTATGTATGTATGTCTATATAGCCTTCAGATGTTCTCTTGGAAAAATAAAAATGGATGAGCAAAGGGCATCCTTTTATATACACAGAGCTGGGCGTGGTGGGACTTTTTCTTTCTTTTTATGAAGAAATGCCTGTTTACAGCCTTTGCCATTTTTATTATTTTAATTATTCTTTTCTCCTCTTTTTTTTTTTTTCAAGAATAAAACAGGCCCTGGCCGCTTGGCTCAGCAGTAGAGCGTCAGCCTGGCGTGTGGGGGACCCGGGTTCCATTCCCGGCCAGGGCACATAGGAAAAGCGCCCATTTGCTTCTCCACCCCCCCTCCTTCCTCTCTGTCTCTCTCTTCCCCTCCCGCAGCCGAGGCTCCATTGGAGCAAAGATGGCCCGGGCGCTGGGGATGGCTCCTTGGCCTCTGCCCCAGGCGCTAGAGTGGCTCTAGTCGCGGTAGAGCAATGCCCCCGAGGGGCAGAGCATCTCCCATGGTGGGCAGAGTGGGTCGCCCCTGGTGGGCGTGCCGGGTGGATCCCGGTCGGGTGCATGCGGGAGCCTGTCTGACTGTCTCTCCCCGTTTCCAGCTTCAGAAAAATACAGAAAAAAAAAAGGAAAAAAAAAAGAGCAAATTTCAACACATTATTCTGCTCAATAAACAGGAACTGTAATATTGCTGGTCGTGTTTGGAGACGAGGGCTTCTGTGTTGTTCCAGGGCTGTGCGCGTGGGAAGCCGGCCTAGTGGAGGGTCCCCTCATGTGCGCACTGCACAGCCCACAGGCCCGGAACCAGCCCTTCCTCCCACTCTAACCCCAGCAGAGGAGAGAGGGGGAGAGGGCCGGCGTGGACCCCTCAGGAAGAGCTCCCTGCAGCCTGGCGGGGTGGGGGCGCTGCTGCGGTGATGGGGGGGGGTCCTCACCATCCCCGCTGCAGAGAAGATACTCCCTGGACCACGCACCCTGTGTCAACGCAGCCGCGAACACGCTGTGCGTGCGAACGGAACCCGCGCTGGGCAGTGGGCGTGGAGAAGGGGGTGGACCTGGGTGAAATAAAAGGGGAACTGAGTGTCCCCCCCGCCCTGGACAGCCACATCGAAAGAGGCTATTTCGAGTAGAAGACAGTTCGTTCTCAAGTTCAGGCCAGAACGGGAAGGCGGGGAAGGCGGCGCTCCGAGGGTTTCCAGAGAGACATCGTTTTAAGGCTTTTTTGCAAGAGCGCGCGGGGCGCGGACTGCTTCCCGGTGCAGAACTACGGTGGTCCTGCGGGTGACCCACTACAGAACCAGAACCACCAGGCCGGCCTCGCTCAGCCACAGAAACACGTTCTCCTCTCAATTCCTTCCAGGAATTCGAAAGAAAGAAAAAGGAAAAGCACTCGAGGAAACGGGACGCTAGTCCCACCGCCGTGCGAGGCGCCGCGAAGCGGAGGGATCCCTGCTGGAGAAGGAGACCCCCGAATGGTACCCCCGGATGGTACCCCGGGTCTCAGCGGACACGGACGCTCACGGGGCACAGCGAGCTCACACGTGGGGGTGGGGACACCTTTTTTGTTGTTGTTTTTCCCTTGCACACAGCTCCCACCGCTGCTATAGCTACAGCCCTTTTCCTTCACTGATGTGAGATGTGTGTGGTTTGGTCGCTCAAGTCTCTCTGCTTTTGCGAAGTGGGGGGAAATAACGCTTGCCGGTGCTCAGAGAGGGGGGAGGGCCGTGCACCCAGCGCCCCACCCAGGGCCCCACCCAGAGCCCCTGCAGGCCAGGCGCACCCAGAGGTGTGTCCCTGGAGGATCCTGTTGTCACCCAGTTCCTGACAGCGAGCCACCAGGAAGAGAGAAAGTTCAATAACTTTGGAAAATAGAACACTGGTAAGGGAACCAACGCAAGCTTTTGGAAGCCCCCGCTGCGCTTCTGAGTAAGAAAAAGTCCGCAGTAACTTGGTGAATATCAAGTATTCATCGAAGAGGAAATGGCGCGGTACCAGTATCCATGAATGACAAAAATTTTTTTTTAAAAAAACAAGTTTTTCGTGAAAAAAAAAAAAAGAAAGAAAGACATCTATACATTCCTGCTCTCCGAGGGGACTGGAACAGTTAGCAAAAAGCATTATTCACCATGTATAAGATGCACCGTTTTTTGAAAAATCGGGCGTCTAAAAACTGGGTACGTCTTATACAATGGTTGTAGATATTTTTACTGGCATTTCCCGCTTTTTTTGCGCAGATGAGGAGTTGTATGAATTTTATGATGAATAAAACGAGTTCAATAACTTGATGTAATTTTTTTTCTTCAAAATTTGGGCCCCCAAATTAAGGTGCATCTTATATATGGGGAAATATAGTGTACCCCAACAGCAGGCAGGGGAGCCCTTTCTCACCCAAAGTTACCTTTCCAAAGGGACACCCTTGGCCGGGACACAAAATATTGCTCTGTGGCATATTCCTTAAAACAGCGGTTCTCAACCTGTGCGTCGCGACCCCGGCGGGGGTCGAACGACCAAAACACAGGGGTCGCCTAAAGCCATCAGGAAACACATATTTTATTTAAAAATGTATTGTATAATAAATATGTGTTTCCGATGGCTTTAGGCGACCCTTGTGTTTTGGTCGTTCGACCCCGTCGGGGTCGCGACCCACGGGTTATAATAAAATATGTATTTCCTGATGGCTTTAGGCGACCCCTGTGTTTTGGTCGTTCGACCCCCGCCGGGGTCGCGACCCACAGGTTGAGAACCGCTGCCTTAAAAGAATACAAAAATAATTTCGATAGTGCCGTTAAAACTTGGCTCGTAAAATTGCAACGTTAACACGGCATAAACCCTACAGACAGAATACACTTCGACACACTTTCCTTTAACGATATATTAATTAAAAATAAACTACATTGCGGAAATAACCTCCTATCGGGTTTACAGAGGGGAAGGGCGGTCACAGGCAGGGTCGGCGACACAGCCCAGTTTAGGACGTGCCTGGCGGTGAGGCTCGCGACCTTTCGATAGCTGGGACTGGTTTCCTTCTTTGTCCAGTGTTCCTAATCTACTTCCTTTTTTCTCTGTTCCACAAAGATCCCCAAGTCACAGAAGGACCTGAGGGGGTTTCTTGGCTCACCTGTAAACAGTGTGGTTTCCACGAGCTCCCGTCCGGAGGGATAACTAATTTGGTCCAAGAAGTCCGTGATGGAGGACCAGTCTGAGCCACATGGAAGGTCCGTCCTATTGGTGCCCTGGACTGGTGACTTGAAGCTAAGAGTAGGCTCTCTCGTGTTTTTACTACCGTGTAGAGGGAAGGATGGACCCAGACCTCTCACAAAAGGAAACCATTATTTGTAAACAAGTGGTCCAAGTGCTAGAGTGTCAGCCTGGACGCCCTGGTATTTGGACCCAGCTACGAACCGCTGAGAAATCAGGGGCCTTCCTCCTGGTGGGAGGAGCCCACGCGGGTGCAGTCCTATTCACCGCGCACGTGCACGTCCGTCAGGAGTTGGGGCAGAGCTGAGTTTTAAATTCAAGGAGATGGAGCGGGTCACTATTATTTGATAATACTGTACCTACAAACGACACTGCCTGATTGTTAAGGTTTTTCTCTTTTTTGATAATAGATGGATTTTATTCTCACATTTTTTTCTTTACCCTTTTTTTTTTTTTTAAACAGAGAGCATAAGATATAATATCTGCATAACTAGTTTTGGAAAGTTTCTGGTTGTCTGTTTTTACATTAAAAATTTTTTTTATAAACAAGCAAGTATGCTTCCTTGACTTTGTGTGCCCATGAGTCTGGTTTTGATCGGCACAGTTAAAAGAGTTTCAAGGTTGGTGGTTTCAACCTTCTAAGACTGACCAGGGAGAGCGGCCTCTATCTGTGATCTCACAGTTTTGGCTGGCAGAGTCTGTCCAAAAAGCTGCAGACCCTCTCGATGAGAGATTTAAAAAACAAACAAACAAACAAAAAAACCCCACCTCCCTTTCATCGTTGTTGTTCTGAGTAACGAAAGAAACCCCAGTAATATCAGGGACAGGGATGTTAGCGATTGCCCCACATCGGAAGGACTGGAATGAAAAGTAAAACCTCAAAAAAAAAAAATGGCGTAAGGTTCTAATCTCATATATAATTTTGCTTCATTTCAGGAACCGCTCGTGCAAACTGTAAGTTACGGAAAACTCCACATGTGGTGGAATAATGGAAGAAAAAAAAAAAAAGAAATGAAAGGAATTACTCACAGGAGATACTCAAATTAGTTTATTATAATTCTTCAAACAAGTAAAAAAAAAAATCCCCTCCCCACGTATGTGTGTGTGTGTGTGTGTGTGTGTGTGTGTATATATATATATATTATTAATTTTTTTGCTGCTCTTTATGTGTTGGGGCGGTAAGCATCCATTCTGGAGGAGAAGCTGGCTCCAACGAGATGTTATACCGTCTGCACGTTCTGAGGGTACCCTCGCACAAAACCGGGTGGTTCTCTTTGTTTTAGGATGACCAGAGGCTCTCCTGAGGCTCTTGCCGGTGTTAAAAATATTCTTTTGCTAGCAAGGATTTCCCCCATCTCATTCGTACCTCCTGGCAAACGAGCGCTCTGCGCGGCGAGGGGAGGCACGGTTTCCTCCTCCGCATCCTTGACCAAGAACGGTGATCTTCAGAGGTAATCTTGGAAGGAAGAGGCTGCATATTGCTGCACAAACCGGGTAGCTAAGGACACATTTTTTTTTTTCCTCAAGAAATGTAGGAGGCACCAAAAAAAAGGGACGGCTCAGGGCGGAGGCTGCCCCCCCCTCCATGGATTATTGAGCCACAGGCAGGGTGATCCCTGGCCTGCAGAGGGGACCCCAATGGGAGTGGTGTCCCTGGATCCGGCTGAACCCAGACAGATGCAGGTGGCGTGGGGGTGGGGTGGGGGGCTTCCTTCCCTAAGAAAAGAGGCGCGGCTGGGTTTCAAAGCAGCCTCGTGGGGGCTTACACAGTGACCAAAGAGTCCATTCCTCGCCTCTCTCTGGGGCACCGGTGATCACTTCCTAGGGGCCCTCTGGGGACAGTCCACCGTGGAAGTGTCTTCAGAGGAGAAATGTGAGCAGGCTGGCATCTTTGCTCAGATACGGGCAACTCCAGGGAGTGAGTTCAGAACCTTGCTGTTTGGACCGAAGGTGCCTTTGGGAAGCTCCTGTCTCCTGAGCTGCCCGGCACCTGGGGCAATCGCTATACCTCACAGCACGCTGCGAGGTAGGTTGTCCGATGCCCATCCTACCGACGCCCGGGGCTTGGATGGCAGTGTGAGTGTTGCTCGAGCCACGGGGGGGATGTCTGCGGGAAGAGGTTTTGCTATTGAGATGGAGCCGTGTATATTCCTAAAGGGCCACAGTGACCACCACGGCATCCGCGGGAGGCCAGGTGCCTCCTCTCCTCCAGGAACCCGAGGGGGGAAGCCGGTGGCGCTCACAGAGAGCGGCCACCACAGTCCCAGGTCGCACACCTTCGCTCCTTAATCCTGGGCGGTACGGAGCGCACACATGTGACCACTGCATGGAAGAGGTCAGTCGCTGGGTTAGGGAAAAAGAAAAAAAAAAAAAAAAAAAAGCATGTAAAACACTCCCTTCTAAAAAACAAAGGGCTGCAAATTTCTTTATTTCGGAACAAAAATATTCTTGCAATGGCTATGAGTTTCCACGGTACGAGGCAGATGCTAGCTAGCACACCCACGGCCGACAGTATGACTTGTTTCCTATCCGTCTACTACCTGAGTGGCGTCAGTGTAAGTTCAGGCACCAGGAGGAATGTTTGACCAAACACGTACACGGCACTGACACAGGGGTCGCTGGCCTTCCGGGTGACCAGGGCACGTAAAAAAAAGACACCGACAGAATGGAAAGCAGTCCTTTCCGGGGCGAGCGGCCGGGGCTGGGGGGTGGGGAGGGGAGGCGTGTGCTCAGGGCCGGGCCCCACGCGCCTCGCGCCGCCGCCGCAGCTCCTCCCGGTAGCAGTAGGAGCAGAAGTGCTCCGTCTCCGCGCGCCCGTAGAAGGCGCAGTTCTCGCGCTGGCAGCGCCGCTGCGCAGGGCCCGGCCAGCCGCGGCCACACTCACCGTTCGAGCGCGCGGCCGGCGCCTCGGCGTCGGCGAATTCCAGGCCGTCGCGCGCGGCGCCGAAGCCGTTGGTGTAGGTCTGGGACTTGGGTTCGACCGCGCCGGCCGCCCCCGCCACGCTCGCCAGGGCTCCCGGCACAGCGCGCGCCAGGGACTCCACCGTGTTGACGGTGCGCAGGGCCGCGGCGCGAGCCGGGCTGTAGCTCTGCGAGGACAGCGAGCGGTTCTGCTGCGGGTAGGTGGCGCACGGCCGCAGCACGCCCACCGCCGGGAGGCACGCCTCCTCCGGCACGCCCGCTGTCTGCACGTGGATGACACTCTGGCGCGCGGGAGGGCTCCGCCCTAGGGCCGGTCCGCTGGCGCCTCCTCGCCGCGAGCTCCCGCCACCAGCACCCGGGGAGGCCTCGCCGCTCACCGCCGCCCGCGCCGCCCGCGTGCCTGACACCGGCCCAGGGCTCGGGCGTTCCTTGAACTTGAGTACCAGCTGCGTAGGCGGCCCGGCTGGCGGGCCCGGCGAAGCTCGCTCGCAGCTCGGGGCGCCCTCGGTCTCGGGCCTGCGTGCCGGTCTCTTGGCCCTGGTGGCGGCAGCGGCGGCTGCGGCAGCCGCTGCGTCGCGGCGCCGCTGCTCCTGCTCTGCGCTGAAGCGCTCCTGCGCGCTGGTCAGGTAGTAGCCGATCATCTCCTCATGGAACTGGTGCCGGTGGCTGGTGAGCAGCAGGCCGGCGAAGATGAACTTGCGCTCGCCCTGCATCGCAGCGCGCAGGATGTTGAGGCTCAGCTTCACGTCCGTGCTGTACTTCCAGGCATCGCCTCGGGGCCCGCCGCCCTTGTCCGCCGGCGATGCGCCCGCCACCTTGTCCGTGGGCGACGGCGTGGTCTTCTCCGATGGCGACGTGCTCGCTGACGTGCCTGACTCCTCCTTGCTTCCCTTGCGCGACTTGGTCTTCTTGTCCTTGCCGCGCTCGGGCGCATCGCTGTTCTTGCCGTTGGCGGAGTTGGCGCGGCCCATCTTGCCGTGCACCAGGCCGCCCAGGCCGCCCATGTTCTTCTTCAGCTTGATGCCCAGTGTCTTGCTGAAGCTGCCCAGCTTGTTGGCCACGGAATCCGCGCGCGTCTTGTCCTTCTCCTTGCGCTGTTTCTCCTTGTCCTTGTCCTTGCCGCTCTTGCCATTATTGCTGTTGGAATTGCTGCACACCGAGTCTCGGTCAGAATCCAGGGAGTCGGCCAGGGACTGCACGTCCTCTCCCGCCGACGCTGTTGGGGATTCCGGTTGTGCCAGAGGGGCCTGTGGGGAGACAGCGAGAGCGAGGGTGGAGGGTCAGAGATGAGCAGTCCCCATGTGGGACCCACGAAGACAAGACACTGCCCCTGTCCTGTGCTGCTACCTGGGGGCCTTGGGACATCGCTCTTGCAATCCCGACCCCTCTTTGCTGGTAACCTGAAAGTCTGAGCCAGGGAGTTTGGCTAAGGTGCAGGTACCCACATGACTTTGAGCCCTGGAGCCTCTGCCCACTTTAGAGAGGATTACCTGCCCACACTCTGGCTTTGCCACCCTGGTGAGGCTGCTGCCTGCCCGGACACAGGGGGACCAGGACCCAGGCTGGCCCCTTTGTAGAGGTCAAGGCCCTCAGGTGAGGATGACGCTTGTCTTGCGCCTGTAGGCGTCTCTCCTACCAAGGCATCTCTTCTGTTTGCTCCAGGGAGGGAGGGGACAGAGGCTTTGCTTTCAGAACCTCATTCTTCGGGCTTTGGAACAAACATCTCCTCCGTTCAGTGCTGCCCTGTGACTTTAAGGTTCCTTTCCCAGGCCGGCTGTACGGAGTGCTCAGCTAAGAAGGATTCAGAAATAGGACTGGCGCACAACAGGAAAGAGGTCACCATTTCCAGAAAGGGCCCCTGGTGGGGCCCAACAGAGCTGCCCTGTCACAGCCTAAAAGTCTTCTGGTTCTCATTCTTGGGCTGTTGCCTCCAGTACCCACCCACCCCCGGTGCCTGGCATGTCCTGGTCCGGACTCTGCCTTTAACCTCAGTCCCATTTTGTGTTGAAGTGAGGAAACTGATTTCTGGGGAAGACGAATTTTTTATAAGCCTTTTCCTTTTCCCTTTCCTTTCTTTCTCTTTTTCTTTCTTTCTTTTTCTCTCTTTCTCTCTCTCTCCCTTTCTTAAACACAATTCCCTTTTCCTGGAAATTGGCTACCAAGCTGAGAGAACATCCGGCAGACATTTAAAGTGACTCCCTCTTGTGCTCGCTTCGGCAGCACATATACTAAAACTGGAACGATACAGAGAAGATTAGCATGGCCCCTGCGCAAGGATGACACGCAAATTCGTGAAGCGTTCCATATTTAAATAAATAAATAAATAAATAAAGTGACTCCCTCTTAACATCTGGAGGCCGGGGAGTGCAGAGGGGGCGCTGAGGACTGCAGCGCCAGTTCCCTCGCTTTCCCAGGGAACACAGTTTATAACGAATTCCGTTCCCACGTGATATTCCGATCTCGCAGAGATAGTGTGTGTTGCGACTTGCCCAGGGTTTGTTTTTTCTGAGTGGGTGTGTTTATTCCTCTCCCAGAAAAAACGGGGGGAAAAAATAAATCCTGTAGCAGGAGCGGGAGCGCGCCCGCATACAGACACACACATGCTCCTGCACGTCACGCACGCACTGGGAACCTGGGGCCTCACGCCAGGGCGATGGAGGCCAGGACTGCAGGAAGGTCTGGGGCTCGAGGGTGGAGTCCCTGGCGCAACCCAAGATGGGGAAATGGGCTCCACACCGCGACCCAGCGTTTGGGAGGAGGCCAGCCAAGCGCTTGGCGCTACCGCGCGGCCGCGTTGCCGCGTTGTGCGCTGCCGCGCGGCCGCATCACAGCACACGCCAGGCTCACCCGGGTCTCAGAGGGGATCCGGATCCACGTCACGTTCATGTAGCTGTGCAGAAGGCTCAGCTTGGCTTCCAGCGACAGGATCAGGCTGGCGAGAGAAGACACGGGGGTCAAATGTGCCCCACCGCCCGCCTGCAGGCTCGCCAGCTGTCGTGGCGGAGCCGGGGCAGCCCAGCCCCTCACCTTGTGGGGTCTGCGGATGGGGGTGGGGAGAGAGGATACAGGGCTAGGGCTTACTGGGCCAACCGGGCGTTGTCGTTGTCGTCTTTCCCCCACTCCCAGCCCTTCCCAGGGTCCACTGCAAAGTGCAGGGGCAGCAGCTTGTGCTCCGAGTCCGTCAAGGGGATCACGGCTGGAAGAGAAGAGAAGCGCGTTGCCAGTTGGTCCCTGGCCGCCAGAAGCCTGGAAGATCCCCCCTCAGCAACCCCCGAGGGGAACAGGAAAGGGAATCCTTCCGCATCCCAGTCCAACGCTCTATCCACCGCGCCACGGGCTGGTCAAGGGACTTCTTAAACCAGGTGTCTCCGCGGTTAAGCAGAGCCAACGGAGCTAGCGCGCCCGGTCCCCGGCTTTTCCGAGGACCCCCGCACAGTTTACAATTCATTCCGCTCTGCGCGGCAGCGCTTGGCCTTCCGATCTCACGGAGATCGTTTGTGTTGCGGCTTGCCCACGGTTCGTTTTCTGAGTGGGGGTGTTTATTCCTCTCCTGGAGAACACAGGGGACGAAAAATCCCCGGGCAGGAGCGAAAGAGCCAGGTCCACCCGCACACACGGTCCACTACGGGCTGAATCGAAGATTTCTTATTGAGGGTGGACCTGACGGGCAGCGGGCGCTGTCACCGGGAACTGCGAAGAGTCGGGGTCTGTCACGGACAGGGCAAGGCTATGAGTGCCTCTGTTAGGTCCCACAGAAGACCCAAGCGGGCTCAGCGCACTGTACGGGCTCGCCTTGAAGGCCGAGGTGGTCTGGGGCCGATGTTCCCCTCTTCTACCAGAGATGGTCCCCGGCCGCCTGCTCATCTCCCCTGTGATTTCGTTCAAGCCTGTCTCAGTGCAAGGGACCCACGGTGGCAGCGGCGGCCCAGAGAGAGCTCCGTGGGCGCAGGGGCCCCTGCCTGCAGGGAGCTCACAGGCTGTGTTGGGGCGAGCTTTGTGACATCGGGTCGTGCTAAACGGACTGCAGGGTAAACAGCAGGCTGTGGGCGGGCTGGAGAGGGAGACTTCTCAGCAGAAGGAGGCAGGGAGGGTGAGAGGGCAGTGAAGAGAGGTGGGGGAGGGGCTGATTCATCACAAACCCTCCTGAGTGGCACGTGAAGCCCAGGGAGGAGGGGCGGGGAGTGGGGGAAGTGTTGGCCCTCCACCAAGAAAGGCTGGGGCGGACTGGGGTGTGTGTGTGGGTGGGGGGGCGTTGTCTGGGATCTACAGGGAGCTTCTGAGCAGCTACAGGACCCCCCAGTGATACAGCCCACTCCTGTTGTCAGGGGCCAGGAGCAGGAAGAGGGGGAGACAGCCTACCCCTGCGGGCCCCACTCGGGGCCGCACAGCCAGGGGCTGAGGCCAGGCCAGCTGCTGTGTCTGCCGGAGAGGGCTTCCTGGCTTCAGGCCTGTGTCTGGTGGGTGGGGACCGAGCTGCAGGGGCACCCTGCCTGTCCACACGCTGGGGGTGGCCACCTGTAGGTGCAGGCAGAAACCTGTGTTACAGCCCGGGGGTGCCGGGGTCTCCCGCAGGGGCCTTCTCCTCCGCTCTCTCTCCCGCCTTAGGAAGCATGTGCCCCTCCCCCCTTGCAGATGGAGAAATGGGTGGAGACCGACAGTCCTGTGCTCCCGCCTCCCTATCTCGGGCTTGTTTCTCGCCCACTCTGAAGCAAAGCCCCGCACAGAAGCCTCCCCCCCCCCCCACCACCACGTGTTGCCGGATGTGGCCCTGATCCCAGCACGTGGTGTTTCTCCACAGCCTGGTTTCCTTTGGCACCAAGAGCCTTTGGGGTCCGTGAGCCCCCAGACGCCAGTCCGGCCCGGGGCCTGCCCCCTCCTCCTCACTCCCCTCCCTCCCGGGTATCACTTCCCCATGATTCCCGGCAAGAACAAAAGGCCAACAGAATCTGAGATGGGACGCCATTCCGTTACCTCTTTCACTTGACCCAATGCCGCCCTCTACTGTTGCACTGAGGAAGTGTGAGCGCAGACGATCTCCACAGCCCCCCATATCACCCCTGAACGGGCAGCGGTTTTCTGGTTTTCATCTGGCTGGACTGGGCAGAAGTGGCCCCCGCACCCAAGCTGCCCTTCCCAGGGCTGAGCTGCAGGCCGGCTCCGGACTGGCCTCCCTCGGGCAATCCGCAGGAGCCTGTCCCATGGCTCCAGGTATCACCACGGCAACCGGGGGAGGTCGGCCTGGCTTCCCATGCATCCGTCCTCCAGGGGCCATAGAGGTCCCCTCCCTAGGCGCCTGACAGGGCTGCTCAGCTCCCTGGAATCCTCAGTAAATCTTCCCATTCGAGCCCCCTCTCCTCCACATCCACGCTCAGATGGCCAAACCGAAGCGTCCAGGAAAAAGACCCAAGGACAACCTTTTAAACAAACATCCCTCGTGCGTCCCCAAACAGGAAAACCTGGAGACTGTTGTTCAAGAACAGTAACTTGTTTGGAGCTGTTTCTCTGGGAGCACTTTGGGCAACTTGGGTCCGTCTGCTCTTCATCCCTGCCCCCCCTTCCGGGGGGAGAGGGCTGCCCAACCATGGCTACGTGCCCAGCCCCCAGGGAAGAGGTGCCCAGCTACACCCGTGAACCGTGAATGGCAGTGCTGGGCGATGTGGTTCTGGGGGGCCCTGTCCCCTCTCCCCACCCCGTAGCATGTGCTCCACCTATGGCAGGTCCTTTTGGAGAGATGCTGAGCTTTTTTTTTGGGTGGTGGTGGTGTGTGTGTGTGGGGGGAGATTCAAGGCCTTTCGGTTTATCTTTGGAGCAATGTTTAAGGATCAGGAGACAGGCCTGATGTAGGGGCAAGGCAGTGCCACCGAGAGGTCGCGTACATGAAGGGACCATCCCGTGATGGTCACTTTATATTTCAGTGGTGAGGTCCTTGAGCTTGTCGAATGAGAAGTGACCAAATGTGGAGGCTGGGCAGGGGGCAGGGAGACGGACAGAACGGGGGGGGGGGTACAGGGAGGGGCAAGGAGAACAAGGGCAGGGTGGGAGGGCTCAGCACCCAGGATGGTGGGTACTGCTGCACCCGCTGACAGACAAGGGGACAGGCAGAGGCCACACGGTGCCCCTCATGCCATGCAGCTCTCCTTCTCTCCCGGCCACCGCATGTTGCCAGATGTGGCCCTGACCCCAGCATGTGGTGTTTCTCCACAGCCTGGTTTCCTTTGTGACGCTGGCTGCGTCACACCAATGACATTCCCAGCAGCCCCACACTTGGCTCAGGTCCGCTGTGCCCCCCCGCCACCCGCACCAGCCTCTGGACATCACGCGTAGTCTCCAAAACTAGTTCTAAGTTGCTTCTCTCTTGCCTCTGTCTGTTCATTCTTCTGAATTGGAAATAATGGCTCGCCTTCTGCATGGGCCTTGTGCACGCTTGGGGCACATCCTGCCTTGGACAGGGTAAACCCAGATGCAACAGCTGAGTAACACATAATCACTGAACTGACACCCCCCGCTCCCCCGTGAACATTGTTATTGTCAGTGATGTTGTTCATGCACAGACAGGGCAGTTGACGCACAACGCATTGCTGCTGAGTGCGCATGTGCAGGGCGTGGCTCTCCGGAGGTGCCGCGTCCCCTCCCCCACACTGCAGCGTCCACCCCACCCCCTGAGCACTGGGCGGGCTCAGGCCAGCAGCCGTGGGTGGGGCGTACCTTGTTCTCTTTGCTGATCTCGCTGCTCCATGGACACCAGGGCGGAGAAATGCGCTTGGTCGTAGGCCAGAACCAGAGGCGAGCAGTGGCACCTGTTGGGAGGGACCTCCAGGGGTAGGTAGATCCCTCCGAACGGGATTGGTGCAAACGCTGTGGAAGCAGAAAAGGGTGAGGGGACAGGGAGCCCGCAGGGACCAGGGGACACCCTTATCCCCCCTGGGGGGGGGTGAGGCGGGCCCCAGTTTCTCCAAGGCCTTACTTCAGGGGTCCCCAAACTACGGCCCCCTGAGGCCATTTATCCGGCCCCCGCCGCACTTCCAGAAGGGGCACCTCTTTCATTGGTGGTCAGTGAGAGGAGCACATTGACCATCTCATTAGCCAAAAGCAGGCCCATAGTTCCCATTGAAATACTGGTCAGTTGGTTGATTTAAATTTACTTGTTCTTTATTTTAAATATTGTATTAGTTCCCGTTTTGTTTTTTTACTTTAAAATAAGATATGTGCAGTGTGCGTAGGAATTTGTTCATAGTTTTTTTTTATAGTCTGGCCTTCCAACGGTCTGAGGGACAGTGAACTGGCCCCCTGTGTAAAAAGTTTGGGGACCCCTGCCTTACTTAGTCGAGGGGCTTCAATGTCCCGTCTGTCCGGGCAGGGAGGGTGGTGGTGTCTATCCCCGGAGGTGGTGGTGAGGGCTGAGGCAGAGGCGTGTGTGTGCACGGGGCAGTGGCAGCAAGAGCTCGGCTCTGGGAGGGCGGGCGGCTCCCCTGTGCACCCCAGCCCTGCCTGCTGACGTCACACTTTCTGTGTTCCTTTTTCCTCTCTAACACGGGGTCGTCTGCGGAGGGCTGGTGGGGGGCAGGAGTGGCTGAGGGCCCCGGGACGAGGCTGCCTTGCTGGAGAGGGTGTGGGCTGTCTGCCCCTCTGGGGACTCAGTTGGGGACCGGCAGCACCCAGGGTTGGGTCCCCACCCTGACCCACAGGGCCTTGCTGGAGAGGGTGTGGGCTGTCTGCCCCTCTGGGGACTCAGTTGGGGACCGGCAGCACCCAGGGTTGGGTCCCCACCCTGACCCACAGGGCCTTGCTGGAGAGGGTGTGGGCTGTCTGCCCCTCTGGGGACTCAGCTGGGGACCGGCAGCACCCAGGGTTGGGTCCCCACCCTGACCCACAGGGCCTTGCTGGAGAGGGTGTGGGCTGTCTGCCCCTCTGGGGACTCAGCTGGGGACCGGCAGCACCCAGGGTTGGGTCCCCACCCTGACCCACAGGGCCTTGCTGGAGAGGGTGTGGGCTGTCTGCCCCTCTGGGGACTCAGCTGGGGACCGGCAGCACCCAGGGTTGGGTCCTCACCCTGACCCACAGGGCCTTGCTGGAGAGGGTGTGGGCTGTCTGCCCCTCTGGGGACTCAGCTGGGGACCGGCAGCACCCAGGGTTGGGTCCCCACCCTGACCCACAGGGCCTTGCTGGAGAGGGTGTGGGCTGTCTGCCCCTCTGGGGACTCAGCTGGGGACCGGCAGCACCCAGGGTTGGGTCCCCACCCTGACCCACAGGGCCAATGCATGGGCCAGGGCCAGGGCCAGGGCCAGTGTCCTGTCCTCAGGGAGGGGAAGGAAGCAGGGAGAGTGGGAGGGTGGGCACGGGGACATGTGCAGGCCGAGGGAGGCTCTCCGGCCTTCCGGGAGCTCGGCCCGAGGCTGGCGGAACTGTCTCTTCCTGAGTCGGGGACCCCATGCTTTCTGGGTCACGCGGGAAACAGGTCGGCTCGATCACGTGTCCGCTTTACCTTCTCCGCCCGAGTCCCTCAGCATGGTGTCCGCCACCACCACGATGGGCCTTCTCAGGATGTGGGCGAGGACAAACACGTGGAACTCCTCCAGGCTCTCGTACACGGGGTCCTCCGAGTTGTCCACCCTGGGGGGCAGAGCGAGGCGAGGCCGTCACCGGACCAGTCAGAAAAGGGGCGGGCGAACACAGGACACCTCCCCATCTGATGTGCCCTCCGTGGACCCTGGCCGTCACAGCCATCCCAGGCCACCTGCCTCCCCTGCTCTCCACGGACGACAGTTGAAGGAGGGGAGTTCCACCCCCGGCTCTGGGTTGGGCGGTCTCGGGAAATAAAGTCTTCCTGGACGCAGAGGCGTGTGGGGACGTGGGGGCCGGTTCCCCCAGGGTGGGTGGCAAGGACCTGGCAGGGGCAGGAGTGGGGGAGGCTTCCCTCTGTTTACAGCACTCCGGCTGCACCCATCGGTGCAGGCCATCCCGGGATTGTTGGACAGGCTGGGGGGGCCCATAGCGACCGAGGTCCGAGGGGCTTTCTAGGGAATGTCCCCACGCATGAGGGTGGTGGGCAGTCTCCCTGGATTTCAGTCTCCGGAGCAGGAGAGAAGGAAGTGACTGAGTGTCCCCCAACGCAAGCTCCTCGGACCAACCGTCCACAGCCCGTGGCCCTGGCTCAGGGAAAGAGCAGGCTCCAGGATGGCTTTGGTCACGGCCTCCGGGCAGAAGGCTGCAGCCCTGATGTCCCTCAAACCCTGGGAGGCAGGAGAGAACCAGGGCCCACAGCTTGCTGGGGCCTCTGTGGGGTCTGTGGTGCTGGCCAAAGTGGCGCTGGGTCTTGTTTCTGGGCACTCTGATGCCCACGGTGACCGGGGGGAGGTCTGTGAAGGAGGTGGGGCCGGGCGAGGGGCAGCAGATGTGGCCCTGCTGGTGGTGGTGGTGGGGGGGTGACTTGGGGACACGGCTCTGCATACACAGCTCACAGCCAAGTAGTTGAATTACATTTGAACAAAGGCCCGGCAGATGGCCGGGCCACACTGCAAGCAGTGGCTGTCTCTACAGGCATCCTGTCCTTCCCGGGGGGAGTGGGGGAGGGGGGTCTCCTCGGTGTCCCTGTTCACGGTTCCTTGTTCCCTTGGTGGAGACTTTCTCAAGGGGTGACAACTCGGCCCTCGGCTTCAAAACGTAGGAGCCGGAGGAGGCTCTGTGGCTGCCCCGTCTGGGGACGTCTCATTCCCGCACCGGGACATGTCGCCGCTGCCCACACGGGGGTCCACCTGGGAGACCCTAGGCTCACTTAGTGATCTTTTGTTCTCACAGAAATAAGGTATGTAGCCTGGCCAGGCGGTGGCGCAGTGGGTAGAGTCGAACTGGGAGCAGAGGACCCAGGTTCGAGACCCCGAGGTCGCCAGCTTGAACGCGGGCTCATCTGGTTTGAGCAAAAAGCTCACCAGCTTGAGCCCAAGGTCGCCGGCTTGAGCAAGGGGGTCACTTGGTCTGCGGTAGCTGCTCCCCCTCCTCCAATCAAGGCACATATGAGAAAGCAATCAATGAACAACTAAGATGCTGCAACGAAGAATTGATGCTTCTCATCTCTCTCCCCTCCTGTCTGTCTGTCCCTCTCTCTGTCCCTCTCTCTGTCTCTGTAAAAAGAAAAAAAAAAAAAAGAAGAAGAAGAAATGAGGTATCTAGTTTGGAACAACCTCCAACTTGGTGGTGGATGCAAGGACGGCACATGGGAAGGACCACAGTCGTGTGCCACCTCCAGAGGCCAGCGGCGTCACGAGCGCCCTCGCCACAGCTGTCTGCAGGGCAGTGTGATGGGGTCCAAGGAACACGCGGCAGAACAAGGTGGCACAGCCAGTGTGAGCCCCGTGCCTCTGCCCGTGACGTGCTCGTGGGGCTGGGCACACCCCCAAGTATCTACAGGGCGTCCAGCACTGGTCCAGTGTGAGCCCTGTGCCTCTGCCCGTGACGTGCCCGTGGGGCTGGGCACACCCCCAAGTATCTACAGGGCGTCCAGCAGTGGTCCAGTGTGAGCCCTGTGCCTCTGCCCGTGACATGCCCGTGGGGCTGGGCACACCCCCCAAGTATCTACAGGGCATCCAGCACCGGTCCAGTGTGAGCCCTGTGCCTCTGCCCGTGACGTGCCCGTGGGGCTGGGCACCCCCCCAAGTATCTACAGGGCGTCCAGCAGTGGTCCAGTGTGAGCCCTGTGCCTCTGCCCGTGACATGCCCGTGGGGCTGGGCACAACCCCAAGTATCTACAGGGCGTCCAGCACCGGTCCAGTGTGAGCCCTGTGCCTCTGCCCGTGACGTGCCCGTGGGGCTGGGCACACCCCCAAGTATCTACAGGGCGTCCAGCACTGGTCCAGTGTGAGCCCTGTGCCTCTGCCCGTGACACGCCCGTGGGGCTGGGCACACCCCAAGTATCTACAGGGCGTCCAGCACTGGTCCAGTGTGAGCCCTGTGCCTCTGCCCGTGACACGCCCGTGGGGCTGGGCACACCCCCCAAGTATCTACAGGGCGTCCAGCAGTGGTCCAGTGTGAGCCCCGTGCCTCTGCCCGTGACGTGCCCGTGGGGCTGGGGGCACCCCCAAGTATCTACAAGGCGTCCAGCAGTGGTCCAGTGTGAGCCCTGTGCCTCTGCCCGTGACGTGCCCGTGGGGCTGGGCACACCCCCCAAGTATCTACAGGGCATCCAGCACCGGTTCAGTGTGAGCCCTGTGCCTCTGCCCGTGACGTGCCTGTGGGGCTGGGCACACCCCCAAGTATCTACAGGGCGTCCAGCAGTGGTCCACAGCCTTCCCCCGGGTTCTCGAGTGGAACCTGCTGTACGGAGGTGAGAGTTTCTGCACCCCCCGATCTTGGGGTGCCGCATGCTCCCGGGGTGGCGAGCAGGGAGGGGCTGGGGCAGCACTCACCCCCCGCCCGTGCCGCCGTTCTTGCTGAAGTGCGTGCGTGGCTCGCTGGAGGCCAGCTTCAGCAGCTCCGTCCACTCCCTCTCCCACTCGTCCTCGGTGTACACCAGCCCTGACTGGCACAGCGGGACGCGGGGTCAGTGGGTGGCGGCGGCCTCCTCACCCTCCACAGCCGGGCCAGCCCCCCCGCTGGGGGTGTCCCACCGGGACCCAGGCTGGGTGCACCTGTCAGTGGCCACAGACTGTCTGGACTCGAGTTTCCAGAACCCCTCCCATCTCTAATTTCAATGCTATTGGGGGCCCACCCAGCATCAGGGGTCATTCCCAGGGGGCAATCGGTACATGCACCAGGCCTGGGTTGAGCGTTAAACAGTCTAAAGGGGTAACAGGCCAACTTCCAACAGATGTCAGGCAGAACCTTCTTCCAGGGACAGCGAGGTGCCAATGTTCACGTGGGCAGGACGGCCGGGAGTCTGAGCACACACACGGGGCTGGGCCATGGGCAGGGCCAGGGCCACCAGCGGGGACCTGACCCCAGGTGATCTCTGGGAGGGAGTGAAGATGGTTGGCTTCTATGATTAGGGGGTGTCAGCGGACGTCTGCCATCGTGCACCAGAGCCTGAGCTCCTCTTCGGTGGACTGACACGGGGAGGGCACGCCTGTCCCAGACGTCACTTCCACACAGACGGCCTTGGCCTTGGGGTCAAGCTCCGGACTCCACTGTGGGCCCGTGGCTACGGCTGGTGGGGCCCCAGGTGCAGACAGACACACACCCCGCCCGGGGACCAACCTCCTTGTTCTGCTGTGTCTGCTGCCACCTCCATCTCCGCTTTAGGGCTTCCCTCTCAGCCCCCGTCCTCATCATGGTGTAGAGAGCTTTTCTCAAAACCAGGTCCCGGTCGTGGAAACCCCACATTCCTGCAGCAGGGAGCAGAGGTGGGACGTGAGGAACAGAGCTGGGGATGTGTGTGTGTGCGCATGGGGACCAGCCAGGAGGTGACGCAAGCTGTCGTGACTCACGGGCGGGCCTCCCGCATCCACAGGCACGGAGGTGACTCACCAGCCGCTGCCCAGTTCTCACGACCTGCCCTTGCTCTGATGCTTCCTGTCCAGGCCGGCAAGTTAATGAGGGAGCATGTCCCTGTCTTAGCAGAACCACAGCAAGGGACATCAGGTGGTGCCTCTCTGGGACCCCTGGCAAGCCACTCTTGGGCTTTGAGGGATCTGGCGTTCACCGTGCGTTGGAGTGAGAGGTAGCCGAAGGGGACAAGTTGGTGACACGTCTCACACAGGGCCCCAGGTCAGGTTGGCAGTTAGACTTTGGCTTCATTCAGGGTTGGCCTGCAGCCCCGAGACATCTCAGTGTCCTGAGTAGTGGAGCAGGCACCCTGGGACAGTCTGGGTCCAGGACACAGCCTGCTTCCCAGAGAGGAGGTCTGTCCCCGCCCCTCCCCTGCCTGTGCCCACCAGCCTGACTCTGGGATGGCTGTGTCCTTTATTTCTGTGTGACCCCAACCCAGGCTCAAGTGTCAGGCTTGGTCAGCAGGTTCAGTGAGCATCGCTGCTGAGCACCACACAGCCGCGTCAGGCCATCCTGCTTGAATTTAAAAGCAGAGATGAGAACCACTGACCGTGAGCCCCAGGACTGGCTACGGCCCAGCCGCTCCGGCTGTGAGAACCAGCTTCCCCGTCACCTGCTCCCCCCACCGGAGGGAGACCCGCCACGCTCACGGGGAAGACGCCCTTCATCAGACAAGACCACGACGGCCTGTGGTCTCTTGGCTGCTGGCAGAGACAGGGCCCACAGGCCACCTCTCTGATGCTGCGGTTTCTGAGGGACGGAGGTGTTTGCACACCCGAGACTGGGCAGCGAGGCCGCTGGCGGACACACACAGACAGGCAATTTCCTCCTCATAGTCTCCCCCAGCCACCATCCCTGTGCCTAGCCCAGCCCAGCCCAGCCCAGGTGTGACCCGGGAGACAGGCCCCACCACAGGGGGAGCCGTCAGACAGCACGTGACGCGATAAGGATGCCCCCACTGTGTGCGTGCTCTGAAGAACGGCAGCGCGGAAGACTCACAGGAGGGCGTTGAGGGCGAAGAATGTTGGATTCTTAAACTGGGCGCACAGGGAGGTCATAATTTCATTGGAAGAAAAGAAGAGAGACTGGGAGAGGGTATACCAACCTGCTAAAAAGTGGCCATCTCTGGGCAGGGGGAGTGTTGAATTTTTTGTGTTTTGTTTTTTTTCAACCATGATGAATGTGTAGCATTCTTTTACAATGACAACAGATAGATGGGTAGATAGATAATAGATAGGTAGATAGGTAGGTAGACAGATGATAGATAGGGAGGTAGAGAGGTAGGTAGACAGGTAGGTAGGTAAATAGGTAGGTAGATAAATAATAGGTAACAGATAGATAATAGGTAGATGATAGATAGGTAGATAATAGGCAGGTAGATGATAGGTAGGTAGGTAGATAATAGGTAAGTAGGTAGATGATAGGTAGGTAGGTAGGTAGATTGGTAGGTAGACAGATGATAGATAGGGAGGTAGATAGGTAGAGAGGTAGGTAGACAGGTAGGTAGGTAAATAGGTAGGTAGGTAGATAAATAATAGGTAACAGATAGATAATAAGTAGGTAGATGATAGATAGGTAGATAATAGGCAGGTAGATGATAGGTAGGTAGGTAGATAATAGGTAAGTAGGTAGATGATAGGTAGGTAGGTAGGTAGATTGGTAGGTAGATAGGTAGATAATAGGTAAGTAGGTAGATTGGTAGGTAGGTAGGTATATTGGTAGGTAGATAGATGATAGATAGGGAGGTAGATAGGTAGAGAGGTAGGTAGGTAAATAGGTAGATAGATAGATAATAGGTAACATAGATAATAAGTAGGTAGATGATAGGTAGGTAGATTATAGGTAGGTAGGTAGGTAGATAATAGGTCAGTAGGTAAGCAGACAGACAAGTAGAAATGTTAGTTCTGAAACAGAAAGGGAGCAGGTAGGTGGTGCCTCTGTCTCCCCACTGTCCCTCTAAAACCTGTGGAGTGTGGGATGTTCCCCTGGTCCTTGGGCCCCCGCTCCTCTGAGCCATCCAAGTCCCTTCCAGACCCCACGTGTTCCCCTCAAAATCTTTTCAGGGTCATCTCAGCCCCCCTCTTGCTGCACAGACCCCACGACAGGCCGGATGGGAAGTCTGGGGCTGGCCCTTGCTGAGGGTCACAGCAGTGACTGCGGTTACCTGGAGAGCTGAGTTTCACCAGGGCCGTCTTCTCGTCTAAGGGTCCTTCCTGTCCCCAGAGAGAGAGCCTGCCCTTCAGGGTCCTGGGCACAAACCCAGGCCATCCTGCCCACCCTGATTTGGCCTTAAGTCTGCAAGGTGGGGCCTCTAAGGAAGAACTGGGCTTCCAGAAAGTCGGTGCATCTGCAGGTGCGGCTTACCTCTCCACCAGAGGAGGTTGCTGACCTCACTGCTCTATACGCCTACTGTGTTGCATATCCTGCAGCACCTGTGTCTCTTTGTCAGTCCAAGTGCATCAACTGCAATCAATATAGTGGCCCCGTACCTGTCCAGCGTCACTCACTGCTCCCTAAACTTCCTGCTCAAGCCTCATCGAGCTCAGCCCTGCCTCCAAATGCCCTGTTAATTCCTGCCTTTGTGCCTTATCCATGTGGTATCCCTCCCTGGAATAGCCTCTTGTTCCAGTCTCAGTCAAACTCTTCAAGTCTCAGTTATAAAAAAATCAAATCAAATCCCACCTCCTCCAGGAAGTCCCTTTTGATTTCTCCAGATCACAACCGTTAATCCTCATTCCTGCAGTTCCACTCAGGCTTCCATCTAATCATGACAGGTTTTTTCTCATGTGGGTTTTTTATTTAACGCCCCCTCCCCTCCCCTTCCTCCCAGACTTCCAGCTTCCCGACAAGAAGAGCTGGGATTGCCGGGGACTCTTCCTGATGACAGTGTTGCATCTGTCTCTCCTGAGCACATGTCTATCCTTTTACAATTCCCAGAGCAGGCCTGGGGCTCAGCAAACCCCCCCACCACCACCACCTCTGTCTACCCCGCGGGGCTTACCCAGGGACGCAGCGTGTAAAAGGCAGTTCCCGTCCCCCGTTGTGGCCAGAGGAAGAAGCCGCTTGCAGCTGGTACACACGGTGGACCACCAGTTGAGGCGACCTGGAACAGGGGCTCACTTCAGAACAGAACCAACCCCACCGTGGACGGGCAGGGCTGTCATGAGTGTGTTGGCCGAGGTGCCAGGAAACATCAGCAGGTGGCTCTTTAGAACCTTCGCGGGGAAGGAAGAGCACCTCCATCCGGACCCAGAAACGGGGGGCGGGGGGTGCCCAAGGTGAGGCGTGGCTTGCAGGGAGCAGGGTGCTTGGGGAGACTTGGTTCAGATCTTCTGTTCCCTCAAGCTAGGGCTTCGGGAGGGCGGTCCTTCCCACTCCCCACCCCAGAAAGAACGTCACTTAGGAACTGAGGAAAGGCACGGAGCTGGGACTGTGACTGTTTAAAAATGTAAAACAAAAAAAACCCTGAGCTCCTGCCAAGCAGAACGTCGGATGGACGCCATCAGACCAGCCTGGTGGTGGTGTGACGGCGGAGGCGCTTAGTTGCTTGTGACGTCCCCCTGGTTCAGGCGTGATAATGGGACCCATTTATGGCTCGGGCTTTGTAGCAGATGGTCACCACAAGGTTTAAAGCAAGATGTCATTCCGCTCAGCACCCACGAAGACACTTCGGTGAACGGAAACAAAATGGGATCACGCTCTCTGAGAAAGAGGGGTGAATCCTTGCCCGAAAGGTGACCTGTGACTCTTCAAACATCACTGCCTTTTTGGAGAGACCTCACCCACTCAGGGCCACGGGTCCCCCTTCTCCAGGCATCCCTGTGCCTGTCCCCCTGCCCCTGCCGTGGAACTGCGATGCTTGGGGTCTGTCTGTGCTCCTGCGTCCCTCAGGCACTGCTCCTCAACACCGCACAGAGCTGCATCGGGGGCGTGCTGGAAGGTCCCCCCCACCAGCTGACCCCCTCCCTGGATATCTCCTCCCACCGCAACCTCATACGTTAGCCCACACTCCTCCCGGACTCCAGACGCACACGTACGGCTGTCTCAGGATGAGCCTACCTTCGTCTATTTTGGATGCTTGCCTTGAACGAACTACATTATCCTTTGGGAATGCCACAGGAGACAAGTTTAGCTTGGTCCCTGGGCCTCTGCCTCCTCCTCCTCCTCCTCCTCCTCCTCCTCCTCCACCTCCTCTACCTCCTCCTCCTAGTCCTCCTCCTCCTCCTCCTCCTTCCTCTTCCTCCTCTACCTCCTCCTCCTTCTCCTCCTAGTCCTCCTCCACCACTTCCTCCTCCTTCTCCTTCTCCTCCTCCTCCTCTACCTCCTCCTCCTTCTCCTTCTCCTCTTCTTCCTCCTCCTTCTCCTCTTCCTCCTCCTTCTCCTCCTAGTCCTCCTTCCTCCTCCTCCTCCTCTTCCCCCTCGGGATGTCAGAGGAAACATTTAAGGAGAAGGCAGGGAACGCAGTCAGGTGACTTTCCTCAACCTGGAG
Source organism: Saccopteryx bilineata (assembly GCF_036850765.1). Classification (NCBI taxonomy): domain Eukaryota; kingdom Metazoa; phylum Chordata; class Mammalia; order Chiroptera; family Emballonuridae; genus Saccopteryx; species Saccopteryx bilineata. The sequence continues at coordinate 59,219,047 of NC_089496.1, forward strand.
GCCAGCAAGGCCAGGGAGGGCAGTGACAGACCCACAGCCAGATGTGGCATGGGGGGGTGTCACTGGATACTCAGAGCCTCGGCAGGCTGGGGCCTGTCTTCCTGTCTCTGTGGACTAGAACGCTGAGGCTCAGGTGGTCACGTGACTTGTGCATGTCCCCAGGAAGTGGCAGGTGTCCTATTCATCTCAAAGCCCACAGTCTCTGTTATCTTGTGCTGAGCATGTCTGAGGTAGCTGGATGGGGGGGATGGAGAGCAACTAGGGGGAGCAGCACAGTTCTCTTTCCGTGGGGGGTTGTGAGGAGGGGAGGGGGGAGACTGGCCTCCCCAGGTTGGACTTAGGAACTAAGGGAAAATTCACGAGGTCTCAGAGCACTGCCTGGTCATCGACGCCTACGTCCAGCCACGCTGGGCTGCAGCTGAGCCTGTCTCCAGGGCAGGGGTGTGACTTCTGCGTCCAGGATCCCGCCTGCAAACGCCGGGGGTCTGAGGACAGGCGCGTCCCCTGCTCTTTGATGTGTGCGCGCGCACGCATGCGCACGAGACCAGCCTCACAGGTGGCCGGGGGCGCAGGTGCTTGGGGGGGCGGGGCGTGACTCCCCGTGGTGGGGGCGGGGCGTGACTCACCGGCCTGCTCCAGCGCCACCATGGTGGCCTGTTCGATCAGGTCCCGCTCGATGAAGCTTCGGAAGTCCTCGCTGTACACGCTCAGATCCGGCAGCTGGAACGTGTAGATGGGCATCTCCAGGGGGAACTGCTCGCTGCTGCTGCACTCGCCGGTCACATGCGACCGGGCCAGGGAGACGATGGCGGAGCTGGCGTGGGAGATGCCCCGGGAGAGGCGTTTCTCTGCGGGGCGGGGGCGGGGGGGGGGGACAGGAGACGAGAAATGGTTACAATACAGCCGCGTGATCAGGCTGAGCCGGCAGACACTGAGACAACGGTCACACACTGAACAAGGCGGGTTAGCTACCTACCCAGACGAACAGACCGAGTCCGGAGCCGGGTCCAGATAGATACAGTAATTCAACGGAAGGGAGCGTTGGGGATCTTAGTTCAATAAAAGCACTAAAGGAACTCACAAGGAGCACAATGAGGGGCTGACCCAAGGCCACAGGACAGAAATGGAACGGGGTCCCTGCCTGAATATGCAAAGCCTGTGAACTTGCTTTTGACGCTACTGGTGATACATGTTTGGGAAACCTTAGCGAGGAGAACCGTCTTCCCGCGCGAGAGAAGCAACAACTGCAGCGCGCAGGAGAAAAGCTGGTGCCATGACTAGGAAACAGCGACGCAACACGCGAGTGACTTTTCTCGACGCCTCACGTCTGGGCAGACTCCGGAGACACGGAGAAACACAGGCAGTGCTCTCGGATCGGATCGGAACACGGCCTGACAATATGCCTACTGCTCTGAAAGTGAAAACCCAATCCAATGCCAATCAGAACTCTAATGTGAAGGCGTAGCTGGCAGAATAAAGGTCCAAAAACAGTCCAACTTTCTTTTTCTTTTTTTGAAAAGAATGACAATAAAGGGTCTTGGCCTAGGCAGAGAGAGACATACTTGATGAAACTACTTCAGCCACGTGTAACAAGGTGGGCAGCTACCCGGACAGACAGACTTTGAGTCCAGACACGCGTCCAGATAGATCTGGGAATTCAACAGATGGAGGGTTTGGCAACATGTTAAGTTCGGTGGGAAAAGGGGTCTTGGTTCAATATGCATGCTAAAGGAACTCACTCTCAAGCTACAAGAAGCAAAACTAGGATCCTGGGCCATTATTACTATATATAAAAATTTTTAAGCAGTGGAAAAGACCTCAGGACAACATTGGAAACAAACAGACAAACAAACAAACAAATACGGAAAACGTGCCAGGCGTCCCGTGTCCTGGGAGACCTCCTCCGTGGAGGGCAGACAGACACCAGCTGTGAATGCAAATGGGGAATGCAAGCAGGGTGTAGGGGCGGCGTGTTCTGTGACCAAAGCCATAAAGCAGGTGACACAGTGGGACCAACCCCTCCCCTCTCCCCCCCCCCACACATACAAAACAGACCAGGAACAACAGGCGGAATCAGGTTGTGTATATGATACCATGAGGCTCTGATGGTGACGAATGGATTAAAAAAAAGAGCCAGACCAGGCGGTGGTGCAGTGGATAGAGTGTCAGACTGGGATGCAGAGGACCCAGGTTCGAGACCCCGAGGTTGCCAGCTTAAGCGCGGACTCATCTGGTTTGAGCAAAAAGCTCACCAGCTTGGACCCAAGGTTGCTGGCTCGAGGAAGGGGTTACTCGGTCTGCTGAAGGCCCGCGGTCAAGGCACATATGAGAAAGCAATCAATGAACAACTAAGGTGTTGCAATGCGCAATGAAAAACTAATGATTGATGCGTCTCATCTCTCTGTTCCTGTCTGTCTGTCCCTGTCTATCCCTCTCTCTGACTCTCTCTCTGTCTCTGAAAAAAAAAAAAAAAAAAAGGATTGCAAAAAAAAAAAAAAAAAAGAAAAAAAGAAAAAAAAGCCAACACAGTTCTAGGAAAATGGGCCGAGCGTGTGAACACGTAGGTGGCACCCAGCGGGATGTGCAAGCGGTAAGCAAGCACGTGACGAGAGGCACAGGACGAGGAGGCACCGCTTCCCACTCCCCGGAGCAGGGAAACAACACGAAAAGCACTGCGAGGACACCGAGTCCTGGCAAGAGTGAGGGAAACTCCCGGTTCTGCACATGGGGCGGGGGGAGCAGAAATGAGTTTGGGAGGGAAGTCCTGGAGTTATTCAGTTCCAAACACACACACATGTGCTGGCCATCTGGACGTCCTCTGTGGGGACGTGTCTATTCAGGTTCTCTGCCCGTTTCTTAATTGGGTCATTTTTATTTTAGTTGTTTTTTTTTTTTTTTTTTTTGGCGTTGAGTTGTGTAAGGTCTTTATGAATTTTGGATATGAAGCCCTTGTCGGATGGTTTGGTGACTATGTGCTTCCCGTTCAGGGGTCGTCTCTTGGTTTTGTTGATGGTTTAAACCCTTCCCTGTGCAAAAAAAACGTTTCAGCTCGATACAGCCCCATTTCTTTCTTTTCTTTTGTTTTCCTTGCTTGAGAGGATAGATCGGACAAATTACTGCTAGGAGAACTGTCCCAAGATTTTTAATGGCTGTGTTTCCTTCTAGGATTTTAACTGACGTCTCTAACCCTCTGCGACAGCCTGGATGGACCTGGAGAGCATTATGCTAAAAGTACAATAAGCCAGGTGGAGAAAGACAAGTGCTGCCTGGTCACACGTCTACGTGGCATCTAATGAACAAAATGAACTAATGAGTGACGCAGAGACACGCACAGATAGGCTGACAGCTATGGGCGGGGGTGGGGTGTTGGAGGTGGGGTGGAGGGATGGAGTAAAAGAGAAATCAAAAGAAAAAAACCCTCATGGACACACATACATGTGGTGGTTACCGGGGGAGGGGTTGGAGAGAGGTGAAGGTCAAAGGGGGGTCAATGGTGATGGATGGAGACTTGATGGGGGGTGGTGGACACACAGCACAGTGTACAGACGATGTATTGTAGAATCGTACACCTGACCCCTAGATAACTTGGTTAACCAGGGTCGCTCCAATAAATGCAGTAAAAAGGGAAAACGGTACACGTGTATTTGCAGAGCAAACCCGCTTGGGGAATGCCACCCTATACAAAAAACAAACAAACAGAAAAGCCCTACTATGTAAGACCACAGCTAGGAAGTTTATTTCCGCTTCACTTGCAGCCTCAAAAACAAACAGCAACAAGGTAACCCGAGCGAGAAACAGAAGAGCCCCTTCCTACAGGGGCAGCTTACAAATGATCGTCTGCCGGCAGCACCATACCGCGACATAAGCCATGAGGAGAATAGGACCAGGGTTTATCGGTCAATGAAAGGAGCCACTGGCAAAGTGCCGTGTGCGTGTGACTCGGATGCGTCTGCATTTTAAACCCGCATGACGAGAGGCAGGTAAGGGCTGTGATCATTGGAAAGTAGAGAGAAACTTTTTTGTGTGTGTATCTTTGCATGATTTCCTTTGTTACAATAAGCAGATCTTCTGGGGTTAAGAAGAAGAATGGAGCCCACAGGATGGCAAACATTGATGTTGAATCAATTTGGGAGGCACTAGGATTTGAGGATGAATGGAAGGAACTCGAAAGGTCTGGCTGGGAAAAACCAGGACTCTGGCAGGGACAGGACCTCTAGTCACCTGGGACTGACTCTCCTACTTCCTGAGGACATTTCAGCTTAGCAAGAGGAGGGGAGAGCCTGACTCACCTGCAGCTGGGAGGCGAGGGGCCGGCCATGCTTTTGCAGCCTTCCAGCCCTCCCCCCCCACCACAAACCATGGCTGGCTGGCCCCAGGGTCCCTCAGCTGGTACCTTGGGCGATGTCCTCCTGTCTCTGCAGGCAGGGCTGCTCCACCTTGTGCCCGGGCTGGGGTGGCTCTCGCTCCGGCTGCTTGGGGCACCGGCCCTCGTTGAACACATGCGGCAGGTTGGCCGTGTGCACCTGTCGGAGCTGCTCATAGTCACTCAGTGCAGCCGTGAGGTCCCAGTTTTTGCCTGTGGAGGAGACAGGGTGGGAAGGGCACAGGCTAAGGCAACGGAGGGAGGTCTCACCGCTGCGCCCCGGCGGGGTTTCTCAGTCGGGTCGCGCTAACGAACCGCCACCGGAGGCTCTCGGTTTTCAGAGGGGTTCAATGGCTTCAGGCGCAGTCTCTAAAAAGTAGAATTTCACACATACCCACAACAGTTGTCCCACCCAAAATACGTGATGATAGGCAGTTCATAGTTTTGTTTCTTTTTTTTTTTTGTATTTTTCTGAAGCTGGAAACGGGGAGAGACAGTCAGACAGACTCCCGCATGCGCCCGACCGGGATCCACCCGGCACGCCCACCATGGGGCGATGCTCTGCCCACCAGGGGGCGATGCTCTGCCCATCCTGGGCGTCGCCATGTTGCGACCAGAGCCACTCCAGCGCCTGGGGCAGAGGCCACAGAGCCATCCTCAGCGCCCGGCCATCTTTGCTCCAATGGAGCCTTGGCTGCTGGAGGGGAAGAGAGAGACAGAGAGGAAGGAGAGGGGGAGGGGTGGAGAAGCAGATGGGCGCTTCTCCTGTGTGCCCTGGCCGGGAATCGAACCCGGGACCCCTACACACCAGGCCAACACTCTACCACTGAGCCAACCGGCCAGGGCCTCTTTTTTTTTATTATTTTTATTTTTTTTACAGAGACAGAGAGAGAGTCAGAGAGAGGGATAGACAGGGACAGACAGACAGGAACGGAGAGAGATGAGAAGCATCAATCATTAGTTTTTTGTTGCGACACCTTAGTTGTTCATTGCTTTCTCATATGTGCCTTGACCGTGGGCCTTCAGCAGACCGAGTAGCCCCTTGCTCAAGCCAGTGACCTGGGGTCCAAACTGGTGAAGCTGTGCTCAAACCAGATGAGCCCGTGCTCAAGCTGGCGACCTCAGGGTCTCAAACCTGGGTCCTCTGCATCCCAGTCCAACACTCTGGTGTCAAACGCCTGGTCAGGCAGTTCATAATTTTTAGATTCACACACACACGTGCACACCCCCACACTAACTACATCAAAACAGGACGTTCCTAATGATCCTATCCTTTTCAAGTAAGTAGAGCTTACCCCAGCGAGGAGCAAAAAGCAAAGTAAACCCGAGAAAAAAAACGGATTTCCAAATTTCCTCCCACACCACACCCATGCTGGCAGACAGGAAGGTTTCTGCTTTACATGAGAGTCCTGATTAGGTAGCAGCCTCCTATTTCCTGCCATTTTTTTTTTCCTTTGAAATTGGCTCGAGTTTGCACCGTGACTTTTATCTTCAAAAGCGTCTACCGATGTGAGTCCAGTTCCAGGCCACACGGAGGGTCTCCCATCAGGACTCAGTGACCCACAATCTCTTTCTCTCTGCCTCCCAATTTGTCTCAGTTTCCGCATGACCAAGCGCACCGGGTGGGGGGGGGCACGGAAGGAATGTGCCCATCAGGGAAGCAAGGTGGAAGATCCCCCACAAAAGGTGGGGACACTAGGCTTCCCCAGGTGGAGACACAGGGTCGCCCACTGCACCCACTCCCCTCCCACCAGGAGGAGTCTTCTTCCAGGGACGTGGTTGGCCACTCCCGCCCCCACCAGGAGGAGTCTTCTTCGACGGACGTGGTTGGCCACACCCTCCCCCGGGAGGAGTCTTCTTCCAGGGACGTGGTTGGCCACTCCCCCCTCACCAGGAGGAGTCTTCTTCCAGGGACGTGGTTGGCCACTCCCGCCCCCACCAGGAGGAGTCTTCTTCGACGGATGTGGTTGGCCACCCCCCCCACCAGGAGGAGTCTTCTTCGAGAGACGTGGTTGGCCACACCCCCTGGGAGGAGTCTTCTTCGACGGACGTGGTTGGCCACACCCCCCCCACCAGGAGGAGTCTTCTTCCACGGACGTGGTTGGCTTTCCAGAGAGGAAGCATTTAATTTCAAGCAGTCGAGATGGGGCAGCCTTTGGCATCAAGCCCGTAGGTAAACGAGGCCATCGATGGTGCCCGGGGCCGCAGGCTCCCCTAATGAACGGGAAACGAGGGCAGCGGGGAGACCTGCTTCAACGATAGGCGCGCCAGAGGGAAGCTCACCACACACCCCCTAACGCAGCGGTCCCCAACCTTTTCTGGGCCACGGACCGGTTTAATGTCAGAGAGTATTTTCACGGACCGGCCTTTGGGGTGGGATGGATAAATGCACAAAATAAAATTATACGACCGGCGTTAAAAACCTGTGGTATTTTTAAATATAATTGTCGAATTTATGATATTTATTGGGCTAGGTTAAATGAGGAACGAGCATGTCCTCATTATTCAGGCTGTATTTAAATTTGTTATTCTGACAACGTTTCATGTCTGACATCAATATGTAATATGATAGGTTCAGGCTCACTACCAATCATGAACCTACGACAATAAAAATAAACATGAACCCACTGTGTAACTCGTGTGCAACTTTATTAGAAGCGTCCTCTTAACATCGCACCAACAACATAGCACGAATAACATCCTCTCTGCCTCCAAACACTTTCCAGTTGCTATAGTAACATTTAAACATGCCTTAAAAATAAGATACAACACAAAAACAAATATAAAGTGCATGAAAAATACAATTCACTATTGTTATGAATGTTGTAAGTTAAGGGTTATTTATTATAATGTTTATATAGAATGAGAGATAGTAGCTTATCTCTCAACAACCATAACGCTAAATCAGTGGGAGCCCTGAGCTTGTTTCTCTGCAACGAGACGGTCCCATCTAGGGGTAATGGGAGACAATGACACCCGAAGTGTGTTGCTTATGTCCAGTCTATTCCGTAATTTTGTTTTGGTTGCTGTCACTGCAGAAAATCCCGCTTCACACAAATAAGTTGTCGGAAATGGCAACAGAGTTTTTAGTGCTTTTGTGGCGATCTCGGGGTATTCTGCCATGACTTGAATCCAGACGAGTTGTAGTCTCGAACATATTTTTAAGGCCGCCATCATTTGCGATCTCCAGTAGTTGATCCTCTTCTTGCATAGACACGCTGGATTCACCTGGTCTGTTGACAGATGGATCGCGGATCTATTCCTTGGCAATTCGTGGGTCTTTTGTGGTTGGGAAGTAGCATTCAAACTCTTTTAAAAGCAAATACAGGTGATGGTGCACCAGCTGGGATAATGAAGGCTTGGGCTCAGTCTCTTTCAAAATTCCTGCGAATGTTTGAAACATGTCAAAATGGCTAAAAGAAAAAAAGATGAGGAGTATCGTACTTTTCAGCAGGAATGGACAGAGGAATTTGCCTTTGTGGAGAGAGTAGGTTCTGCAGTGTGTCTAATATGCAATGATAAAATTACATCAAGGAAACGGTCAAATATAAAGCAGCACTTAGACACACATCATACTACATTTGCATCAAAATATCCAGCGGGGACAGCAGGAAGAAAGCATGTCAAGAGCTACTGTGCAGAGTGCAAGCTAGTCAGCAGCAACTCCGTGTTTGGACCCAACAAGGTGACTGGAATTCGGCCAGCTTTGCTGGTGCTTTAGCAATTGTGAGAAACGGAAAGCTATTCACAGATGGGGAGTATGCCAAAACATCCATGCTTGATGTTGCCAATGAACTTTTTGATGACTTTTCGGATAAAGACAAGATAATCGAACGAATAAAAGACATGCCTCTGTCAGCAAGAACTGTTCACGATTGTACCATCATGATGGCAAATCAAATTGAGGCAACACAGGTGAAGGACATAAATGCAGCACCATTCTTTTCTCTCGCTTTGGATGAGTCAACAGACATAAACCATTTATCCCAGTTCAGGGTGATTGCAAGGTATGCTGTTGGTGACACACTACGTGTGGAAAGTCTTGCTGTTTTGCCTATGAAAGAGACAACAAGAGGGGAGGATTTATTCAGGTCTTTCACTGAGTTCGCTAAAGAAAAAAATCTACCGATGGATAAACTTATTTCAGTGTGTACTGATGGTGCTCTGTGCATGGTGGGGAAAAACAGAGGATTCATAGCGCTTCTTAGTGAGCATGAAAAGAGACCCATCCTAAGTTTTCACTGCATCCTACATCAGGAGGCGCTTTGTGCTCATATGTGTGGTGAGCAGCTTGGTGAGGTGATGTCGCTGGTCATTCAGGTGGTCAACTTTATTGTTGCCCGAGCTTTAAATGATCGCCAGTTTAAACACTGCTGGATGAAGTTGGGAATAATTATCCTGGTCTGCTTCTGCACAGCAATGTGCATTGGTTGTCAAGAGGGAAGGTGCTCAGCCATTTTGTGGCTTGTCTGAGCAAAATCTGGACTTTTCTTGAAATGAAAAATGTCAAGCATCCTGAGTTAGCTAACACTGAGTGGCTCCTGAAGTTCTACCATCTCGTGGACATGACTGAACATCTGAACCAGCTCAATGTGAAAATGCAAGGCATTGGAAATACAGTCTTATCCCTTCAACAAGCAGTGTTTGCATTTGAAAACAAGCTGGAACTCTTCATCGCGGACATTGAAACAGGTCGTTTAATACACTTTGAAAAACTGGGAGAGTTTAAAGATGCATGCACAGCAAGTGACCCTGCTCAACATCTTGATCTCCAGCAGCTAGCGGGCTTCACATCTAATCTCCTGCAGTCATTCAAAGTGCGTTTTGGAGAATTTCGGGAGCACACTCATCTTTTTATGTTCATCACCCATCCACACGAGTGCGCAGTGGACAGCGCCGACCTGAGTTACATCCCTGGTGTCTCTGTCAGAGATTTTGAGCTACAAGCTGCTGACCTGAAGGCCTCAGACATGTGGGTGAATAAGTTCAAGTCACTGAATGAAGATTTGGAAAGACTTGCATGACAGCAAGCAGAGTTGGCGAGCAAATACAAGTGGGAGAAATGAAAAAACTTCAACCCGCGGACCAGCTGATTGTCAAAACTTAGAACACGCTTCCCATCACATACCACACACTGCAGCATGTGAGTATTGCTGTACTGACAATGTTTGGCTCTGCGTATGCATGTGAGCAGTCTTTCTTACATCTGAAGAACGTTAAGACCAACTTACAATCACGTTTAACGGGTGGAAGTCTTAACGCCTGCATGAAGCTTAACCTCACCACGTATCAACCAGACTACAAAGCCATCAGCAAAACCATGCAGCACCAGAAGTCGCATTCAAGGTAAGAAGTACTTTATTCATCATTGGTTAGCAACAGCACAACAATGTTATTAAAAAGAATTCAGAGACTTATTGTACTTTAAAAGTGTTGGTCTTACATAAAATGTACACATTTACTTGTGTTTAGTGTTAAACATATTGTATGGCTCTCACGGAATTACATTTTAAAATATGTGGCGATCATGGCTCTCTCAGCCCAAAAAGGTTCCCGACCCCTGTCTTAGAAAGACCGTGATGAGAAGATGTTGTACTTTGACTCTGGTTTTTAGAAGAATCTCGACTCAATGAACTTGGACAACGTGAAGAACCCACCGTCTGGACATTAGCCGAGTCTCCCTGCGAGCAGAAGCGGAGGACGGGTTCGGGCCCATGTCAGGCGCAGTGAGGACACGGGGCGCTGTCCCCTGCTGAAGGCAGCCACACGGAGCGGGGTATGTGTGTGGGGGGGAGGACACTCAGAAACAGCGACTGGGGAAGAAAACCGCAGCGCAGAGTGCGCAGAACTGGAGGGGAGTCGCAGAAGGGAGGTGAGTCGATCGCTTCCTCCCTTCCAGGCTTTCTGATGCGAAGCCAGCGCAGCCCCGGACCCAGAGGAGGTGGCCGTTAGCTCTAGGACGAGCCGTCGAGCTGGGGATCAGGAAGCCGGAAAGGGGTCTCCGATCTTTAGAGAGAATGCAGAAGCACTTAGCTATCTTCCTTTTCTTTGACATGTTTCTGTGTTGTTGTTTTTTCCAGTTCAGGTGGCCATGCAGGGTGACAAAGGAACCTTTTCCTCTCCAAGCAGAGGAGCTGTGGTCCCCAGACCTGAACCCTGGTGATTCTCTCTCTCTCTCTCTCTCTCTCTGTCTTCTGACCACTCAGCGCCAAGATGAGTGTCTCCAAGTCAAGTGTGGGGTAAGCAAAGCCCGGTGTTTGCTGGACGACCAGAACAGTTGGGTCCCAGGGACCCAGACCTACCAAGGAGATGATGATGACTGATGCAGCCCTTTGGGAAATCAACCCCTTACAGTGGTTTATGAACTCCTGGGCGGCTCACGTATGGGTCTGGCCCCTAGTGGACTTCAGAGACTGTGAGCAGTGAGATTTGGGACAGACTAACGTCCAGGTCCCAGATTGGCCACTAGGTGGCGCACAAGGTGAGCCGGGACCCCCAACAGCCTTTCTCCAAGCAAAACCCCAGATATCTTGGGGAGCTTGGAATTTGTGGACCGAACCCAAGTGGGGGCAATTTTACCTTCTAAAAGAGAAACAACCATCTCTTCCCTGAAGATTTCAACAAAGACCAGTCTCAAAGCACCATATTCAACAGAGTTAAGGATGCAAGCCAAACTCACCCAAGCACACAGAAAAGAAACCCCAGAAGCGTCTTCCTGGCCATGCTGGGATGATATTAATACTGGAGTTATCTGATGGGGACTTTAAAGTGGTTATTACAGATATTTCCCAACAGGGAAGAGAGAACACGATTGGCAAATACAGAAAAGTGTCAACAGAGAAACTGAAGACATTGAGGAGAATCACACGGAAATGTGAGAAATGGAAAAAAAAAAAAAAGATCGAGCACCAAAATTAAAAACTCACTGAATGGGTTCCAGAGCAGAACAGAAATGTCAGAGGAAGGAGTCAGGATATTTATAAATAGGTAAATTACTGCAACAGGCAGAGAGGGAGACTGAAGAGGACAATGAATAGAAAATAGGAGCCTATAGGACAATAATGAATTCTGGAACTCAGGTCACTTGAGTCTCAGCATGAGGAAGAAAAAAAAATAATTTAAAGAAGTAATGGGCTGAGGGCTGGTTTTGTGATTAGAAAGCAAACAATGTAATTTTTAGATTAGTTGGAGGAATCACGCTACCTGATATCAAACTCTAGGGCAGGGGTCCCCAAACTTTTTACACAGGGGGCCAGTTCACTGTCACTCAGACCGTTGGAGGGCCGGACTATAAAAAAAAACTATGAACAAATTCCTATGCACACTGCACATATCTTATTTTAAAGTAAAAAAACAAAACGGGAACAAATACAATATTTAAAATAAAGAACAAGTAAATTTAAATCAACAAACTGACCAGTATTTCAATGGGAACTATGCTCCTCTCACTGATCACCAATGAAAGAGGTGCCCCTTCCAGAAGTGTGGCAGGGGCCAGATAAATGGCCTCAGGGGGCCGCATGTGGCCCGCAGGCCATAGTTTGGGGACCCCTGCTCTAGGGCAAGGCCATAGTAATCAAAACAGCATGGTACTGGCATTAAAACAGACATATAGATCAATGGAACAGAAGAGAGAGCCTAGAAATAAACCCCTGCTTTTATACTCAATTAGTCTTTGACAAAGGAGGCAAAAACATACAATGGGGTAACGACATTCTATGCAAAATACATAAATGGTGTTTGGAACATCGGACATATATGTGCAAAAATAAAATGAAATGAGATCGCTTTCCTATACCCTACACAAGAACAAACTCAAAGTGCCTTAAAGACAATTATTAGACTCAAAACCATAACCATCCTAGAAGAAAACATAGGGAGTGAAATCTTGAACATTTCTTGTAGAAATTTTTTTCAGCTATATCTTCCCAGGCAAGGGAAATGACAACTAAACAAATGAAGATGACATCAAACTAAAAAGTTTTTGCATAGCACAAGAAACCATCAACTAAATGAAAAGACAACCCATTGAATGGGAGGACATAGTCACTGATACATCTGACAAGGGGTTAATATTCAAAATTTATAAATAACTTATAAAATTCAACACCAAACCCCCCCCAACGATCCAATTAAAATATGGACAAAGGAACTGAATAGACCCTTCTCCACAGAGGACATGCAGTTGGCCAATAGGCATATGAAAAGATGTTCAGCATCTCTAATCATCAGAGAGATGCAAATTAAAACCACAATGAGATACCACCTCACACCTGTCAGAATGGCGCTCATCAATAAATCAACACACGACAGGTACTGGCGAGGGTGTGGAGAAAAGGGAACCCTCCTGCACTGCTGGTGGGAATGCAGACTGGTGCAGCCTCTGTGGAGAACAGTATGGAGATTCCTCAAAAAATTAAAAATGGGCCCTGGCCGGTTGGCTCAGCGGTAGAGCGTCGGCCTAGCGTGCGGAGGACCCGGGTTTGATTCCCGGCCAGGGCACACAGGAGAAGCGCCCGTTTGCTTCTCCACCCCTCCGCCGCGCTTTCCTCTCTGTCTCTCTCTTCCCCTCCCGCAGCCAAGGCTCCATTGGAGTAAAGATGGCCCGGGCGCTGGGCATGGCTCTGTGGCCTCTGCCTCAGGCGCTAGAGTGGCTCTGGTCGCAACATGGCGACGCCCAGGATGGGCAGAGCATCGCCCCCTGGGGGGCAGAGCACCGCCCCTGGTGGGCGTGCCAGGTGGATCCCGGTCGGGTGCATGCGGGAGTCTGTCTGACTGTCTCTCCCTGTTTCCAGCTTCAGAAAAATGAAAAAAAAAAAAAAAAAATTAAAAATGGAACTGCCTATGACCCAACGATTCCACTTCTGGGAATTTATCCAAAGAAACCAGAAACACTAATTCAAAAAAAGATATGCAACCCCAGCCTGACCAGACCAGGCAGTGGCGCAGTGGATAGAGTGTTGGACTGGGACGCACAGGACCCAGGTTCAAAACCCTGAGGTTTACCGGTTTGAGCATAGGCTCATCGGGCTTGAACATGGGCTCACCAGCTTGAGCGCAGGGTAACTGGCTTGAGCATGGGATCATAGACATGACCCCATGGTCGCTGGCTGGAGCCCAAAAGTTACTGGCTTGAAGCCCATGGTTGCTGGTTTGAGCCCAAGGTCGCTGACTTGAGCAAAGGGTCACTTGCTCTGCTGGAGCTCCCTGGTCAAGGCACATGTGAGAAAGCAATCAATGAAAAACTAAGGAGCTGCAATGAAGAACTGATGCTTCTTATCTCTCTGTCTGTCCCTCTCTCTGTCCCTCTCTCTGTCTCTGTCACACACACACACACACACACAAAGAAGATATGCACCCCTATGTTCATTGCAGTGTTATTTACAATAGCCAAGATTTGAAAGCAGCCCAGTGACCATCAGTAGACGAGTGGATAAAAAAGCTGCGGTACTTTTACACAATGGAGTACTACGCAGCCATGAAAAAGAAGAAGGAACTCTTATCTTTTGCGATAGCATGGATGGACCTGGAGAGCATTGTGCTAAGTGAGGTAAGTCAGTCAGAGAGAGACAAGTACCCTATGATCTCACTCCTTATGTGGAATATCTCATGAACAAAATGAACTAACCAGCAAAACAGAGACAGACTCCTACACAGAGAGCAGGCTGACAGCTGTCGGGGCTGGGAAGGGGCTGGGAGAGGGGGGTGGAGGGATTGAGAAAAAAAAAAGACAAAAAGAACAAAAGAAAAAACTCATGGAGAGGGACAATAGTGTGGTGCTGGCTGGGGTTAGGGGCCAGGAGGAGGAGGAGAGGAGAAGGAAGAGAAATGGTGATGACTGGACACTGGACGTGGGAGGGGTACAGAGGGTGTCTGGTGGAGCTGAGCCCCTGAAACCAGTGTCATTTTGTTAACCGGGGTCGCCCCAATAAATCCAATTTAAAAATGACGCGATGATTACACCATTTTCTCAGAGCCTTCCCATGGTGGCTCTTAATTTTCAATAGGATTGAATAGCTACCTCCACCATTCACAGAAATGTATAATAACTTATATTTTTCCCAAGTGCATAAAGGAACCATTGAGACTTATAATGCCTGACCCAGTACTAACTACTCCCACCAAGGACAGTTGATACATTTGAAGCAAAGAGGAATCATTAAAAAAAAATATCTTTTTTCTTTTCACATATGTAGTTGTCTAAGATGTTATAACTGGCTCTACCCAGCGCTTCTACTACACACACACACACACACACACACACACACACACACACACACACACACATATTTCAAAGTGATACAAAGTAAATCCATTCAAGAGACTGGGACAGAAATTAAAGTTAATTTTTAGTCCATTGTAATTAGAGCCGAATTAGTATTGGAAAACATTCTTCTACGTGTGAACATTTTTCCTGTAGCAAATGATACGGACTCTAAAAGCCCGAGGATCAGTTTTGCTTTCTTACTTGTGAATTACCACCATCAATTTTAGTGGTGACCAGGTGTTGCTTCCCCCGCCCCATACACACACACAAAAACGTTGGCTTGAAGCATTTTTGTCTCTCAGCTAAGACAGAGATAAGCGGCTCAGGTCTTCCAAACAAGTGTTTCTGAAATGTTCTGTAATTTCTGTTCTACTGACTATATTTTCTTAAAAAAAAAAAAAAGTTAGATTTTGACTTATCTCTAAGCTTTAACACAAAATGCCTTCTGCACTTCTTCCTGCGGAGAGCTGAATGACCCATTCCGTACCCAAAATAAAGTCAAGATTCGCACAAACGATGGCATTCACCGACGCCTGCTTTTAGAAACTTTGAGAGGGGTCCAAGCACCAGCGCTGTTGTCGAATGACAAGACATCTTACCTGTTCTCACTGAGCTGGCAGGTAGTGGCTGCTAAGAGGAGGGTCGTGGGAGGGCGAGGAGGCAGCTTACCTTCCAGCAGGTCTCTGGCCAGACCAGGTTCTGCCCCCGTGGACCGAACAAAGTCTGACAGGACTGCGTCCATATCAAGAGTCATAGGATCATGTAGAAGGGCTGCCCAACACTCGGCCGAGGTGGGGTTGGGGAGCAGACTAGAAACCATCCATCTGCAAGAAGAGACGAGAGGGGCCAAGGTGACAGGCGTGTCCGGGTGCCTGGGGACCCCCGTGGAGAGCCCCAGAGCGGGGGAGGAGCCCTTCCCATCAGCCATGACGTGTTCTTGAGCTGGCTGGAGACCACCGCCTGATTCTTCACTTGAGGTAAAAGTCCGAGTCCAGTTCCATCCCTCCGTACAGAACCATGACCAAGCCCAGTGCTTCTGACCTCGCTCTCAGGTCCAGCGATGCCGGCTGAACAGAAGACAGACTCGACTGGAGAGGTTCATTATGAGTTACCGGAGTTTTAAGCCTCTCCCAAGTTGTGGACACGAAAGAAACACGTGGACAGTGCAACTGTGTTGCCCGCTCTACCACAACCCGCCTTTAGCAGTGAACCAGCCCCCTCCACCCCTCCCCACTCCCCACTCCCCACCCAGCCCTCACTCAACTCCTAGAAAAGACCCACAGTCGACTGAAATACCAAACTAGCGGACGGGGACTCCTGCGCTATCTGCCCCTCTCTCTCCCGTCCGAGAATGGTCACGGTCCACGCCCAATCATCCAGCAGCATTCATAAGGACGTCAGACTTCCGTGGCAGAATAACCCCAGTTGGGAAGATACAACAGGCCTCCTGTACCCTGATCACAGGCGTCACCAGCTCCCATTGCCGGTGGAAAACTCAGCCGGCACACGGCATGCGGGAGTGTCCTGCTAGTGACCCACACTGCGCCATTGGGGAATACCCGTCAGAGCTGAGAAATGCAAACGCATTTCTGTGTTTGCATCGATAAGGGGTCAATCAATTATGGCCCGTGGTTCCAGAGTGGTGCACACTCATTTTCATCAATCAAGTGGTACTGGACTCGGACACGCCTGCCCACTCATGGACAAATCGCCTGCGATTGTTTTTCTGCATGTGGCTGAGTTGAGCGGCTGGAAGAGGGAGCCCACAGACTCCCAACTATTTACTCTCCGGACCTCTGCAGGGGCTGGAAGAGGGAGCCCACAGACTCCCAACTATTTACTCTCCGGACCTCTGCAGGGGCTGGAAGAGGGAGCCCACAGACTCCCAACTATTTACTCTCCGGACCTCTGCAGGGAGCGTGCTGAGCCCAGAGAAGATGATGGAGAAAATCTTCTACTGGCATAAAGTCCGGGTGGGGTCAATCAACACACTGTGTGTGTGTCGGGGGAGGGGGTTAAATCTGTGCTACTGAGGAGTGTCCTGTTCTTTCTTTTTGAAATAACTCCTTGGACCATGGCTCCTGCTTCGGAGCGGGGATGCTGGCCTCGCCTCAGCCCCAGATGAACCTCGGTGAGCTCCCCTGGGCCGTGGAAGACGGGAGGGAAACAGCTCCTCTAAGGGGCAGACCTTGGGGACTGGGGACAATGAGGGATGTCCATTATTGACGCACCCCCCTCACCAGGCCCCTACTCAGATGGTTGTTTTTTTTTTTTTTGCTTGCTTGATGTGTCTAGAAACAAGAAAGTTACTGGACCTGATGTTTATGGCACCAACTAGGAGACTGTCTTCTTCCTCCTCTCCACGCGCCGCTGTGCCGGGGCCTCGGTCGGGCGAGGGTCTGCTTTAGCCCTGTCCACCTGGGGGGGGGCACATCAGAGGACAAGTGCATGTTATTCCCCTCGCCCTCGGACAGAGGCAGGAGGCTGCCTTCCCTCCTCTTGCCTTCCGTAAGCGCAGAAGCGTCTATACCAGGGGTCCCCAAACTTTTTACACAGGGGGCCAGTTCACTGTCCCTCAGACCGTTGGAGGACCGGACTATAAAAAAAACTATGAACAAATCCCTATGCACACTGCACATATCTTATTTTAAAGTAAAAAAAAAAAAAAAAAAAAGGGAACAAATACAATATTTAATAAATCAACAAACTGGCCAGTATTTCAATGGGAACTATGGGCCTGCTTTTGACTAATGAGATGGTCAATGTGCTCCTCTCACTGACCACCAGTGAAAGAGGTGCCCCTTCCAAAAGTGTGGTGGGGGCCAGATAAATGGCCTCAGGGGGCCTAATGTGGCCTGCGGGCCGTAGTTTGGGGACCCCTGGTCCATACGGACAGCTGTCAGCTTGGGACAGGGAGGCAGAAAGCCAGGAGACCGGCCCTCACGTGCAAAGCTGGTGGGTCGAATAGAAAGTCCACGCCTGGTGGGATCACGGGATAGGTGCACCAGCCCTAGACCCACCCAACTCTGGATTCCTGATCATGTCCCTGATCCAAAATAATGTATCTGTTCAGGCCAAGCGGGTCAGATATTCGGTTACTTGTGGCTCAACTGATCCCCAGCTCATACATGGAAAGTAGAAGGATCAGGACGAGAAGCCACAGGAAGAAGGGAATCACCGGGGAATTCCCTTTGTAAACACAAACACGAAACTGGAGAGATGGGTGAAGGGAATGGTGACTTTAGAAAAAGCCAGGCCAGCGAGGAAGGGCCCACCAGGGGTCTCTGATAACAGGAGAGGAAGGAGCTGTGCAGATTCTCAGACAAGCCCCTGGGGTTTTCAGGGGCCGCCCCGGTCATCCCTGGAACATCTTGCTCCGGATCCACACCGAGAGAGAGAAAGACATTCCCCTCAAGATGGAATCCCCTCTTTCCTCCATTTCTGTGATCTGCCGTTATTAACTGAGCCCCTGCTCTGTCTTCTGCGCGGTGGGGGACGCCACCTGGAGTCTGACCCAGGTTCTGCCTTCAGAGTCTCAAGGCTGGTGGCCTCGACGTGTGGCGGCGAGCATGCTGGTGTGTCCACCGAGGTCAGTTATCACGCCGGACACTTACGGTTCAGACGCCGCGGCCGTCAGGCGTCCGGGAGCGCATGGCACCGTTGCTGGTGGCACTGGGCCATCATCGCCCCCGGCGGAGGTGCGTGACTGCCGTCCCTGAGGGCCCTGGAAGAGACCACAAGGATAGAAGACACTCTTCCTACTTTCTCAAGAGGGAGGATTTAAGATTCCCATCTTAAGAATTAAGTTTCCACACTTGAAAAATCTAAATAGTCATATTTTAATTTTCGAAGGGGTGTTAGATAGTCAATATACACCTGTGATGGTCCCGAGAGTGAACCCACACCCTTCCTCTCCTTCCCCAACCCACGGGCCCACCTTCAGTTTTTAGAAGTTATAGATCTTATTTTTACTTCAAGTAAGTTTATAGCACTTATATGAATATTCTTTGTGTGTATGTGTGTGTGTGTGTGTGTGTGTGTGACAGAGAGAGAGAGAGAGAGAGAGAGAGACAGATAGGGACAAACAGGAAGGGAGAGAGATGAGAAGCATCAATTCTTCGTTGAAGTAACTTAGTTGTTCATTGATTGCTTTTTCATAGGTGCCTTGACCTGGGGGGCTACAGCAGAGTCAGTGACCCCTTGCTCAAGCCAGAGACCTTGGGCTTTAAGCCAGTGACTTTTAGGTTCAAGCCAGCAACCATGGGGTCATGTCTATGATCCCATGTTCAAGCCAGATTAGCCCGCGCTCAAGCAGGCAACCTCGAGGTTTCGAACCTGGGTTCTCTGTGTCCCAGTCCAGTGCTCTATCCACTGCGCCACCACCTGGTCAGGCTGAATATATATTTATTTTAAAATCCAATGTGAGAGTTAATTAATGCATATAACCTTTCATTTCCAAACTGGAAAAGACCATTAGTTGAATATAATTCCCTTCCCTTCCTATGCTCCTGCTATATTTTGTTGAAATCATTGAACAGGTTCTAAATCTTTCCATTGCTTCCCCTTTCCTCAGGAACCATTTCTTAGCAATTGCCTCAAGCCTCATGGCTTATATTATTAATTACATACGTGGCTGTGTTTGACTGCCTGTTAATTAATTGCCGATCATTTATATATCTCTTGTTTCTCCCTTATTGAATCTTTTTTTAAAAAAAAAAATTTACCAGAGGGAATCATGGAGTGGTTATTTCAAAAAAAAAACACCCAGTTTTTGTCAACCGTCACATCTCCAAGTTCCTGAACAGGAATGGGAAGAGGTTGCATCTCAGGTCAATAAATGAGACTCCCATGGCTGACGGCACCTGGACAAGAAAGAAGGTGGAGGTCTCCTCCTTCTCCATTTAGGAAACTTACTACGAAGCTCCAGTAACAGTGGAGGCAGAGGGAGAGGGGAGGAAGCCGCCGAGGAGAGAAGTCTGAAGCCATCCGAGGCTGGTACGTGGGTGACGTTTCGTGAGGTGGGGGCACGAGAATAGAAGCCTGCCAGCGCCTCCTCCAGGCAGGTGTGGCTCAGACCATCCGGGAGGGCGGCTACGCTCAAAGGTTGACTTCCAAGGCAGATAGGAAGCCTTATTATTGGAGAAACCGGCCACCTAGGACTTTCATAGCCAGAGAGGAGAAGCCAATGTCTGGCTTCAGACCTTCAAGAGACAAGACAGCCTGACTCTCCCATCAGGGGTTTGTGTGCAGCTGGAGACTTTAATTTAAAGCCAACGCTCGCTGACCATTCTGAAAATCCCGGGGCCCGTAGGAAGCACGCCACGTCTTCCACTCTGCCTGTGCTCTATAAAGTCTGGTGACAGCGCATCTGGGTACAAGGTGGTTGACCCGAATATTTTAAACGCACTGCGGGGACCTACCGTTCAGGAAAAAGCTATTCTTTTCAAAATATTACTGCCCAACAGATACATATATATCTATATTTTTGGCCAAGGACAATGGCATATCCGGGAGTTCTTCTTTCCCTTAGTGTCAGAAAACCACTTCCTTTCTCTGGCCAAGTCAACCCTTCAGACACAATCTGGCCCACAGGTTACAAAGCTCAGAGCCCCGAGGAGTGGGGACCCGTGTGTCCCCTTCTGGTTCACTGCAGCTTCCAAAACTCACAGGAAGTTACGGGGAAGCCATGGCTTTTGTTTCTGCTTAAAGGGCTGTTTCTGTGGTTGTTCTGTTGTTTGCTTCTTTGCTCTTTTTTTTTGTGTGTGTGTTTTTTTCCGAAGTGAGAAGCAGGGATGCAGAGAGACAGACTCCCGCATGCCCCCAACCGGGATCCACCCGGCGTGACCACCAGGGGGCGATGCTCTGCCCATCTGGGGCGTTGCTCTGTTGCAACCAGAGCCATTCTAGCACCTGAGGCAGAGGTCATGGAGCCATCCTCAGCGCCCAGGCCAACTTTGCTCCAATGGAGCCTTGGCTGTGGGAGGGGAAGAGAGAGACAGAGAGGAAGGAGAGGGGGAGGGGTGGAGAAGCAGATGGGCGCTTCTCCTGTGTGCCCTGGCCGGGAATCGAACCTGGGACTTCTGCACGCCAGGCTGACGCTCTACCACTGAGCCAACCAGCCAGGGCCTCTTTCTTTTCTTTTATCTTTCAATGTGAACTCATTGTTGTATTTCTCATGGGCATTGAATTTCACTGAGCTAGATTCAGCACACAGCTTCTGTCCCTCGTCACCCTCCTCCTCGTGGGTGAGCTGGCACACCTGTCCTGCCGCGTCTACGAAGCGGCGAGGCTGGAAGGGAGACAGAGCTGTGACCACCAGAGACCCGTTTCTGGGCTCCACGAAACGACAAACAGATAATGTGTCCCTTTGGGAATGGTCACGGACCAAGGTGGAGCCCGTCCCACAAAAGTGGCACCCGGCCTGCAGTTTTTTTTTCCATCATTAGCACCCGACGGTCACGAGGCGTTGACGGAACACAGAGTGTTCTGGCCCGGAAGGGCCTTCGACACCAACCCCGGCTCCAACACCTTCATCTGGCCAACGGAGAACTCGGACTTTGACGGGAAGCGACTTCTCCAAGATCAACAGCAGGTCAGCGACTTTCGGGAGGAGGGCCAACATCTTCTGAGCCAAACGAAGCTTTTTTGCTTGGTGTGTGTCCTGTGTGTGTGTGTACATTTCATTATCCCATTATGCTTTTTTCCCTCCCAAAAAATGCATTTCAAAAATTCAGATGGATCCTGTCTCTAGTATTCTCCGCAAAAACTCCACCTGGAGGCAAACCGAGGCAGGAAGCTCTGCTGGCCTCCGGCCACAACACCACAGCACGTTGTGACTGCTCGTGGGACGCAGCCCTCTCTCCCTGGTCACCTGTTCTAGAACAGGACGTGATATGGGAATGACGCCCCCCCCCCCCACATTTGCAGAATCAAATGTGCAGGCCTCCTCTTAAAACTCCTAAAAAAGTGTTGACATGCAATCCAAAAAAACCCACAAAAAAAACAAAACCAAAAACTCATAAATACAGAGAACAGATAGATGGTTCCCAGAGGCAGGGTTGAGGGAATGGAAGAAATGGGTCAAAAGGTACAAACTCCCCCCCAGTCAGAAGATAAATACATCCTGAGGAGGCCTCCTCCAGCATGCTGACTCCAGTTAACACGACTGTATTCTTGTGTGTCTGAAAGTTGCTAAGAGAGTAAGTAGATCTTAGAATTTCTGGAAGCAAGACAAAGAAATTGTGACAATGTCAGGGGAGGGATGGTAACTGAATGGCAATAATGTTTTCAGTGTAGGTAGACTCAAATCATCATGCTGACACTAATACAATGTGCTACACAATTGTATCTGAAGAAAACGGTAAAAAAAAAAAAAAAAAAAAAAAGTGTTGATGAAAATTCCCGGGAGTAGTATCACAAAAAAACCTCCTGGCTGTGTCATTTGCTTCACACACGAATTTTTGCTGCTGCACACCTGTAAGCGGTATCTGGTCCTCGGAATGAGTTATTTCATCCTCTTATCCACGTCAGTGCGGAGGAGAATGAGCCCACCAATTTTCTTCCTGATTTATACGAAAGGATGCTAATAACGTAATGAAACATTGTTCTCCCACTGGATTACATATTAGAGCAGAAGGTCTTATTATTTTCTTTTTTTGAGAGAGAGAGAGAGAGAGAGAGAGAGAGGAGGGGGGGAGAGAGAAGCATCAACTATCTGTTCCACTTAGTTGTGTCATTGGTTGTTTCTTGTATGTGTCCTGAGCTGGAACTGACGACCTCGGTGCTCCGGGAGGACTCTCTATTATTCACGGTGCTCACCAGCCAGGGCCCTATGGCATTCAACCACCTCATCCTCAGCCTCGGAGCCACACCATATGCTGCTACTATGTGTCTTGCGTGTTACCACCCAGAGATCATCTGGATTGCTCTTTACTTTTTTGGGATCTAATTTCAAAGACTTGCAACTTTTGTTTAAAAGCTGTTAAGTCCTAATCTTAAAAAAAAAAAAAAAATTGCCACTTTTAAACAAGTGATAGCATGTGGCTGAACTGGGACATGTAGAGACACTGGAATTACTTTTTTTTTTTTTTTTTTTTTTTTAGTTTTATATGCCATGGAGAAACACCAAGGAAGTGAAATAAAAAATAAGAGAAAACCACGTTTATGGCATGACATCAAGAGCATAAACAGGTATATAAAAGAACAAAAGAAAATGGACTAAATCAGCGGTTCTCAACCTGTGGGTCGCGACCCTGGTGGGGACGCCTAAAGCCATCGGAAAATACATGATGCATATCAGGTATTTACATTCTGAATCATAACTGTAGCAAAATTACAGTTATGAAGTAGCCACCAAAATTATTTTTTGGTTTGGGGTCACCGCAACATGAGGAACTGTATTGCGGGGTCACGGCATTAGAAAGGTTGAGAACCACTGGACTAAATAGTACCATGAAGCCAAATCTGCCGATCTAGTTTTTAAAAAGTATTTATTTTGTTGATTTGAGAGAGAAGAAGGAAGAGAGAGAGAGAGAGAGAGACAGAAACATCGATCTGTTCCCGTATATGCCCTGACCAGGGATCGAACCAGCGACCTCTGTGCTTTGGGGATGATGCTCTAACCAGCCGAGCCATCTATCGGCCTGGGATTCCTGCCTGGCTTCAGAAGGCCTCCTCGGATGGTCTTCTAAACTCTAATATTTATACAGTCTGGCTCTGTGCTCCCACATGAAGACTTAAAACCCATCTGGGATCGACTCGCATGGAGATGCCATATTGTTGGCACCCTGATTCCACGCCATTTCAACACGATCAGTTAGTATTGGATACGGATGAAACACGCTGCCCTTTTCTCCCATTGAGTTCAAAGACATCAATGATCTCAACCTGCTCGCAAAACCTCCACTTGCTCTCAGAGATTTCCTACGTATTTCTTTGTTGGGGGCTCTGTTTTGATTTGGTACCTTCCGTATCTGACACCAGCCCCCTCTTACCCTTCTTTTTGCGAGCACGGCTTGCAGATGTTCGTGAGCCTGGGCTCAGTTCAGACACTGCAGCAGCTACCAGCTGAAACTGTGACCTGCTCTGGTGCGCAGGCACGCTTTGAGAGGTGGCAGGTTCGATCCCAGGCCACGGCAATAGGCACATATCCCAATATAGCCCGCCCCGTGATTTTTTGTTTGTTTGTTTGTTTGGGTTTCCCGATGCATAGGGACGTTATGTTTACGCGGTACGGTAGTCTATTAAGTGTGCAACAGAGTCATGTGCAAAAATAAATGTACGTACCTTAATTAAAAATGCTTTATTGCTAAGAAAAGGCTAGCCATCATCTGACCTTTCAGCGAGCTGTGATCTCTCTGCTGGGGGAGAGGGTCTGGCCTTGATGTTGCCCAAAACGCAGCATCTGTAAAATCAGAGCAGAGCGACGCATGTTGATACGGCCGTGTGAAGGTCAGAGGGCTGGTTTTTGTCTTCAGATTCAGTTTTCCTGGTCCCGGCACGTAGCTTTTTTTTTTTTTTTTTCCCAATGAAGGGATATCCTTTGCAAATTGGAGATACCCAATGTACTAATCGATAATGTTGAAACGGCACGGAGACACGTCAGTAAAAACCCCAAAACAAAACAGACAAGAGGCCCCCACCTCACATGGTCCATAAAAACTGAAGTCAATGCGCGTCATAGATTGGTATGTGAAGCACGGAGCTATCCAATCTCTTTTAGAGGGAAGAAGACAATAGAGAAAAGCTCTTTAGGACTTGGGGCTGGGTGACCTTCACAAAGCACAGTCAGTCATCAACTGGATTTCGTCAAAATTCAGATTAGGAGGCCCTGGCCGGTTGGCTCAGTGGTAGAGCGTCGGCCTGGCGTGTGAGAGTCCCGGGTTTGATTCCCGGCCAGGGCACACAGGAGAAGCGCCCATCTGCTTCTCCACCCCTCCCCCTCTCCTTCCTCTCTGTCTCTCTCTTCCCCTCCCGCAGCCGAGGCTCCATTGGAGCAAAGTTGGCCCGGGCGCTGGGGATGGCTCCTTGGCCTCTGCCCCAGGTGCTAGAACGGCTCCTATTGCAGCGAAGCAACAACAGGGATCTGTTTGCCGGTGTGAGTAAAAGCAGTTCAGACCGAGTGGGAGCGATCAGTAGCACCCTCGATGGATGCCCAGCTACACGTCTGTAAGGACGCTTTCAAAAAATGTGGACGGATGGGAGTTGGATTGGAAAAGTCCCAAACAAGCCTGTGTATTAGCCTCTGACCTGAGGGATCTTTTATACTCCATCGCCCCCTGGTGGGCATGCCGGGTGGTTCCTGGTGGGGCGCCTGTGGGAGTCGGTCTGCCTGCCTCCTCACTTCTCACTTCAGAAAAACACACACACACAAAGAAGTCACTCGCTCTGTGACTTCCTGGGGCACACGGGACAAACACTCCCGGCCACGGCACTTTATCGGGGTGACTCTGCTGACGGCACCACACTTCTCTGTAAGATAGTGTGGGTACAGCCAGATTCAGTGCAGTGGACACATGTTCTCTTTCTATTGAAATAGGTCCTTCTTCCTGGTCCTTTTCCTCCTAGAAGGCTTGCTCTTGGTTACATCCCATATCCACAGTCGTTATTTTCCTTTGTGCGTCCCTGTACGTGTCACGCCCGGGCTGCAGTAAGTCCGACCCAATCTGCAGCCCAGAACAGCCTCCCGGCGACTGCTGACCCATCAGTCATGGCCGATGACCACTTGTAACTGGCTCAGCGCCCCCTCCTCTCCCCCCCCCCCCAGAAAGCTCTCCTATCCTATAGCATCTCAGCTGGCATGGTGGGCTCTGGAGTCCCGACCCATCACCCCACTGTCCGCGTGCGTGGGGGCCAGGGGGTGACTGGTCTATCTCTGGCTACCTGGCTAGATGGCTGTTGGGGTGGAAAGAGATGGGTGTAGCGGGCTCAGTGGGCCTGCAAGGGGCAGCTGATTTCTACACAGAAGACGACTGGGGGGTCCTGTCTTTCTGCCACTCCCTCCAGTCTCATCGTCCACATGGGAGATCCAGTTTCCCACAGGACAGCTGAATTTTCACCCTGGTAATGTAACCTTCCTCAAAACAAAACAAAACTCCCACAAAACTTAAAAATAACACAACAATCTCTGGCCAGGTAGCTCAGCTGATTAGAGCATCCTCTATCTGCACCAAGGTTGCGGGTTCGATCCCCGGTCAGGGCGCATACAAGAATCAACCCATGAACGCACGAATAAGCGGAACAACAAATCAATGTGTCTCTCTCTTCCTCCCTCCCCTCCACTCTCAAAATCAATAAATAAAAAATTTTAAAAACCAACAAACAAAAAATCAAAGTAAATGGAGTATCTTCACTGTGTCTCTGGCCCCTATAAATCCAGGGAAGAAGATCGACTACTGGCTAATCTAACTTTAGACTTTGATTAAGCACGCCCCATTGTTCCTTCTATGGTGACATTAAAATAAGAGCCACAAGAGTATAGAACTTCCAAACAACCAGAAGGGCCATTCTCACTTTGATCAGCGATACCTCCGAGGGCTGGCTGATGGGGTGGACCTGACCGCAGAGTCCTGAGACGCACGGGGTCCTGAGACGCACGGGGTCCTGAGACGCACGGGGCCCTGAGACGCACGGGGTCCTGAGACGCACGGGGCCCTGAGATGCACGGGGTCCTGAGACGCACGGGGTCCTGAGACGCACGGGGTCCTGATACACAAGGGGTCCTGAGACGCACAGGGTCCTGAGACGCACGGGTCCTGAGACGCACGGGGTCCATGCCCGGGTCAGGCGGAAACCCCTCCTGGGGCTCCCTTCCTCAGAGGGGCAGAGGAACAAACACTTGACCCTGTCATCAGTACACTGGATAGCAGGACAGGGTGTGACTCAGTGTCATGGGGAAGAGAGACCGGAACAGGGGCCGGGGAGGAGGCAGAGAGGGAAGGTGTGTTTGAGGACCTGTTACAAGGATGGTCAGGGCGGGCGGGAAGGCCTCACTAAGGACGTAATTCTGCGAAAAGGACGTGGAAATGGGGAGAGGTGGGCGGTGAGGGCAAGGGAGGGGCTGTCTCGCCCCGCGTGAGGCTAGAAGGGGTCCTATCCTGTGGGAACTGCGGGCGGGCAGGTGCGCCTGGGAC
The DNA here is from genome assembly GCF_036850765.1 of Saccopteryx bilineata. Taxonomy (NCBI): domain Eukaryota; kingdom Metazoa; phylum Chordata; class Mammalia; order Chiroptera; family Emballonuridae; genus Saccopteryx; species Saccopteryx bilineata. The sequence goes on from NC_089496.1 coordinate 59,245,808, forward strand.
GGTCCGAGCTGAGGCCTGCACCATGTCCAGGGGGTCAGGCTCTGGGGTCCCCTGCAGCCCCACCACAGGCGGTGGCCCGGGACGAGGGGAGGAGCCCGGGCGGCCACTGGAGGCGTACCAGGAGGCAGCTTCCACGGTGGGGAAGGGCTGACTTTGGCTGCAGCCTGGAGAGCCAGATGGCCGAGGGAGGGGTGGGAAGTGGGAGGAAGGAGTGGGGCGGGGGGATGAGTCAGGAGGCCCCCGGCTTCTCTCAGGGGAGGAGGAAGGGACCGTCCGGGAGAGGACGGCAGCCGTGGGGGTGGTGAGAAACGGCCGCCTTCCCGACAGATTTCAAAACCCTGTTTTTTGTTTTTAAATAAAAAAGGAACCCAAGAGAAGGCGATACACAAGAGTGGAGGGAAGCAAATATAAAACCGGGAGCAAGCACAGTGATGGGATGGGTTGGCTCTAACCTGACTACGTCACTCGTTAAATTAAATTAAATGTAAAGGCAGCAGCTGCTCCGTCAGAAGCCGCCCGCCGGCAAGACTGAGTGGGAGACCCCAGCAACGCGCTGTTCACAGAGGACACCCGCGGTGTCGGGGCCTAGAAAAGACACCGTTACAAAGGCAGGTAAGGGGTGTGCTCCGCAAATTCTCTCATCAGGGACACGGTCAGAAGGCACAGACTCTGAGGCGAAGGGCGTTGACGGGTGACGACCAGATGTGTGTGTGTCATGGCCACAAAAATCAGACATCCTGAGAAGAAGGGAGTCGAAGATTTGAACACGCTGTTGACAAGCTTAGCCTAAAGGACAGCTAGACACGGACTCCCTCTCGAGAGCCAACAACCACAAGCTATGTTTAGGGCACACAGGAATGTGTACAAAAGGCTGATCGTATTTTTGGGCTGTCAAGCATGTCACCAAAAAAACCCCCACAAAAAAACAAAAACAAAACAAAAAACCCCAAAAACCTTAAATGATGAAACCACACGGATGATGCTCTCTGGGCTAGGCAGGTAACCAGCAAATTCCTACACATTTAGAAAATCGTCACACGCTTCTCAACACCTTGGGGGACTTGTTTTGGAATAATATAGGATGTTGGGGTAGCCGTCGATCTAGAAAGGGATGACAAGGTTATACATAAAATACGCTGGCTGGGCCCTGGCCGGTTGGCTCAGTGGTAGAGCGTCGGCCTGGCGTGCAGAAGTCCCGGGTTCGATTCCCGGCCAGGGCACACAGGAGAAGCGCCCATCTGCTTCTCCACCCCTCCCCCTCTCCTTCCTCTCTGTCTCTCTCTTCCCCTCCCGCAGCCGAGGCTCCATTGGAGCAAAGATGGCCGGGTGCTGGGGATGGCTCCTTGGCCTCTGCCCCAGATGCTAGAGTGGCTCTGGTCGCAACAGAGTGGTGCCCCGGAGGGGCAGAGCATCGCTCCCTGGTGGGCGTGCTGGGTGGATCCCGGTTGGGCGCATGCAAGAGTCTGTCTGACTGTCTCTCCCCGTTTCCAGCTTCAGAAAAATACAAAAAAAACAAACAAACCAAAACCACGCTGGCTGTGGACTGATAATTATAGAAGCCAGTCATGGGAGCAGGGTGGGGGCTTTTTATACCATTCCAGATGCATGTCTAGATATCTAATATTTTCTATAGTTAAGTGTTCCAAAATGTAAGTCAAAGGAGAGAAATCTAGCAGAAGCGGACAGCTGCAGAAAATGAAATACAGCACGCAGCCCGAGGGCGTAAGAAGAAATCACGACTGAAATAATATGAGAAGTCACAGGGGGTGGGTGTGTCTGGCACCCTTATAGCCCACCAGTCCCAGAAGCCCTGAGAAGCAGGAGGGTTTCCTGTTCTACCCAGAGGTGAACGAGAATGCTACACGACACATCCTGACAACGGTGCTGTACATGCCACGTGGTCTCAGAGGGGAGGTGCCGTTTAAAGAACAACCTGGATCTGGTGTCTTTAAGCAACGGCGCTGGTCTTCATTGCAAGGAAATGTTCACAGGAGGATGATACTTTAATTGAAATGCTTCTTGATCTTGATCTTTTTTCTTTCTTTTTTTTTTTAAGTGAGAGGAAGGGAGATAGAGAGACAGATTCCTGCATGCGCCCCGACCAGGATCCATCCAACAACCTTGTCTGGGGCCAATGCTCCAATCAACTGAGCTATTTTTAGCACCTGAGCTTGACGTGCTGGGACCAACCAAGCTATCCTCAGTGCCCATGGCCAACACTTGAAGCAACTAACTGAGCCACTGGCTGCGAGAGGGGAAGAGGGAAGAGAAAAGGGGAGAGGGAGGGGAAGAGAAACAAATGGTTGCTTTTCCCATGTGCCCTGACCAGGAAGTGAAGCCAGGATAGAGACGACGTTCTATCCACTGAGCCACGGGCCAGGTCTGCCTCTCTATCTTTAAGCTTTGGCCATCCCTAGTTTCTTGTTTTCTGCCCAGGGAGGGCTTACGTCTGTCCCCAGGTCAATGGTTAATGGGACGGCAGCGCAGGGGACAACGTGAGCAGAGGTAGACGACAGAGGTTGGCATCTATCTAACAGAGGGTCTTCACCCTCCATGCCTGTCCGTACAAACCCAACTTCATCGAGGCACCACAGTCACATCCACACCCCACCCCTGCTGCTGCTCTCTAGGGTAGAAGTGGGTCTCCCCTAAGGAGGTATCTTCAGGTGCTGTCCCAGGTGCTGAATCTCCAGAGACACTCAAAACGGAAGCCAAGAATGGCCAGGGCCCCACTTCTTCAGCGCCAAAGCCTGGGCAAGTTATTTTAACTTTCACATCTGCAAGTTGAGAGTGAAGAGGACACCTTCCTACGGGGTCACTGAGGAGATGAAATAAGATCTAATACAGGGAAAGATGTCCAGGGTGCCTGCCTCAGACAAAGGACACAGTGGAGGTGAGGTCTTCTTGTATCCCTCCTGCTGCTACCGGAACAGGACAGTCCCCGGGATGCTGGCAATATTGTTTTAAATAACCCGAGGGATACTTACCAACAGGAGCCAGAAACGGGCTGACCAATGATGCAAGACGGAGTTTGGGGAGCCAGCCTCCCGGACACGACTGGCCCGTTCCAACCACTTCCCTGGAACTGTGCTCTGCACGCTACCCTGGCTCCGAAGGGACAGTCTCTGCCCCGAGGCACGCAACTCAAAGTCCACCAGAAAAAATGTCAATTCAGTTTCTAAATGTACTCCTGGGTCACTGTGGTCTGGCTCAAGATATTACTGTAAATGATAAACTAGAACTGAATGAGGGAGATCGTTGGATGTATTCTTAGAATGCTTTGAGCCTTTGTGATGTCAAGGCAGGTCCTATGAGAACACAGACCAGGGTGTGGCACCGTTGCTATGAACACAGTTGATCCACAGAAGACCCTTAGGTGGGGTCATCCATGTTGTGCCTGACCACCCCCCCCCCAAAAAAAAACAATGGCCAGATGCTCACTTGGCACAATCGCAAACATATACACACTGCCGTGTGGTTTGAAGTATGTTCATGGGACCCACACAAACAAATCCCCCCCAAATCTTTGGGGATTTATTTACTTTTAATGATGGTACATTAATCAAAATGGCCGGGACGGGGCCATGTTGTAAAGTTGAAAACTGCTCGAACACAGCAACTTCCTCTCCGGTCTCTCTAGAAACATACAACTGGGAGAGGACAATGTGGATTAAAAAAAAAAGACCAGTATGTTTGTCATACAAAAATAAATAAATAAATAAATATAAATAAATAAATAAATAAGTGAGCCTGACCAGGCGGTGCCACAGTGGATAGAGAGTCAAACTGGGACACTGATGACTCAGGTTCGAAGTTCCGAGGTCACCAGCTCGAGCGCGGGGTCACTGGCTTGAGCGTGGGACCATAGACGTGAACTCATAGTCGCTGACTTGAAGCCCAAGGTCACTGGCTTGTGCAAGGGGTCACTCGTTCTGCTGTAGCCCCCCCCCCCCCGGTCAAGGCACAGATGAGAAAGCAGTCAATGAACTAAGGTGCCGCAATGAAAAATTGATGCTTCTCATCTCTCTCCCTTCCTGTCTGTCTGTCCGTCCCTATCTGTCCCTCTCTCTGTCTCTCTGTCACAAAAAAAAAAAAAAGGAAAGAAATGATACAAATGCAACAAAACGAAGGGCCAGAGCTCCTTTCCTGCCCGACTGCGGCATCATCTCCCTCTGAGCATGTAGCCTGGGACGGTGTGGCCACGCCGAATCGATGGGTCTGACTCAGCTCGGACTTTTGTAGGACCTGGATCTTGCACCGACCTGGGCCCCCGAGTCTGTGAAGTCAGGGGGGTACCATCGGGTGAACCCCACAGACTCCGTCACGCTCTCTCTCACCACAGGTATCCTGCAAGCACCCCACAGCATCCGTACCAGACCCGTCTGTGTTCCCCTCTTTCGTTATGCAAATGTCATGCAAAGAAGACCGCAGGTACGTGGTTTTCATAAAGGTTAGAAATTACGTTGAAACATTACACAGCAAATAGGCTCTAGAAACGCACAGCAGCCGACAAGCCACCCAGAATTGGAGAGTTTTCTTCCATTGGCTCAAACCTTCTTCCTCCCTGAGCTCCTCCTGACTTGGTGCTGACGCCTCTTTGACATCTCCACGCCCATGATGCATGACTAACCACCTCAATCTCATCAGGACCCCAACAGCCATCATGAAAGCTTCTCCCAAACCTGCACCATGTCCAGTGTTCCCCATCTAACTACTACTACTACTAATAATAATAACAATAACAACAATAATAATAATGCCACAGTCCTTCCCAGGAGGCTTCTGAATAAACAATTGATGTATCTGGGGAAAAATTTTAATGTCTCAATTTTGCCCGGGCTCCATTCCCAGTGATTCTGATGTAATTAGGCTGGGATACTGTCTTGGTATTGAGAGTTTTCTTTTTAAGTGAGAGAGACAAAGAGAGACACAGAAGAGTGAGGGACAGACAGAGACAGACAGACAGGAAGGGAGAGAGATGAGAAGCATCAAGTCTTCATTGTGGCATCTTAATTGTTCATTGATTGCTTTCTCATATGTGCCTTAACGGGGGGGGGGGGCTATAGCAGACCGAGTGACCCTTGTTCAATCCAGAGACCTTGGGAGACTTATTTATTTATTTATTTTTAAAAAGCTGTTCCTCTCCAGGTTGGGAATCACGGCTCCAGATTCTTTAAATCCCCAAGCCTGCCATGGGTCTGTTTGTCCTCGTCCAAAACGTCTCCAATCTTAGAAGGCTCCCAACAGCGACAACCTTCCCAACAGAGTCTCCGTGTCCTGCACGAATGTGGTGCCACCCAGGGGGCTGTGCATGAGACAGCTCTGCCTCTCCAGTCCCGAGGACCCCTTCAGGGCAACCCAGGCTCTGCCACAGTGGTTGTCATCGCTGTCTGGGCACCCGAACCATCGTCTGTGCTCTTTAACAACAACAACAACAACAAAGGCACACAGACACTTGGAGATTCTGAATCGACATGGTCAGAGCCCACTGACACATTTTTAAAATATTTCCTGGGAGGTTCGGATCAACAGCCAGAGTTAAGTGTCACTTATTCAATGGCTTGGCACCCAGCCTGAAGAGAACTGCTCATTTCCACACGGCGCCTGATGGCCATGTGCACCCGTGCACCCGGCCACGTTTCGGGGCCTCGGAACCACCAGTCCCGTCACATCTTGTACACCATCCTCTGCCTTGAGCCCTTGATCTTGTAGCTGCCTAGCCCCACAGACTGTGGTTCAACCCACAGTCATGCTTTTCATAAACAACATCGATGCCTGTCCACCCTTCCCTCCCCTCCCCTCCACTCCACTCCATCCATCCTGCACTTGCAACAGCTCATCTGAACGCAACCAGTCAATAATCTTTCAACCCTGATGGCTGGGCTCTCTTCGGCTCTACGCCACCCTGGACCCTTCAGAAGAACTCCCGGAGCTGCCAAAGGGTGATCATTCTTTGGAAACTGCACGTTCTTGTTCTCCAAGATGGTTCTTTCACATTTCTCCCTGAGGACTCGCCGGAGCACTTTGCTGCCTGCTCCCCACTATGGTCTGTAGGGGAGTCTCTGATCTTTCCCCCACCAAGGTGCCAGCCTCCGTTCCCTCATCCTTTGCTTTGCTGTCGCGTGACCTCCCTTTGGATGCTATCGTCTTTACCTACGGAAGGTGACCGTGGGACACAATCCCTCCAATGACTCTGTTTCCAACTGTGGCACCCATTTCTCCTTCAGTCCTTGACCAGCACACCTCCACCTGCCTGTACCTTGGGGCCCAGCATCCCCCGGGCATCCCTGGACACTGGCCCACCTTGCAGGGCCCTGTGTGGAGGCAGTGCCCGCCGTGGGCACAGGGCTGGCATCCTGCTCTCCTACCTCTTCTGAATGGGCAGCGACAATTCCGTAGGAGCACGCGGCCAGAGAAGCTGGCCATGTGGCCTCTGACAGGGAGGCCTGCGATTTACTCAAAGGTTGTCAGAAGAGAGACACACTCAACACACGCAGAAACTAACACATTTATATTTGGCAAAATCCGAGACCCAATTACACCATACTCAGTGCCTTCTCAGATGCACAAGGAGAGTGACAGAGTTGGAGTGGGAAGAAAAGATGTGGTCTCAAACCAACAACCCTGTGAAGAGGACTCACCCATAAGGGCTTCCTCTGGGAAGCTGACCACACATGGACAGCTTGTGGGGGGGGAGATGTCTCTCGAAATCTCCCTCCTTGGAAATCCAAGCGAACAGCAAATACCTACGTTTCATTCATGCAAACAAACCAACAGAAATAAGCCACCGGCGACCCAGCAGGGGAAAGACGCCCAAACTAAGATGAACATTTTCCCAAGACTCTCTCTGGCTTCTTAACACGGCCATCACACCATGTCACTTAAAAATACCTTTTTTGGAAAGGCGTCTGTGTGGCGACAGACCTCAATGCAGTGCAGACATCCGGACATTCACTCCGAGTCCAGGAACTGCCTCCCAACTCACCGGCCACGATCATGACCACCAAACGGTAAACCGCTTCATGCAAAGACACTGTCGGCGTGCCCCTACCCCTGACCCCCTTGGAGGGTCCCCGTCCACGCCGAGGACGGCGATCACATTCCGCTGCTCAGACTCCATGTGAGACGCGTGCCAGCGTCAGCATGGTTTCTCTGAGTCTCGTTCAATCTCAGTGGTGTGCTGTTCCTCTCACCATCACCGGTCTCCAGACAGAAACTCCCCCCAGATCCCCACTGATGTGCCTTTCAGGAGTTCAGAGAAACACACAGGCGCCAAGGAGAGAGTGTCTGGCTGGAGATCTCGGCAGGGCCTGTGAGAGACCGTCCCAGCCACCTCGGCATCACCCACAGGGGACTCAAAGCTCTACTTAAGACACTGTCCCAGGCATTCAAGGATGAAAAGGACCTGTTCAAATGTTTGCCGACACCCCAACCTTCACTCAGGCCCTCCTGGGAAGGAGTCAGCGACTCACAAAGCAGCCAGGTGACCACAGTGGCTCTGCCTTTAAGGGCTGGCTGGTGACCCACCTGCTTCTCCATCAACACCAGAGGCAGCGGGAAACATGTTCAGAACAGATCGGGCACCCCAGAGGGGGATGCAGATCTGATGTCCTGTCTTGGTCCCCGCCACTAAGAGCAATTTAAATCATGTTTGGTGGAAAAGATAGTGTTTCAGGCCAGGGAGAGATGGTGACAGCCACTTCTGGGACAGTGGGGATGGGGGAGGCTGATGGGGGTGTTTGGGGGACAAGTTACAGGGACTGTCGATTGATTTGACGTGTGTGTGCATGTGTGTGTGTGTGGGGTGGTGATGTGTGTGCGTGCGTGGTACACTGTGAGTGTGTGTGTGTGGTACACTGTGTGTGTGTAATGTGTCTGTTACAGTGTGTGTCTGTGTATGGTATACTGTGTGTGTGTGTCTGTGTGTGGTACACTGTGTGTGTGTCTGTGTGTGGTACACTGTGTGTGTGTAGTGTGTCTGTTACAGTGTGTGTCTGTGTGTGGTACACTGTGTGTGTGCAGTGTGTCTGTTACAGTGTGTGTCTGTGTGTGGTACACTGTGGGTGTGTATGTATGGTACACTGTGTGTGTGGGGGGGTACCCTGTGAGTGTGTGTGCAGTGTGTTTGTTACAGTGTGTGTCTGTGTGTGGTACACTGTCTGTGTCTGGGTATGGTACACTGTGTGTGTGGTATACTGTGTGTGTGTCTGTGTGTGGTACACTGTGTGTGTGTTGTGTGCATACATCACGAGGACGCAGAGGGCACTGGGAATAACCAGGGAGCCCACACTGATCTCTACCCCAAATCTGAAGAACCACACACCGTGGCCCATCTGTCCTAGCAACAATAACGGCACTGTCCTCACGGCGGAGTGAGGACGCTGGGACACAGCGAGGGCCAGCCACCTGCCCAGAGCCACCCCCGGCCAAGCCTGGCCCGCAGCAGTCCCCCTGGCCAGAACACAGTGTGCTTTCGCCTGGACAGAGGCGGGCGGCCTGTGTCCCTCCTGCCAGCCCCTCAGGGCTGTGCGTGGGGCAGCGAGGGGCCATCCACTCATCCACTCATTCCAACCACAAAAGCTGCTCATGTGTCCTCACATGCCAGGGACGAGGGGCTGTTGGGACCCAACCCCTGGCTGGAGCCAGCGTTCTAACTGGGGGTGGGGACAGGCCAGAAACCAAAGAAAGAGAAACTCCCACAACGGAGGCAGCAGCAGCAAGCACACAGCGTGGGCTCAGGTGCGCACGCAGGTGGCTCTGGCAGGTCACCTCTGGAGCACAGGGCAGGGCGGGAGGGAGGACATGAGGACCACCCCACACTGGTGGCTGCGACCTGAGCGGGAAGAAGGAGGAGGAAACCCAGGGACCACACTGGGAGCGTGTCCCACCCGGGAGGCAGGAGGCTCACACGGACCAGCCCCTGGAGGAGCACAGGTGACGCTTCCTGCGTCTGTCCGCCACCTGCTGGGAAACAGGAGGTCGACCCACTGCGCCCCTGCAGAGAGACAAGCAGGGCGGTCTTGTCTGGGGGCAGGCATGGCGGGTGACCAGCATCCTCAGTGTGGGTGACGGCCACCTTCTCACCGTGCGCAGGGACTAGGACCACAGCCTGAGGGACGCAGGTAGCCCACGGGAGGCAGCTTGTGAGCAGGGCAGTCAGTGACACTGGCCATGGTGGTGGGGGTCCAGCTCCCCCAGCGCTGTTGGCAGCAGAGGAACCAGAGTTAGCCTTTGAACAGTGGAGGGGTCAGGGGTGCTGACCCCCAGGCAGTCGAAAAGATCCACATATAACTTTGCCCCAAATTCAACAACTAGTAATAGCCTAGTGCTGTCTAGAAGCCTTCATCATCACATAAACAGTCGGCTGACATCTATTCTGCATGCTATGTGTATTATATACTGTATTCTCACAATGAAGCAAGTGGAAGAAATGTTATTAAGAAGACCACGAGGGCCCTGGCCAGTTGGCTCAGTGGTGGAGAGTCAGCCTGGTGTGCAGAAGTCCCGGGTTCGATTCCCAGCCAGGGCACACAGGAGAAGCACCCATCTGCTTCTCCACTCCTCCCCCTCTCCTTCCTCTCTGTCTCTCTCTTCCCCTCCTACAGCCGAGGCTCCATTGGAGCAAAGATGGCCCAGGTGCTGGGGATGGCTCCTCGGCCTCTGCCCCAGGCGCTAGAGTGGCTCTGGTCGCGACAGAGCGACGCCCCAGAGGGGCAGAGCATCGCCCCCTGGTGGGCGTGCCAGGTGGATCCCGGTCGGGCGCATGCGGGAGTCTGTCTGACTGTCTCTCCCCGTTTCCAGCTTCAGAGAAATACAAAAAAAAAAAAAAAAAAAGGAAGACTACAAGGAAGAGGAAACACATCTGCATAAGGACTGATACCCTAAGTTTACCTCATCTGTTTACAATCTGATTACGAGACTGTCTGATAGGATACAAAACACAGTAGGTGGTCTAGGGATCAGGGGCATCACACGTGACCAGACACTCCTGTGCACTCACTGGTGTAACAGTCCATCTGTCGATAATGGAGAAATAGCAACACGGTTGCTTTATGGTACCTAGTGCTCTCGATACAATTGATACAATTGCTTCGAGGGAGTCAAGAAGTCTCTAAAAGATGTTTCCCAGATATTTATTGAAAAAAAAAATTGGCACCGTTCAAACCCACGTTGTTCACGGGTCATGGATAGATGGGGACAGTGGGCACGGCAGGACCATGTTACAGTAAAAGATACAGAAGGGCTCAGATGTGTCTCCAGCGGGGATCTGATGACAAGAACATGTGGACAGCCACACGGAGACTTCCATCCGCTGACGGCACTCAGACCACGCTGGTTGGTGGGGTGCGGAGACAGCCACCTGAGCCCGGAGCTGAGGGTGGGGTGGAGGTTCCCTGCTCACCCAGTCAGTCCCCACGGTGGGTTTGGTGTGCCGGCTCTGTGTGCCCACAGTCAGGAGTATTCCTGGAGCACAGAGCTCAAAGCTATCACCAAAGCCCAGAGCACCGGAGAGAAAAGAGCCCCGCCCCGGGACCCAGCCCCTGTCCGAGGCCACGCAGTGCATCCAGGGCGGGGCCCCAGCTCCAGTATCGAGTAAGCACCCCCTGCCCCCTGGGTCACCAGACTCAGGGCCCGTACGACCGACCGGCATGTTCCTGCTCTCTGACCCTGGGCCCTGGGGGCCCCGTGCCCATGACGCTGACCTGCCGGTCTTGGGCAGTTACCGCATCAAATGACCAAGGTCAACGCCTTCCAGGGGGCCGCCTCTGCCACCAGGAGGTCATGTTAATGTCAAAGGGGCAGAGTTTAAACTATTCTGCCCCCTGCACGGCTGTCCTTGCCGGAGGGGGGACAGCAGTCACCTCGGGGGAGGTCTCAGGCGATGGGTTTGTAACAGCTCCGGACCAGACACGCGCCAGCCCCGGAAGCCACTCTGAGGACCCATGAACGAGCCAATGTCCCTGTTCTGCGCCTTAGACCAGGGCCAGAAGAACTCCCTCCTCAGAGGGGCCAGCATCGCTCACATCCACCACCATAAGGAAAGGTGCCCGAGAAGAGGAACGGTCCAATCAGCTGCCGCGAAGCCCCTCCCTGGCTCCCACATTCTGCTGTCCCCCCCCCACGAAGCCCCTCCCTGGCTCCCACATTCTGCTGTCCCCCCTCCACGAAGCCCCTCCCTGGCTCCCACATTCTGCTGTGTCCCCCCCCATGAAGCCCCTCCCTGGCTCCCACATTCTGCTGTCCCCCCTCCACGAAGCCCCTCCCTGGCTCCCACATTCTGCTGTCCCCCCTCCACGAAGCCCCTCCCTGGCTCCCACATTCTGCTGTGTCCCCCCCACGAAGCCCCTCCCTGGCTCCCACATTCTGCTGTCCCCCCCCCACGAAGCCCCTCCCTGGCTCCCACATTCTGCTGTCCCCCCTCCACGAAGCCCCTCCCTGGCTCCCACATTCTGCTGTCCCCCCCCCACGAAGCCCCTCCCTGGCTCCCACATTCTGCTGTCCCCCCCCCACGAAGCCCCTCCCTGGCTCCCACATTCTGCTGTGTCCCCCCCCCATGAAGCCCCTCCCTGGCTCCCACATTCTGCTGTCCCCCCCCCACGAAGCCCCTCCCTGGCTCCCACATTCTGCTGTCCCCCCCCCCCACGAAGCCCCTCCCTGGCTCCCACATTCTGCTGTCCCCCCTCCACGAAGCCCCTCCCTGGCTCCCACATTCTGCTGTGTCCCCCCCCACGAAGCCCCTCCCTGGCTCCCACATTCTGCTGTCCCCCCCCTGCCGAGTCACCCTTCTGTGTCACCCCATGCGTGCGTGACAAGAACACGTGTGAAGGCTGCTCCACTGACTGTGTGGGCAGTTTTGTAAGTTGAGTCACAGCCTGGCCGTGTGGACCACGGGGCGCGGGCCCCCCCCCCCAGCTGGCTCGGCAAACTCTCCCCTGGGTCCACCAGCGTGCTTGTCCTTCATGTGCAAGTGACAGGCTCCTCTCAGCCTGAGAGCTCAGGTGTCATTTCTCGGGGGGGGGGGAGCACGCAGCATCTTTGTGCAAAAACACAGGCGCGAGGTCTCGACACCGTACGTGGGCTCCGCTGGGATGCCACACCCAGGTCCCCAAGTCTGAGACCTTCCCCGCCCGCTGCCAGAATGCAACCCAAGCCGCAGAGGAGGCCAGAAGCAAGGCATCGGGCAGGGCGCCTCTCAGACGTCGGGGAGCATGAGAGTCACAGGCAGCGTGTTCCCAATGCAGACTCCCAGGCCACGCGACAGGACTGTCCCATCACACGGTGCCGCCCTGGCCGGGGAGGTGTGGGCTCCCAGGTGCACGGCCCCATGTGGACGCTGACACACAGGGTCACCACCCGGAAGAGTTAGCCTTGTCTGCAGCCAGGGCTTGATAAAGCGTTGCTTAGGGAGACCAGAAAAGGAAGTGACCAGGGAGCAACGTACACTGAGCCGTAATGACTTCCTCAGGACACAACAACAGGCGGCTTTCGGACATGGACAGACACCGGCATCAGGAACCGGTCAACTCTGTGCTTCACACACTCACTCTCCTGCAGGACACAACAACAACAGGCGGCTTTCGGACATGGACACACACCGGCATCAGGAACCGGTCAACTCTGCGCTTCACACACTCACTCTCCTGCAGGACACAACAACAGGCGGCTTTCGGACATGGACACACACCGGCATCAGGAACCGGTCAACTCTGCGCTTCACACACTCACTCTCCTGCAGGACACAACAACAGGCGGCTTTCGGACATGGACACACACCGGCATCAGGAACCGGTCAACTCTGCGCTTCACACACTCACTCTCCTGCAGGACACAACAACAGGCGGCTTTCGGACATGGACACACACCGGCATCAGGAACCGGTCAACTCTGTGCTTCACACACTCACTCTCCTGCAGGACACAACAACAGGCGGCTTTCGGACATGGACAGACACCGGCATCAGGAACCGGTCAACTCTGTGCTTCACACACTCACTCTCCTGCAGACACCGGGCCTGAGAGCTGTGCGTGGGCTCGGCTGGGAGCAGGACACCCATCGGCCAACCAGACCAGTCGGAGAAAACACCGACTTGCACGGTAAGAGACGTCACGCGTCTTCAGAACCCGGTGAGAGCACACGGCCCTTCCCGCACGTGTCGGGTCAAAGACACTTATTTTATTTTCTAACCGAAAATAAACCCGGTCCGGGTGCAGGTTTGGCCCTTGGTCGGGGCACGCACGAGAAGCAGCCATACAACTCAGCGGAACAGCTGAGATGAGTTGATCTCTCTCTCTCTCTCTCTCTCTCTCTCTCTCTTCCCCACTCTCTCTCTTAAATCAATGGAAAAAAAAATTTAAATTCAACTTAAACATAAAACAAAGTTTTTGGCATGAATTGTGATATGTCATTAACCTGACACCCTCAAAAAGTTCCTCTAACCATTCCCTCCCTCCTTCTTCTTTCTTTCCTTCCATCTTCCCTTCCTCCCTCCTTCTTTCTTTCCTTCCTTCTTCTCTCCCTTCCTCCTTCCCTCCCTCCCTCCCTTCCTTCCTTCTTCCCTCCCTCCCTCCCTCCTTCCCTTCCTTCCTTCCCTCCTTTTCTTCCTCCCTTCCTCCTCCCTTCCTTCCTTCCTCTAGCTTTATACATTCATTAGTATCTTCCAGGCAGTCCTGAAAGCTGGTTAGGTAGGCAAACCAAACCAAACCAAAAGAAGTCAACCTAAGACACAGTCCAAGACATGAAGAGTGCAGCGGGCCCCGTAGACATACCATCTGCTGATGTGCAAACTGCAGCTGGTCACTCCAAAACCGAGGCCTCAGTCCTGTTTCCGGAACTGGCCCCCGGCCGCTCAGGAGCCTGGAGCCGCCTCCCGCCCAGCGTCCAGGCCTTAACCGCTGAGCATCTCCTCCCAGAGGCCTCCCCGGGCCGGCCGCACCTCACCTGTGGTCCTGCAGCCCTGCACCTGCTTCATCTCCGTGGCAACGGCTCCTGACCTCTCCTGAGCCAGCCTGCCTGCCTCCAGGTGTTCCCCCTCCTGACAGCGGCATTTATTTTTTTTTTCATGGAGGACAAAAGGAGGGGAGGGAAGGCGTGACTGCAAAACAGAAGGAGATATTCCTAACAGTGGGACAGCTGGGTCATAGGCAGTTCGATTTTTAATTTTTTGAGGAATCTCCATACTGTTTTCCACAGTGGCTGCACCAGTCTGCATTCCCACCAGCAGTGCAGGAGGGTTCCCTTTTCTCCACATCCTCGCCAGCACTTATTCTGTGTTGTTTTGTTGATGAGCGCCATTCTGACTGGTGTGAGATGATATCTCATTGTGGTTCTAACTTGCATTTCTCTAATGATTAGTGATGTTGAGCATTTTTTCATATGCCTATTGGCCATCTGTGTGTCCTCTTTGGAGAAGTGTCTATTCATTTCTTTTGCCCATTTTTTGATTGGATTGTTTGTCTTCCTGGTGTTGAGATTTACAAGTTCTTTATAAATTTTGGTTATTAACCCCTTATCAGACGCATTGTCAAATATGTTCTCCCATTGTGTAGTTTGTCTTTTTATTCTGTTCTTGTTGTCTTTAGCTGTGCAGAAGCTCTTTAGTTTGATATAGCCCCATTTGTTTATCCTGTCTTTTATTTCACTTGCCCGTGGAGATAAATCAGCTAAGAACTATATGAATCCATACATAGATGGGAATAAAAATGAGACTCAGAGACATGGACAAGAATGTGATGGTAACAGGGGGTGGGGGGTGGAGGGTGGGGAGGGGGCGAGGAAGGAGGGGGGTGGGGGAGGGGAGGGCCACAAAGAAAACCAGATAGAAGGTGACGGAAGACAATTTGACTTTGGGTGAGAGGTATGCAACATAATCAAATGTCAAAATAATCTGGAGATGTTTTCTCTGAACATATGTACCCTGATTTATCAATGTCACTGCATTAAAATTAATAATAATAAAAAAAAACAGAAGGAGGAAAAAAAAAAACCCAGCAAAGTTCAGAGGAAATATCTCGTCACAGTCGGAGACAGCTTTCTCTGAGGAGAACACAAATATTATGAGGACCCTTTAAGATAGAGCCCTGATTTTTTTTTTTAACATTTGTTTATTGAGTTTAGCAAGAGAGGAAGGGATGGAGAGGGAGAGAGAGAAAGAGAGAGAGCCAGGAACATCGAACAGTTCCTATAGGTGCCCTGGCAGTGGGTTGAACTGTCAACCTCTGTGCTTGGGATGAATAATGCTCTATCCCAATGGTCCCCAACCCCTGGGCCATGGACCGGTACCAGTCCGTGGGCTGTTTGGTACCAGTCAGCAGAGAAAGAATAAATAACTTACATTATTTCCATTTTACTTATACTTAAGTCTGAACAATGTTTTATTTTTAAAAAATGACCAGATTCCCTCTGTTACATCCGTAAGACTCACTCTTGACGCTTGTCTCGGTCACGTGATACATTTATCCGTTCCCACCCTAAAGGCCGGTCCGTGAAAATATTTTCTGACATTAAACCTGTCCATGGCCCCAAAAAAGGTTGGGGACCATCATGCCCTAACCAACTGAGCTCTCTGGTCGGGGCAGAGCCCTAGTTTTTAACACAGCATTTTCTTAATTTTTTTAAAAAAAATTTGATTTATTGGTTTTTAGAAAGGGGAGGGAGAGAAGGGGAGAGGGAGAGAAAAAGGGGGGAGGAGCAGGAAGCAACAACTTTTAGTTGCTTCCCTGTATGTGCCTTGACCAGGCAAGCCCAGGGTTTTGAACCGGCGACCTCAGCATTTCCAGATGAATGCTTGATGCACTGCGCCACCACAGGTCAGGCTAACAGAGCTTTTCCAACTTTCAGTTGCCGGTGACTGGCCACTCTGCGGCGACCGCGAAGGAAGACAGGGACATTAAGGGACAGTACATATTTGTGTGCCTTCTCCCTTCCCCCACAGCCGGTGACGTCCCCACAGCCGGTGCCGTCCCCACAGCCAGTGCCGTCCCCACGCCGTATCCCTGCGCGTGCGGTGTATCCCCTTCATCCCCCGCGCTGCCTGGACCCTCCGCACAGGTGGCCGGTCCTTCTCGTCGGGATCATCTATTGATACATACCGAGGAAAGGCTGGCCGCGCACCGGATATCAAGCCCTGCGCTGTTGTTATTATTCACTTCGGTTGGGGCTGGATGCAGGCATTCAGTCGTTTTATTCAAAACCCCTGATTCAGAAAGAGCTCACAGCGGCTAAGCTGTCTGATTTCTGGCACGCGGGCGGGTCTCTGTCCATTGTCTTTGTGTGCTGGGGGCAGCGGGGCCCACGCAGGAAAAACATCGGGACAGCCACCGTCCCTCTCAGAATCTCTGTGTCCTTTTTTTTTTTCAGCCAGTGCGGCTCGGTAGGGGCTGACCCAGCACGGGGCCACCCCACCTCCGTCCCTCGCCTTTCCTGCTCCCATGACAGGGGAAGGCACGCGTGTTTCTTTTCTTGTTTACCAACCTCTCCCTCCGCCCCCTGCCCCCCCCCCCCCCCCAGTCCCCTGGCAACCACCTCCCCACTCTCTCAGTGTCACACACAAGGGACACCTCACGCAGTGTCTGGTCTTTCTCTGCCTGGCTTTACGCCACTTGATATAATGTTCTCCGGGTCCATCCTTGTCGCAAATGGTGGGACGTCCTTCTCTCTCCCACGCCGGATAATATTCCGCTGCCGTGGACGCGTGCGTGCCTGCGTGCGGACGCGTGCACGGACCACGCCTTCTTTATCCGTTCACCTGTGGATGGACATTTAGGTTGTTTCCATATTTTGGCGACCATGACCCTGACAGTGACAGCTTTTCTCTTCAAGATCCTAATTTCATTCCCTGCGGACAGACACGCCGATGTGGAATTGCTGGACACATATCCTCGAAGGGTTCCATTTTGACTGGTTTGAGGACACCCTCCTTCCTGTCTCCTGTAGGGGCTGATGCTCTGTCCATGCCCACCGACAGTCCACGAGGGAGCCTTTCTTCCACGTCCTCAACAACGGTTACCTCGGATGTTCTTGGTGACAGCCGTCCTGACAGGTGCAAGGGGACGCCTCGCTGGGGTCTGGTGAGCATTTCCCCGGCAGATACGCAATGGTGAGCACCTTTGCCTGTTCCTGTTGGCTGTGCAGGTGGATGTCTTTAGTTTCCCTGCCTGTTTTTAACACTGATTTTTTTTTTTTTGCCACTGAGAGGTGTCTAGTAACTATTTTGGGATATTAGCCCCCTTATCGGATTATATGACATGCAAATATTCCCCCCCCCCCCCCGCCGTTCTACAGGTCACCCCTTGATGTGTGGTTGACGGTTTCCTTCATTGGACAAACGCTTTGAGTTTGATGTCTCGTTTGTTCATGGTTCCCTTCTGTTGTCTTTGCTTTTGGTGCCAAACCAAAAAAAAAAAAAAAAAAGAAAAGAAAGTGCTGTGGACCGTAAATGGCAAGAAGCCATTGTAGATTGGAGGCTTAGCAAAGGGCTAAGTTCTCCCCCCTCCATCTCCATATTTGGCTATGATGCTGAGTATTTGCACCCACTACACTTGCTTCCTTGGGTTGCTGGAAGCAATATACATGCCCTTCCTCTGAATCTTTGTTTCAAATGTTGGTAGATTTCACTAATGTATCCTGTTCTTGCCTTGGGAGAGTTCCTGTCTTAGCCTTGGGTCCTTGATTGATTTGCATAAGTCTATATAATAAAGCAAACTGGGGCTATGGGGCACTCGGATATTGCCAGGCATGTTGAAGAGTCCTCCTGGCCCCATCATTTTTGTTTTGATATCCGCACCGTTATAGGAGCCGCCTGAACAGAAGACTTGAGTACGAGGAAACTAAAACTGAGGGAAGGTGACGGAACTCCCCAAAGTGAAGTGCGCACAGTGAGTAAAGAAAGTTTTTGTGGAAAGTGTAGTTGGGAGTAAAAGATTATGGGACAGATAGGGTAAAAAATAAGGGACTTTTATGTAGAAATGTTTCTGTATGAAGACAAATCGTTGTCTGAAGAGTATCAGGGTGAGCTGGAAACAGAGGGATGTGAATACGAGGATGATTTAGAGTCTGAGGAAGACAGGAGGGATGAAAAATCCGTGGCTACGGCTGCCTTAGCCGCGGGGCCTCCACTGCCCTTATCGGGCTGATTGTGGAGTCTATAGCTCAAAATCTGGGAAATCCCCTCTCCAACAATCTATAGACCAGGCTCGAAATGTAGGGGAAACAATAAATGGCTTTACCCGTTTTCCTGTTGTAGAAAGACAGGATGGTACAGGGAGACTAGTGTGAGAACATGAACCTGTACCTTTTAGAACTCTGAAAGAGCTTAAACTTGTTTGTGTTCAGTATGGGCCCACTGCCCCCTTTTTCACTTGGTTTATCAGATATTATTAGTACAAAGGCTCTTCCCCCAAATGACTGGAAGGCGATCGCTTGTGCTTGTCTCTCCGGGGGTGATTATTTGTTGTGGAGGTTGGACTTTCTTGAGTATGGATAGGAGACTCAGGTATTAGGAAAGTTACAGCTTTTCCTGTCATGATCTGATTTTCTTTAATGTTTTAACTATGTTCTTCTGAGCTATCATTTTGTTTCTTTCTTATTCTTTGCCTGGAAATTGAGGCAGGGGACCTGTGTTGGATCTGACTATAGAAAATATCCCAGCAGCTGCCGAGAGCAAATTTTCTCAGGGAGATGTTGTTTAGTCCCATCCTTCAGTCCCTCTGTCTGAAAATGCCCTAATATCAGGCAGGCATCTTTCTAATCTGGATGTGCTCTGAAATCCCAGGTTTCTCTCTGGTTTGTCTAATTCTTGTTTCTGTTTAGTCTTTGTTTAATGTTGTCAAAAGGTGTCTGTTGTTAAGGCCTGAATTAAGGTTTTTTTTGCAAGCAAAAATTGGAAATGCTGACTCTAATATTTAGAAAAATAAAATGTTTTTAGAACGTGTAAGGAGCACTCATTTAAATTTAAATAGAATAGAGTGTAGATCCTTAAGACTTACTGATCAGGTTAGTGCATTGTGAGGTGTGTTCAGAGTTAGGAGCCAAATAGCAACTTAAGTATTAGGATTGATCAAAGTTATATGTTATACTTGTGTTTTTTGTGTGTAAATTGTCTTGTTTATGTGTAAGGTTATACTCAATTAGGCAAAACAAAGGAATTGAGCAAAATTAAGCAGGGCCCTAATAACTCATTTCAGGAATTTGTCTCAGGGCTAATTCAGGCAGTTAGAAGAATAGTATAATGATGCTAATTCTGCTTCTCTGGCCACATCCTGCAAAAGGGGCCCCAAGGAAATTGGTGATTTGGCTCCTCTGATTTTGCCAATTGGATTCAAAAAATAGGTCAGGAACGCCCTGAAATGGAACTAATGATACAAGGGTGTAAATTTAAAGGACTTTTAGATACTGGGGCTGATGTATCTGTTATTGCTAAGCTACATTGGCCTCCTTCCTGGCCCACTCATGCAGCAGCCACAGAATTACAAGGTATAGGGCAGAGTAAATCCCCTCAACAAAGTTCTAGTTTTCTACATTGGGAAGATTAAGAAGGTCATTCTGGATTTTTTCAGCCTTATGTGCTCCCTGGATGGCCAGTTAATTTGTGGGGTAGAGATGTTTTGAAAAATACGGGAGCATTGCTTGTCAGTCCTAATGGTTTAGTCAGTACTCAGATGCTTGATTGGGGATTTTTGCCCACTAAGGGACTAGGAAAAGAACAGCGGGGAATTCTCACCCCCCATAGAAGGGGCATCCAATACTAGAAGGCATGGATTAGGATATCAAAATTTAGCATAGGGGCCTTGGTAGCTCCTGCTACCCCAATAATGCATTGTGCAGACCCAATTATTTGGAAATCAGATAATCCTGAATGGGTAGACCAATGGCCCCTTTCACAGGAGAAACTTAGGGCAGCTGCTCAATTGGTACAAGAGCAGCTACAGCTTGGGCACATTGAACCATCTAATAGCCCATGGAATACGCCTATATTTGTCATTAAAAAAGAAATCAGGGAACTAGAGGCTATTACAAGATTTGAGAGCAATAAATAAGACTATGGAAATTATGGGTCCTCTCCAGCTAGGACTTCCTTCTCCTACTGCCATTCCATGGAATTTTCACCTTGTAATTATTGACTTGAAGGATTGCTTTTTTACTATTCCTTTAAGCCCTCACGATTGCAAGTGTTTTGCATTCAGTGTTCCTTCACTTAATTTCCAGGCTCTAATGGAGCAATACCAGTGGAGAGTTTTGCCTCAAGGTATGGCTAACATCCTACCTTGTGCCAAGAATACGTTACTCAAGCTATCTCCAGTATGAAGGCAGCACCCTAAGATATACATAATTCATTATATATATATATGGATAATATTCTTATTACTCATTCAGATAAAGAAGACACTGTGTTGACCATTTTGCAACAACTAGAATATTCTTTGAAAGAATCAGGACTTTATATATAGCTCCTGAGAAGGTACAGCAATCTTTACCTTTTTCTTATTCAGGACAAATTATTGAGAGACAACAAATTCATCCACAAAAATTAGAAATCAGAACAGATTATTTGCAAACTTTAAACAATTTCCAGAAATTATTAGGAGATATCAATTGGCTTAGACCTTCTTTCAAATTAACTACCGGGGAACTGAAGCCACTTTTTGATATTCTTAGAGGCTCGGCTGAACCAGCTTCTCCTCGGCTACTTACACCTGCGGGACAACAAGCTTTAAAGCTTGTAGAAAAGGCCTTGCAACAAGCACAATTAAAACACATAAATCCTGAAGAATCAATCACCTTACTAATTTGTCCCTCAAGTTACACTCCAATGGGACTATTGTGGCAAGCTTCACGTCCTATGAATGGATTCGTTTAGCTGTTTTCCATATTTTGATCTTGTTGCCTCCTTGATTATCAAGGGGCATAGGCGACCCTTACAGCTTATGGGTTTTGAGCCTCAAATTATTGTTGATCCTTTGAAAAAAGGAACAACAACAATGGCTCTGGGAAACTTCCACTAAACGGCAAATTGCTTTTGCAAATTTTACAGGTCAAATTGATTCTCATTATTTACTTATGGTTGTTTCCATTATAGAGACTGCTGTCTTAGGGACAACTGCTGATGAACTATTTCAGCAATTTCTCCTTCTTCAAAGACTTGTACATCAACATAGAGCTCCATGTTTTATAGGACATACTCGAGCTCACTCCATGCTCCCTGGAGCTTTAGCACAAGGGAATGCCCTTGTTGATCAAACTACCCAAAAGAAAATTATTGGAGCAACCATGATAGATCAAGCAATTCAGTCTCATACTATTCATCACCAGAACGCTGCAGCCCTGTGTAAACAGTTTCAACTTTCTCAGGAAGCAGCACGGCAGATTGGTAAATCCTGTCCAAGGTGTCCTATACTACAATCTGTCCCTTCATTTGGAGTTAACCCTCAAGGACTCCTACCAGGACAACTTTGGCAAATGGATGTTACTCATACACCTTCATTTGGCAAACAGTCCTATGTCCACGTTACAGTGGATACTTATTCTGAATTTATAGTAACCTCTGTCTGAACAGGAGAGGCTGCTAAGCATGTTATAGCTCATTGTCTGTATGCATTTTCTATTATTGGATTTCCTGATGTGATTAAAGCTGACAATGCTCCTGAATATGTAGCAAAAGCATTTACTGTGAATTATAGGTATTTCTTAAAATCTTTAAAGTCAAGGTATTATTAAAGTGTACCCAGCAAATATTTAAGGTCAATTTTAAAAAAAATATAAAAGGGGGAGTCATATCCTGGAATTCCTGCAAATCTACCTTATCTTTAAAAAAATTTCTTTTGAATGTTGATGAACAGGAGATGCCAAATCTTTTTCTCCTGCAAACTTTTACCCTCTTTTATTCGATCCAGCTAATAACACTGTTTTGTCTTTTTCCAAATAGCTCCAGATATATGGTAAAGGTTTATATAGGCGGATTGGGATCCTCCAACCCCTCAGCGAGATCTTCTGAGCATGGCTTTTAAGGTACCAAGAGGCAGAAATAGCCCAAAAGAGATCAGGTGAAATACTAGCAAGGTGGTCCGCGGCAAGAAAGAAAGAAAAGAAAAATCACTGTCAAGATCCATGTCAAGGAGTTCACACCCTACATTGTCCTGTAGGAGCGTTGATGGTTTAAGGTCTTTAACCTTGAAAAGACTGGTTCATCTTGAGTTGACTTTTGAGCAGGGTCTACAAGAGAGAGGGAAGTCCAGTGGTGTCCTTTTTAACGTTGACCTACAGGACAAAAACTCTCTGGAACGGCAGGGCTGAGTCTGGTCTGGATATCGCCACGCAGGTTTCTTTTCATCACAGACTTCCTTTTTCCCCCTTTTCTTTTTCTGAAACCCCGTGTTAGGACGTGGAATGAGGGTGGCAGCCGGTTCTCCTATCATGTGGCTTCCTCTTGCTGTCCACGGTGACAGCTTTTTCAATGAGTTCCCCCCACCCCCCCACCCCCTGTGCTGTGGCCACTGAATCAGTCTTTGTGCTGGTATCACTTTCCTTCCTCATTGCTCCCTCCCCGCCCCTCCCCCCAGATTCTGCCAGCTTGGCTCTTGTCTCCTTCTGTCTCTTCTTACAACTCAGAGTCTTTTTTTCTGTTGCTCGAATTTGGCCTTTTCTTTTTAAAGAAGAGATTATGTTTCCACCATGTTTTCAGAGACCCCCGGAAACACATTTCTAAAGTCCTGAGTGAGCTGGTCTTTGAGGGGGACACACGCCGCCTTGGTCTTTAGTTTGTTTTTTTCCTTGCCTTGATTTGCACTTTTCTCTGCATGCTGGTTTGTGGGTGTGTCTGTGGGTGGGAGTGGTATGTAAGTTCTTGTTGTCTCTGAATGAGACCAGCTATTTTTTAAAATATTTTTCTGAAGTGAGAAGCAGGGAGACAGAGAGACAGACTCCTGCATGTGCCCAACTGGAATCCACCCAGCATGCCCACCAGGGGGCGATGCTCCATTGCAGCTGGAGCCATTCTAGTGCCCCAGGCAGAGTCCATGGAGCCATCCTCAGCGCCCGGGCCATCTTTGCTCCAATGGAGCCTTGGCTGTGGGAGGGGAAGAGAGAGACAGAGAGGAAGGAGGGGGGAGGGGTGGAGAAGCAGATGGGCGCTTCTCCTGTGTGCCCTGACCAGGAATCGAA
Source organism: Saccopteryx bilineata (assembly GCF_036850765.1). Taxonomy (NCBI): domain Eukaryota; kingdom Metazoa; phylum Chordata; class Mammalia; order Chiroptera; family Emballonuridae; genus Saccopteryx; species Saccopteryx bilineata. The sequence continues at coordinate 59,268,962 of NC_089496.1, forward strand.
CCTGGAATGTCCACATGCTGGGCCAACGTTCTACCACTGAGCCAACTGGCCAGGGCCGAGACCAGCTATTGATGAAGAAATGGTGTAGAGTCAGTGGGGTTGGTGGGGGGGGAGATTAAGCTGAGAAAGTGTGAGTAAGAGCTGGATTCAAAGTTGTCGGGAATAGTGTTTCAACCATCCCACTCTTCCTTCTGTCCCAGGAACCTGACTCCTTGAGCTCTGGCCTCCGAGGGCAGGGCTGACTAACAAGAAAGCGTTTATTGTCATGCAGCCTCCAGATGCGGGTCTGTCATTGCCCAATGTCCCCACACCTCCCTCTCCCTGTTCACCTTCAGCAGGGGCCTAAGCCAGGAGCATGTAGGACACAGATGGGGTAGGACATGGTCTCTCCCTCGTAGCCATGCCCGCCCCTGGCTTAGCCAGTGGTCTGGAAATGGCTGTGCCTCTGCAGAGAAGGTGCCCGCTCACTTTCACACTCAGTATCCCTGCTCCACAGCCCACGCTCAGTAAACGTCCATGACATGAACACAAGGCTGTACCAACCAGCGGACAGGGTGAACAAGACCAGAGACAGCTGTGGACGACCAGGGCACAGTCAGCAAGCACAGCAAATCGGGAGGCAGCCACAGGCCAGTCCATAAGGCAAGGCTGGACATGTGAAGCCCCCCGCCCCTGTCCCCTCCAGTGTGGTCCTGGGTGTGAAACAGGGCTGGCTGGCACCCGGTCACCCGTCCTGCAGCTCCAGTGACCTCTCCGGCTCAGCTGTGGCCTGGCACTCTCAGTACAGTAAGGGGAGGCTTCCCGCATGCTGTACCCCGACCACACCAGCCTGTTCTGGACATTGCACCCTGATCCGGTGAAGGACATTACACTTCTGCTCTCCACACTCTCGGGTCCAGAGGCCTCTGTCCCCCACAGGGTGACAATGCCAGGGAGACCCAGGAAGTGACAGAGCGGACCCTACAAGTTGACATGTGACCATGGAGGTGCCCGACACCCCTAACCTTCGCCAGGGACGCACACCTGTACGCGTTGGACAAGCGGAGGCCTGGACACCTCAGAGTCCCCCCCGTGTGGACCGGTACCCGCCGGCCTGAGCACAGCCATCACCCCCTTTGCAGATCACCACCCCTTTTCCTTCTGACGCTCCCATCTCTTGAACGACCCAGGGAGGCAGAGGGCGTCCCACGTGACTGAGGCTCAGGACTGGTCGGCCCGGCGGAGGGAGGGGGTCGGCTCAGAACCAGGACCCGAGTGGACTGTCGGGAAAGGTGCAGGAGTGACGCTCACACCTGGGCTTGCTGATTGCCTCCCGACACTACGGAACCCGGGCACTCCTACAGTCCTCAGAGCCCCAGCGCAGGCCTGCGGTGACCCCGGCAACCCCTGCCTCCAGGGAGCCAAGTTCTGCCCCTTCTGTCTCTCCTCCCCACGCCTGCCCCACCCCACCCCTGAGGCCTTGACCCTTCCTCTGGGCTAAGGGACAAAGTCACAGATGGCCGAAGGGGACCAGCTCCTCCTCAGGTGTGTGTGACTGTGTGCCCACCCTCCCGACTTCTTGTCCAGACCCACCTGGCCTTGCGTCTCAGATCCAAACCCGCCGGACAAACAACAGCGAACTCCCCGAGCCCATAAACGGGGCCAGCGGACGGTTTCAGACGTGCTGCTCACGGAGGGGGGCGCCTGCACAGACCAGCGGGGACTCCAACCGTGCTTCGTTACCTACGGCGCTCGAGACAATCCTGGTAGAAACAGTTACTTCAATGGCCCTGAAATAAACGAACGGGATGCTCGACCGGCGACGGGAGCCTCCCCCCCCCGCAGCTGAGTCGTCACGCACAAAAACCAACGAGCCCCCTGCCTCCCCCCACGGAGAAGAGAAGGTGGTGGAGAGGGCAGCCATGGATGCTGCTGTAACAACATCGGAGATCTGACCAAGTGTGTTCACTTTATACCCACGTGCCCGTGGGGCTGCCCGTGACCTTGAGGGGGCGGTGGTGTTATTATTATTTTCAAATTATAGTTCACAGTGGCCAGGACATGGAAACAACCAAAAAGCCCATCAATAGAAGACTGGATAAAGAAGATGTGGCACATATACACTATGGAATACTACTCAGCCATAAGAAATGATGACATCAGATCATTTACAACAAAATGGTGGGATCTTGATAACATTATATGAAGTGAAATAAGTAAATCAGAAAAAACCAGGAACTGCATTATTCCATACGTAGGTGGGACATAAAAACGAGACTAAGAGACATTGATAAGAGTGTGGTGGTTATGGGGGGGGGGAGGGGGGAGAGGGAGAGGGAAAAGGGGAGGGGGAGGGGCACAAAGAAAACTAGATAGAAGGTGACAGAGGACAATCTGACTTTGGGTGATGGGTATGCAACATAATTGAACGACAAGATAACCTGGACATGTTATCTTTGAATATATGTATCCTGATTTATTGATGTCGTCCCATTAAAAAAATAAAAAAAAAATTAAAAAAAAATGATAAGGGAAAGTTCGTTTAGAAAGGCACAGAGGTCGTAGCCTGGAGCCAGCCAGGCTCCAGAAACGAGGGACAGAGGCAGGAAAAGGGTCCCTGGAACTCAGGAGAGCGAGCGTGTGCAAATGGAACCCACCCTTGGGGATGAAGACAGGGGAGGGGTGGGGGCGTGCTCCCAGGAGAGAGCCCCGTGGAGGGGTATTATTATTATTATTATTATTATTTTTTAAACCTATGAGAAAACCGATCTCAGACAAGTACACTGGAAGTGACAGGAGGACCCTGCCAACCGAAACAGCCAGGGTCAACACCGGAACAGAAAGGTACTAACTGCAGTGACCTCACCATGCTGCTCACCCCTGCCGACCGCCCCCCTCAACCCCTACTGCCGAGATGGGGTGAGGGTGCAGGAAGAGGTGCACCCACTTTCCAGGATCAAAGAGGGAGGTGAACTTGAGGGGGCACGTCCCATGTGCGGCCATGTGCCCCAGGTCTCCCCGGGGGAGTCACACTGTCGTACCTCCGCGCACTCAGATGGCAGCATCGCCGTTCTACATGGAAGGCGAGGAAGGGTGGATGCACAGATATTCATTGTTTTTTCTAACCACCAGCCACGGAGCGAGGCCAGGAAGGGGGGGGATGGACGAAGTGGGGGGGTGATACCACAGAGGACAGGAATGCTCGCTGCCAAAACGGCAGACAAATCGACCCACTGAACAGGACGAGGAGCCCAGAAACAGACCCTCACTGACGGGACCACTCGGTTTTCGGCAAAGGCGCCGTGAATGGTCTTTGCAACAGAAGGTGCTAGAAAATTGGATAGCCACCTAGGGAAAAAAAAAACACCCCAAAACCCCAACTCATACTTCACTCCATACACAAAATTAATTCAAGTCAGATCACAGACCTCCGTGTAAAAGCAAAACTAGAAAAACTTCAAGAAGAAACAGAGGAGGCTTCTTCTCTTCACGGCTCGGGGGGAGGCCAAATGTTTTCTTTCTTTTTTTTTTTCAGGACCCAGAAAGCAAGAATTACCAATGAAAGATGATAACTTCCTAAACCTTAAAAGCACCCTGCTTATTGAAAGTCACAATGGCAACTCCACAATCAAAAGACAAATGACCTAGTGAGGAAAATGAATAAAACATCTGGATGGGCACCTCAGCCTCATCAGTCACCAGGGACATGCAGATGAAAAGGGCAGTGACGTCCCATCGCTGCACGCCCGCGGGGATGCCTTCAAGGACGCGAGTACCCGGGACACTCACGCCTCACGGGTGGGGGGTATAACACGGTCTGGTGGTCATTTTCTAAACCCACGCCGGGACGCGGTAATTCCATTCCTCGTTATTAACCTAAGAGGAAGCACAGCGTCTGTCCAGAAAAAGCCTAATGTGGAAACGTCCGCAGCTGCCTTATTCATAAGAGCCCCACGCCGGGAACAGCCCAGAGGACCAGCGACAAGAAGGCGGCCAAAGGAAGTTCCGGGACCAGGGGCGGGAGAGAACTTTCCTCGGCAATAATGCTGATATTCACGCTCCGTATCTTTTTTTTTTTTTTTTTGTTTATTTTTCTGAAGCTGGAAACGGGAACAGACAGTCAGACAGACTCCGGCATGCGCCCGACCGGGATCCACCCGGCACGCCCACCAGGGGGCGATGCTCTGCCGCGACCAGAGCCACTCTAGCGCCTGGGGCAGAGGCCAAGGAGCCATCCCCAGCGCCCGGGCCATCTTTTCTCCAATGGAGCCTCAGCTGCGGGAGGGGAAGAGAGAGACAGAGAGGAAGGAGAGGAGGAGGGGTGGAGAAGCAGACGGGCGCTTCTCCTGTGTGCCCTGGCCGGGAATCGAACCCAGGTCCCCTGCACGCCAGGCCGACGCTCTACCGCTGAGCCAACCGGCCAGGGCCATGTTCCGTATCTTGATAACAGGTATGGACCACACAGGTGAATGGATTTGCCCCCGAGGTCCCCTTAGGCATCCAGACCCCCCTCTCCCCCTCTCCGTCATTGGTAAAGAATAGCCCCTCACTTCTAGACAGGCACACACGCTTGATACTTTGTTAAAAATTTTTGCGGGATGCATACACACATCAAATCCATCGCTTTCATCGCTGTGAGACTCCACTCCTGTGGCACTGAGCACATGCATGTTGTTGGTGCGACCACGAACCGCCCTCCATCTCCGGGACGTTTTCATCTTCCCAGACGGAACCACGTATGCATTAAAAAACAAATATTTTACACAACCTGCCCCGGCCGGTTGGTTAAGAGTTTTGCCCCGAAATGACAGGGTTGAGGGTTCGATCCCCAGCCAGGGCCCAGACACGGGAAGCAACAAAGGAACACACAACTGAGTGGAACAACCAATGAATGCTTCCCTCCTCCCTCCCGTCTCTCTCCCTTCCTCTCTCTGTCTCTCTAAAAAGAAATAATAATAATCAATTAAAAAAATCAATAAATGAACAAAAAAAATTAAGCCCTGGCCGGATAGTTCTAATAGTATCTCTTCTGCTTTAGTTTGATTGGCTAATCCTGGTGATCTCAGAACCAAGCTTACCACGGCGGGTCATTTGAGTGAAAAAAAAAAAAATGCAATAGATAAACACTCCATTTCTACTTCTATATCTGACCCAGGAAGTCTGTAAAAAAAAAAAAAAAAGTAGGCCCTGGCCGGTTGGCTCAGCGGTAGAGCGTCGGCCTGGTGTGCGGGGGACCCGGGTTCGATTCCCGGTCAGGGCACACAGGAGAAGCGCCCATCTGCTTCTCCACCCCTCCGCCTCTCCTTCCTCTCTCTCTCTTCCCCTCCCTCAGCCAAGGCTCCATTGGAGCAAAAGATGGCCCGGGTGCTGGGGGTGGCTCCTTGGCCTCTGCCCCGGGCGCTAGAGTGGCTCTGGTCGCAACAGAGCGACGCCACGGAGGGGCAGAGCATCGCCCCCTGGTGGACAGAGCGTCGTCCCTGGTGGGCGTGCCGGGTGGATCCCAGTCGGGCGCATGTGGGAGTCTGTCTGACTGTCTCTCCCCGTTTCCAGCTTCAGAAAAATACAAAAAAAAAAGAAAAAAGTATTAGATATCTAATATAGGGATTAGCCGGCATTCTGACAGCGTCATCACAAACAGGACTGAGGTGTGACTTTGGATGCGCAAGAATCGTCGTGGATAATTACAGGCTGGCAAGACAGATGACGTGAGAGCCAAAGAGGAAGTGTGAGTGCCCATCGGCGGCTCAGGGCACAGTGGGGTCCTGTGGGAGGGACACCGTCCCCATCCGAGGCTGAACTGCCTGCCACAGGCCCCCCGTGAGAGAGAAATGAAGTAACCAGCCCAGGAGGTCCACCCTCAGCTTCACCCGCCACATGGTCCTCCGCTGAAACCGCTGTCCTAAGCTTCCTAACCGCCGTCCTACGCCAAACGAAACCGTCGCCACAGAATTCCGCGTTCTCTGTAATGTCCGCCGTTCGCTTGTGTGACACTGAGCTGGGTTTGGAGGAGAGAAAAGTTATTTTGAAAAGCTAGGGTTGTTGGATGCGATCGATACGGGACTCCGGGTTGAATGTCCACGTCCGATAAACAGCCACGTTTTCTAGAAGTATGTCGTCCCCCCCCCCCTCCGCCCCGCCCATCCTCGGGACAGACTTCTACGAAACCATCGCCTGTTATGCATCTGAACTTCCAATTCAACTGGGCGTTCTGTCTGCTCCAGGTGCTACATCCGGCAAAGCCCACCCCTTGCCTGACCCCTGGCTGGGTGTCCACTCAGCACAGGTGCACGGATATTGTGTGTGACGGCAGGCAGGGCCTGGTGGTCAGAGCTGGCCCAGCGCCGGGCGGGGGTCCCCACAGGTGCGATGTGCCAGGTGGACTTCCCGTCACCGCGACCAGTGTTTTTAAAATGTTCGTGGCACAGGAATCCGAAGTCCAGAGCACGTGGCTGGACCCAAGTCCGAGGAGAAAGCCCAGCCCCCGGGTACCCCAGCCCTAACGACTACCACGCAGTCCCGGCGACAGGATGTGGAGCTACCATGCGCGAGGGGACTCGGATGAGCGCTGCCCAGGTGTCTGTGCTGTCGGCTTCTCAGGTACCAACGGCAGCACCCACGCCTGTGGGGGAAAAACAAAACCCCGAGTGGGGCTGCTCTGGAGGTAAACCCTCCCCTCCAGGCTGGGACTCCGAAACCAACATTAGAAATCTTCAATCACTTTCCCGGGAGACACCGGGAGTGGGTCAGCACGTCACCCAGTGAATTGTGCTAGACACACATTAATTTTTCGTGGAATAGAAGCAAAAGGGGCCGTGAGCAAGTTGCTTTCTTTGCTTAAAAAAAAAAAAAAAAAGAACTCAGGGTGTGTGTGTGTGTGTGTGTGTGTGGTTGTTGCCATTTTGTTTTGGTTTTGTGTTGAGCCCCTTGACTTGGCCAGACCTGTTTTTGTTTTATTTTAAGCTCTTTAACTTGGGCAGGCCAGACTGACTAACATATGTGTGTGTGAAATAAAATCTCTTGGGATAATAAAAAATAACCTATTGCAGTTGCCCCCCCCCCCTGCGAACAATTTCAAGACACGGGGAAGAGTTTCTGAAATAATTGTGCGGGATAGGATGACATCCCTCCGAGCTCAAAGCTCACTCTGCAGACATGAGGGGGGTGTTTTCTATCAGAACTGTCGTAGGTCACATCAAACCCTTCGGAAGCCGTCGAGTTTCCTGTAGTAAGAGAAACACTCTGAACTTAACTGGCTGGTATTTGTTTTTAGGTTTTTTTTGTGGTTTTTTTTTTGGGTCTATTTCTTTCCCCCTTTTAGTAGACATCAGTTGTTCTGGAAAAGATATATATATATATTTTTTTGGTGAACTCTCAGGATTCAGAAAATACCAACTTGAACAGGAAACGTTAGAACTCACACGACCGCCAAAATGTTCCTTCTGAAGATTTAGAGTTCGTGTTCTTCGACTGACTACGTCCCATTACCTGAATTTTCTTAAACAAACTGTTTAGCACCCACGTGAACCAGCATATCAAAGGGGTGCCTCAATGCTGCGTCTGCTTCACGCTGGTGAAATTCAGAGCTGGTGACACTGACGTTCAGGTCCTTGCCCAGGGTGGTGTCGTCCTGCACTCCTGGGCGACAGTCCCCTCCTGCTGCCGAATCTGCTCACCGGCATTTGTGTGAGACCCAGGTGGCTAAGGGACACCGCCACCCAGTCAAGGGTCACTCCCTTCAACTTAGTAACGATCCCTGTAGAATAAAGAAAGCACCACCTTTCATAGAACTTACTGCTCGCTACACGGAGGACAGGGCTGTCGAGAGGCACAATGCCGTGGAGGTTTGCGGCCAGAAGACACAGGCCGAGCCCCCTGGACTTAGTCCCATTGAGACCCTGGGCGAGGCCTTGAATGTCAATGTCACCAGCTCTGACGAGAGGGTCACACTGTCCCTGCTCCCCAACCTCAGCGGGTGGGGTACCGCTGGAAGCTTGGCCCTGGCAGTGGGACCCCCTTGGTGCTCAAGGGCTGTTCCCTGTCACCTCTCTTAGTACAACACAGAGCCTGGACCGCCTGTGACAGGCTGGTCTCTGTCACCTCTCTTGGTACAACACAGAGCCTGGACCGCCTGTGACAGGCTGGTCTCTGTCACCTCTCTTGGTACAACACAGAGCCTGGACCGCCTGTGACAGGCTGTTCTCTGTCACCTCTCTTGGTACAACACAGAGCCTGGACCGCCTGTGACAGGCTGTTCTCTGTCACCTCTCTTGGTACAACACAGAGCCTGGACCGCCTGTGACAGGCTGGTCTCTGTCACCTCTCTTAGTACAACACAGAGCCTGGACCGCCTGTGACAGGCTGGTCCCTGTCACCTCTCTTGGTACAACACAGAGCCTGGACCGCCTGTGACAGGCTGGTCCCTGTCACCTCTCTTGGTACAACACAGAGCCTGGACCGCCTGTGACAGGCTGTTCCCTGTCACCTCTCTTAGTACAACACAGAGCCTGGACCGCCTGTGACAGGCTGGTCCCTGTCACCTCTCTCGGTACAACACAGAGCCTGGACCACCTGTGACAGGCTGTTCCCTGTCACCTCTCTTAGTACAACACAGAGCCTGGACTGCCTGTGACAGGCTGTTCCCTGTCACCTCTCTTGGTACAACACAGAGCCTGGACCGCCTGTGACAGGCAGTGACAGGCTGGAGGTCCCTCTCTGCCTCTGTCCACCTACACGAACCGTGCCCTTACTCCCCCTCCCACCGTGGGCTTAGCAGGGGGCAGGACGCCGTCTGTTGGTGGATGACATCACCTGAGCATCGTGACAAAAACTGAACTGAGCCTCCCAGCAGACATTGGGTTACAAACTCCTCGTTAGAAAAAAAAAAAAAAGCCACTCCTCCTTTAAATGCAGAACTTGTCACTATTAACAACCACCAACTCTCCCCCCTCAGATTTCTTTTTTTTAAATTTTCTTTTTTTTCTGAAGTGAGAAGCAGGGAGGCAGTCAGACTCCCGCATGCGCCCGACCAGGATCCACCCGGTACGCCCACCAGGGGGCGATGCTCTGCCCATCTGGGGCATCGCTCTGTTGGGACCAGAGCCATTCTAGCACCTGAGGCAGAGGCCACAGAGCCATCCTCAGCGCCCGGGCCAACTTTGCTCCAATGGAGCCTTGGCTGCAGGAGGGGAAGAGAGAGACAGAGAGGAAGGAGAGGGGTGGAGAAGCAGATGGGCGCTTCTCCTGTGTGCCCTGGCCGGAAATCGAACCCGGGACTTCCACACACCGGGCCGACACTCTACCGCTGAGCCAACTGGCCAGGGCTCAGATTTCTAAGAATACAAGCAGTCCCCGGCTTATGCATGAGATAGGTTCTGTTAGGTTTGCAAATGTTTTAAGGATTTCCATGCACAGAAAGGTAAGAATAAACACAATGTTGAGACAAACATCTGTGTAAGCTGCACTGAACAGGTGAAACGTACCTGTTCCAACTTTTACAGACAAATTCAACTGAAGAACAGAACCTGTCTCACGCGTAAGGAGCCCAGGGACGGGGGGACCACCAGCGGTGCCTTCCTGGTGTGCCTCAGAATGCCTGCACGACCCAGAAGACACTCTACTTCCATCAGAACTTTACCTGAAAAACCTCATTCTGAAGCAACTACCACCAGTTGATGCTTCCCGCTCCTCCTCGCTTCTCTCTCTCTCTCTCTCTCTCTCTCTCTAAAATTAATAAATTGTTAAACATCTAAAAAAGAAAAAAGAAAAGAAGAGAAACCTCATTCTGGCTATGACCCACTGGAAAGAGCGCATCTGTGGGAAGAACAAACACCGGGGCGTTTCCTAAGCTGAAGACCAGGCTCCCGTGTAGCCCAGCAACCCCACGGCTGGGTGAGCACACAGCCAGCAACGCACCCAAACGTCCCGGAGCGGCCAGAGCCCACGCCGCTCACGGGGAGACCGGACACCGTGCAGGCGCCCGGCGACAGTGACCGTCGAGTATTTACACGGCGCTGAGAATTCGCGAGCTACGACCACACGCATGCAAGGGCCGGACGGACCCCGCAAACATCCCGTGGACGGAAAGGAGCCGTCGGAATGCACGCATGCGCTGTGGCCTCACGGGACAGCACGGACAGGCCACGCCACCCACAGGCGAGGGGTGATGCCCGCGGTCCTCCCCGCCGGGGTGGGCTGGCTGGCTGGCTGGCGTGCTCTGCTCCCTGGTCTGGGGGCCAAGGTGGGCTCCTTGTGTGAACACTTACCAAGCTGTGCCCTCAGGATATGCTGCTTTCTGCGTGAGGGTGGGCTCCTATGGAAAGCTGCACTCAGGGAGACGGGAGGGTCCCCTCACGCTGTCCCCCTGGGACGTGGCTTGTCGTACCGGTCAAGCAGGCAGGAGGGCAGAGATTCCTCAGCCCTGCGGTAGAGGGAGGCCGCCTTCCCTTGGGAGGACACCCGGCACAGCCCGGGACGAAGGCATGCTCCTTCACTAGCTTGCCAGTGCAAACGAGATTCGCGACTCTCCAAATCTACGGTGACTCACCTGTGATCTCATCAAAATATGTGACAGCAAACCCTGGCCTACTTTGTCCCCGGAAAGCTGTGAATGACCCCGCCATTTCCCGATTTAAAGCGTCTCTCATGACTTCAGCCAGAGCAGAGCTTGAAAAAAAAAAAAAATCCCACATTCACTGCCTTCCCAAAGATGGCTCTGCATTGGCTCCCCGGCCGCCGATGTGACGTGTGTCATAATTAATACCTCGGGGACCCCGAAGGGCCAGGGCTGAGCATACGGGTGAGAAGGTGCAGGAGGCCGGCCCTGGGGCCCCCGGCCTGTCCCATGTCACACCACTGCAGTGCAGCCTCCGTCCTCGCTCGACAAGGGAAGAGAGAGGAAGACGGACCAGGCCTGGCAGCCACAAGGACGGGCCCCAGGGCCACGCTCCCGGCCGCCGGGGGGCACGACGCCCTCCACAGGTGCCTGGGACGCCCACCCCTCACCCCCTCCTGGGGGGCACACTGGCCTGGGGAGCTTCCACCTTCCCCCTGACGAGAATATTTTAAGCATCTTTCTCCAACATGGAAGACACTAAGGAGCCTGGATTGATCTGGTCTCTTTGAAATAGGTGCTGACAGCAGCAACTTCTTTTCCCCTCCTGGGCTGTTTCTAACTCTTTAGTTCACCATGTGCAGCTTTAAAAAAAAAAAATTAATTGATTTTAGAGAGAGAGGAAGGGAAAGAGAAAGAGAAAGAGAGAGAAACATCCATCTGTTCCTGGATGAACCCCGACCAGGGATTGAACCGGCAACTTCTGTGCACCAGGATGGTGCTCTAACACCAACCGAGCTATCCGGCCAGGTCTCAACACGTGTGTGTGTGTGTGTGTGTGGGGGGGGGGGTGTTACCGCAAGGCTTTATGGGGGCACTAAAGTGCATGCGATTGCAACACTGGTCAGCACCTTCCTATGGAAATCCAGAGTCCTTCTAAGGTGAGGACTACATCAGCCAAGTCCAGCGAAGTCCCCTATGAGGGAGGTGGCCCCAGAGTGAGATTCTGCCCTGGGAGAGCCGCCACCCTAACTGTAGGGTGCCTGGGAGACCACACGCTCTGTGATGTGGGGGCGTGGCACCCCGTACAGTGAGCGAGGAACAGGAGGGGAGAGGTTTTCAGCCGGGAAACCGGGAAAGCTGTCAGGGCAGAGCTGGAGAGGTGGGCAGGGTTCTACCAGGTATCCAGGGCGGGCGGGCAGAGCACCCCCGTGAAACTGGTTCCAGGCAGGTGGGGGGCAGACCAGGTTGCCGGGGGGGGGCGTGCAGTAGCTAAGCCTGAACTTCAAGAGTATTTAGGTAATACTTTAAAATGTTCTTTTTTTTTGTTTTGTTTTTTAAGAAAAAGTTTTTAATAACAGAGCTCCCACAAGAAGCCTCAGTAAGATGGAGCCACATGACAGGCTCAGGAATGTTCTGTTCTGGCCCCCAGTGTGTGGACCGCCTCCCCCCCCCCCCCACCTCACTGCCCTGACTCAGAACTCCCCTCCGGCGGGATCCACACTCTTCCACACGCAACACTTTCTGCGCTTTTCGTCTTGTTGACGTCAGAGAAGGAAGCAGAAGCAGACGGGTCAACTTCCAGAAAACGCACAACAGTCTCAGTAAGGGCTGGTCAGTCTGTCGTCTCTGCGTAGGCGGCAGAGCCCCCAGTGGGACCAATGCTGCTCCAATGGCCACGGACATAGAAGCCGCTCACTGGGCAGCCCCGGGGCCTTGGCACAGCACACAGACGTACCGGTCACCGCCCTGGCCTTAGGCGGAGCCACTTTCAAACCCGTTCCCAACTTCACCGCGAGCCACCCATTCAACAGGTCTACACGCCAGCAGCGTCCCTGTCACAGGTAAAGCACTCCGGTGGCCCTGGCAGCAGGGTGCCCGACATATGGACAAAGGGCACAGGCTCGGGGCCCTCGCGCAGACAGCCTCCCCGAGCCTCCAACTCCCCCCCATGAGTGACCGTGCAAGGTGGCCCCAGGGATCCCATAGGATCAGATACAACCTCGCCGGCCACACGCACCCACCCGTAAGCCAAGCTGAAGATTAGGATACAATCAAGTGAGGAAACACATTACCTGATCAGGCGGTGGTGCAGTGGAGAGAGTGTTGGCCTGGGACACAGAGGACCCAGGTTCAAGACCCCAAGGTCACCAGCTTGAGTGCGGGGTTGCGAGCTTGAGTGTGGGATCACAGATAGGACCCCATGGTTGCTGACTTGAGCCCAAAGGTCGCTGGCTTGAGCAACGGGTCACTGGCTCAGCTTCAGCCCCCCCCCCCCCACGGCACATATGAGAAAGCAATCAATGAACCTAAGGTGTAGCAACTATGAGTTGATGATTCTCATCTCTCTCCGTTTGTCCCTCTCTCTCACTCTGTCTCTCCCCCTCCCCCCAAAAGTGAGGAAACACAACAGAACCGACCCCTCACGAGCAGCAGCCGACAGACTCAGCAAACAGCAGCAGGAGGACCCACACCCCCCTACCCCCTACCCCCCACCCCATCACCACGAGGAAGTTCAGGCGGTCACTGTTCAGTCCTCACAGACTGTCTGTCACCCACTAGTTGAAGCAATGAGTTCAAGCATTTTCTTTTTATTTTTCTGAAGCTGAAAACGGGGAGAGACAGTCAGACAGACTCCCGCATGCACTCGACCGGGATCCACCCGGCACGCCCACCAGGGGGCGATGCTCTGCCCCTCCGGGGCATCGCTCTGTTACATCCAGAGCCACTCTAGCGCCTGGGGCAGAGGCCAAGGAGCCACCCCCAGCACCCGGGCCATCTTTGCTCCAATGGAGCCTCGGCTGCGGGAGGGGAAGAGAGAGACAGAGAGGAAGGGGGGGGGTGGAGAAGCAAATGGGCGTTTCTCCTATGTGCCCTGGCCGGGAATCGAACCCGGGTCCCCCGCACACCAGGCCGACGCTCTACCGCTGAGCCAACCGGCCAGGGCCTCAAGCATTTTTTTTTAAAAGTGATCAAAACCCTGTGTGAGCAGTATGACCCTTTCAAAAGAGACCGAGGGTGTGAGACACGCGGAGAGAATGGACAACGTGACCTCAGAGACCGATCCCCATGTGGCTGCGTTTGACGGTGGGCGCGAGGAGCACTGGGTGGACGGTGGTCAGTTCGCCTGAGGGAACGGCCTGGAGCACGTGATAGGGAGCCAGAATAAAAAAACACAAACGGGGGGGGGGGATAGAACAAATAAAAAAAAGGAGGGAGCCAATAAATGACAGACTGGAAGGAGAGAGAGAGAGAGAAAGGAGGGATGTGGTAACAGGCAAGCGCTGACGAGCTAATGGCTAATCATGTCCCAGAACCGATGCCAGACGTGAGTCATGCGCTGGGTGGAGGTGGCTCAGAGACACCGACAGATGGCCGGCCGCTCGCTGTCTTCCCCGTCCCTGGGCGCACGGAGGAGCTTCCGGAGGCGACGCTCTCCGAGTCCTCACCCCCATCCCGGTTGCTCGGGCAACCCCGGATGCGGTCCTGCCCAAACTCCGGGGGTGCTTCTGCCCTCTGTTCCCACACCGGCCACATGGCACGGTGGCGGTCACCGTCTTGACAGATTCTCAGGGATGTGGGGCTCAGCCCTGCTGGCTCCTGAGGCCGTGGTTCCCCCGGCACGCGTCCCCAGAGGTGACAATCCCTGTGTGCTCTACGAACAAACGGGCAGGCAGAGAAAGAAGAACGCTATTTGGAGGCTTCAGCTCACTGTCCTACAGTGCAGGGTGCATTTCCCCACGGGCCACCTGGCTGGCCGGCTCCCCCTCAGATTCAGAGGCTGAGTGAGCTGCCCGCAGGAGGCCCGGCCAGGATGAAATCCTCAGGACTTAGGACCTCCTGCTAGTTCAGTTGCAGTGAATGGCCTTTGAGAGACAGAAAAAGTCTGCAAAACTGAGGGTTGTGGCCATATCCCTGTTTATCTTTTTTTTTTTTTTTTTTTGGTATTTTTCTGAAGCTGGAAACGGGGAGAGACAGTCAGACAGACTCCCGCATGTGCCCAACCGGGATCCACCCGGCACACCCACCAGGGGTGACGCTCTGCCCACCAGGGGGCGATGCTCTGTCCCTCCGGGGCATCGCTCTGCCGCGACCAGAGCCACTCTAGCGCCTGGGGCAGAGGCCAAGGAGCCATCCCCAGCATCCGGGCCATCTTTGCTCCAATGGAGCCTTGGCTGCGGGGGGGGGGGGGGGGGGGGGGGAGACCGTGAGGAAGGAGGGGGGGGGGGGTGGAGAAGCAGATGGGCGCCTCTCCTGTGTGCCCTGGCCGGGAATCGAACCCGGGTCCCCCGCACGCCAGGCCGATGCTCTACCGCTGAGCCAACCGGCTAGGGCCACCATATCCCTGTTTAAAAGTGAACGTTTCAAACAAGCAAACGTACTTGGACGACCGCCAGAAGGCTGTTCCGAAATATCGTCTGGGCCCACCCGTTTGCACACACACAGGAGTTCATAAGACAAATGCAAAAAACGTTCATCAGCTTCAACTCGACCCAGCGGAGTAAGAGCCTGCCTCCTGAGGGTCCAGGACTCAGAAGAGGGCTTGGAAAGATGGCCTGTGCTCCATGGGACAGTCCACTGGCAGCCTGGGTGGGTCACCTGGACACTGACGCCTGCCTCCCAGGGCCGCGGTGAGACTAGGTGACATCAGTAGCCCATACGGCAATCGGCAGTGGCTGCTCCTTCCACGTAGGGTTCCAGCATCTATTTACCATTCATTAACGAGCAAAGAGGGAAGGGTTCGTCCGAGGCTTTATTGATTGATTCGACAAGGCCACACTGATTTCTAAGATGCAGGCAGCTGGTCAGCCCAAGGCTGCCGGGACCCGGCAGGTACACGGTCAGGCCTCAGCAGCAGAAGGGGGACCTGTCTGCCTCCTCACCCCAGGCCTCTGGTGCCGGGGAGGGTCTGGGTAGCCCTGGGCAACGCCCAGCCCGTAATACAGCAGCTTGTCTCATCTAATAGACGCGCCTCGGTGAGGATGTGTTCTGGAGTCAAAAATAAAACTCCTCTTGGGTGAGGAATGCCAAAGTTACAAACGCTAAACAACGCCCAGCTCCGGTGCCAAACTCGGATCCGTCGCTCTCTGTCACAGCCCCGGGAGTTCCTGGCGATCGTTGGCCGGGTCCCTCAGCATCCGCCCAACCAGACAGGCGCATCTAGCGAACGCTTTATTTCTCCACACTTCCTTTGAAAGCCCTCTCCCCCCCCAAAAAAAAACAGCGAAAAGGGGGAGAGAGAGAGAGAGAGACCTACCAGGAGAAACAGATTCCACCATCGACGAATTGCTGAGACACGCACACGCACGAGGAACACGTCCCAAAGTGCGGCCGGACCACCGTCCCCAGAATGACCACGGTGAGCTGGTGCCCATCTGCTGACCCTCCGGGGGCTGGGGGGAGGCAGCGGCCTGGCCCTGGTGTGACAGGCCACATGGACATGGGAGCCAAGCCCCCGAGCAGACCGCGGCCCAGGGACGTGACCTTGACCTTGGCTTTGCACAGAGAAGGCAGGCGGCGGATCTGAGACAGCCACGCCTGACTTCCACGCAGAAAGCTGGGGGACACAGGCCTCGTGGAGCAGAGGAAATGCATTTGGGAGAAAGTGGGTTCCAGACCCCATACTTGAATTGAGGGGGTCCCCCGCCCAGCTTCACCCTGACCCCCCCCCAATCTCCAATAAGGAACATGACAAACATCACAGGGGAAGGGGCACAGGAATCAGGCACAGAAATGGGGGAGGTGCTGGCCGGTTGGCTAAGTGGACATCCCGGGCTTAATCCCCGGTCAGGGCACACAGGAGAAGCGACCATCTGCTTCTCTTTCCCTCCCTCTCCCTCTTCTCTCTCTCTTCCTCTCCCGTAAGCCAGTGGCTTGATTGGTTCGAGTGTTGGCCCCAGGCACTGAGCATAGCTTGGTTGGTCCAAGCATCAGCCCTCGATAGGCTTTGTCAAGTGGATCCTGGTTGGGGCGCACACAGGGAGTCTGTCTCACTATCTCCCCTCTTCTCACTTAAAAAAAAAAAAAAGGAAAAGAAATGGGGGAGGGGCAGGAGAAGCTCATGCAGAGGTGTGAGGAAATTCTCACTAGGGGACAGGTAAAGAGCCAGTCCTAACGTCACCCCAGAGGAGGTGGCCGGCTTTAAAGAACAGGAATGTTTTATCTGATCGTTTCAGGGGTCCAATGTGGAGAAGCTCATGCAGAGGTGTGAGGACATTCTCACTAGGGGACAGGTAAAGAGCCAGCCCTAACGTCACCCCAGAGGAGGTGGCCGGCTTTAAAGAACAGGAATGTTTTATCTGATCGTTTCAGGGGTCCAATGTGGAGAAGCTCATGCAGAGGTATGAGGACATTCTCACTAGGGGACAGGTAAAGAGCCAGTCCTAACGTCACCCCAGAGGAGGTGGCTGGCTCTAAACAACAGGACGTTTTATCTGATCGTTTCAGGGGTCCAATGTCGGACATGGGTCTCCCTGGGCTGACAGGGTCCTCAGGGAGGCGGTGGGGGGGCTCCCCCAGAGAACCTGCAGCCCCGTCTTCCACGGTCTCCAGCGGCCACTTGGCACCCCTCGGCCTGTGGTCCCCTTTCTAGAAACCCCGTATCCTCACCTTCTGTCTCCACGGTCACAGCCTTCCCCGACTCCGACCCTCTGGCCTCTCGTGGGAGCACGGCCGGTCCACCTGGATGTTTCCTGATGACATCCCCACCTCCAGGCTCCTAACCTCATCATCATGTCGGCCTCCTGAAATAGCATATTCACAGGTTCTAGGGCCGAGGACATGTACCTCGTTGGGTCCGTATCCTGCCTCCCTCAAGAAAGAATCTCGGTCCTCACCCCTTCCAGGGAGTCCAGGACGCCCGCACGACTTGGCTCATGGTCCCCTGCCTAAAACCACATCAGGCAGGTCTCACCTGTGGGGACACGGAGGTCGGGAGACACAGACACATACGTATATAATGGACAGTACAGAACTGTAACTCTTCCTACAAGGTACACCGCGTGGCAGGACACGGGGCCCCACCGTTGTTCTGCGGATTCTGTGTGTGCAGCCAAAGCTGGAGCTCAAGTGTTTTTTTTGTGCTTTTTTTTAACATTGATTTTATTTATTTATTTATTTTTACAGAGACAGAGAGAGAGTCAGAGAGAGGGACAGACAGGAATGGAGAGAGATGAGAAGCATCAACCATTCGCTTTTTGTTGCAACACCTTAGTTGTTCATTGATTGCTTTCTCATATGTGCCTTGACTAGGGGGCTACAGCAGACCGAGTAACCCCTTGCTCGAGCCAGTGACCTTGGGTCCAAGCTGGTGAGCTTTGCTCAAACCAGATGAGCCCGCGCTCAAGCTGGCGACCTCGGGGTCTCGAACCTGGGTCCTCCGCATCCCAGTCTGATGCTCTATCCTAGGGGTCGGGAACCTATGGCTCGCGAGCCAGATGCGGCTCTTTTCATGGCTGCATCTGGCTCTCGCAGACAAATCTTTAATAAAAAAAAATAATGTTAAAAATATAAAACATTCTCCTGTATTACAATCCATTCATTTCCTACCGCTCATGTTCACGGTTGCGGGTGGCTGGAGCCAATCACAGCTGTCCTCCGGGACAACACCAAATTTTTATTGGATAATGCGTAATGTACACCGGTCGTTGTATGGCTCTCACGGAATTCCATTTTAAAATATGTGGCGTTCATGGCTCTCTCAGCCAGAAAGGTTCCCGACCCCTGCTCTGTCCACTGCGCCACCGCCTGGTAAGTGGAGCTCAAGTTTTTGAAGAGGTTTCAGATGTTCCCGCAAACCACCTCCTTTCTCAAACTCCACCGCTTAGGAACCGGGGAGCCACACACAAGGCCAGAAAAAAACAATTCAATCTCTCCTTCCAGTCCCCGCAGGACTCCTTCTGCGCACTTAACAAGCACCGGCCCGCGGTCCGCGCCTTCCGCGCCAGACGCAGTGAGCGCTTCTCCTCCCGGTGCGGAGTAGTCGGGTAGAGACGCACGGTAGAGACGCACGCTCCGCGCACTCGTTTCTAAGTGTCAACCTTTGTCCCAGGTGTTCTGTGTCCTCCTCCACGGGGGGGGGGGGGGACGGCGGGCACACGTGTGTGTAGGAACCCCCTTACTCTTCTCTCTCTGCGATGACCAGTCAGTGTTTGGGAGAAAACTGGGTGGTTCTTCTGCACGGGACCACAGAGTGAGACGGGTGTCAGAGGCCACACAGCCGCGTGTCTTCGTTTTCACATGTGACATCATGATTATCAAGATCTTAAGAAAACGCATTCAAAGTGAAGGCTGGGACAAGAAGGGAGCCCTCTCTCTGGCCGGGAGCCCCAAGCTATCACCACGGGGACAGCAGGACCACATGCAGAGGCTCATCCGTGCCCGTGTTCTTGGAGTGGCCCTCTGGTCACTGGTCACCTCGGACACAGAAGAGTTTAATTTAAATGCGGCCGCATCCTGACCCTGTGATAATAAAACCCCACATGCTAAGCGGTGGGATTGCACCCGTACGGACCCCCTGCCCAGGACCCCCCAAAGCCTCAAGCCCCCTTGGTGATAGCGCATTTCTGAGCACACCACCGGCCAGACTGTTCACGGGACAAGTCAAGTCAACCGAGAGAAGACGCGTTAAGGAACCCGCCAACCTCGCCCGGGGCAGGCAGGTGAGCCCGGGGAGAGAGCAGAATCCAGACTCCAGCGGCCACTCCCAGCCAAGTGGACCCCGAGGGCTCAGCTCACAGCCGGCACATCAGACGAGATGGATTTGTCACACAGACTCACCAGGGGACGCAGCCACACACCGTGACCCGACTGGCAATTCCAGGCCACCAGCTCCCGAAAGAGCCAGCCCAGGCCTGCAGCCTGCCCACCAGCTGTAGCCCTCCCTCGGAGCCCACTGAAGCCAGAGAACCGCAGAGTCCTGCCTCCACCCGGTGAGCTGAGCGGCAGGGCCTACCTCCGAGGTGGCAGAGGGGCCGAGGTGGCAGAGGGGCCCCTGTGCCCTCCACTGCAGTCAGTGCCAAGGACGAGGGATGCCCTGCAGGCTCAGAGCTGAGAGCCCCAGCAGGCCCTGCCCTTCACCGCCTGGACTGCAGGCGGGACCCCTCTCAGGGCTGCTTTTCTCTTTTGTCTCCCTGACCCCCCCCCCCCTACATTTTCTCATGTAAACGACTTATCTGTCTTCAACAACTCCCAAAAGGAAGCAAATGGATTCTGGCACTGTCCCATCCGGTGAGCCCTCAGGGGCTGCTGCTATCTGTGTGCCCAGCGGGGCCCCACAACATAGGAGACACCGGCTGGGTTCCTGGGGACTCTGCCGTCTACTCTGATTTAGAAGAACTTCCTCTTTTTTTTTTTTTTTTTTTATTTGAAACAGAGCTGGCTGATACGGCTAGATACTCTACAAGAACCGCAAAGCCACAGAAGGTCATCCGTCCTTCTTACCACCCAAAAAAGTCAAAGCAAGTTCATGCAAACAATACCCTGATTGACAAGTGCAAACCATCCATAGATCCAGTGACAGG
Source organism: Saccopteryx bilineata (assembly GCF_036850765.1). Classification (NCBI taxonomy): domain Eukaryota; kingdom Metazoa; phylum Chordata; class Mammalia; order Chiroptera; family Emballonuridae; genus Saccopteryx; species Saccopteryx bilineata. The sequence goes on from NC_089496.1 coordinate 59,289,011, forward strand.
GGTGGGGGGGTGGGGGTGGGATGGGGGGAGAAACCGGGCTGGTTGGTGAGACAGACAGACAGACTCGGTCTCCGATTCCTTTTCTCGGAATGATGACGGACCTCTCTCTCAAACTGAAGAACGAATCCACTGCGGGCATTCTCACTGGCTCCTCCCCGGAATCCTGCAGGAGGGGGCCTGAGAAAATATTCTCCCCCGGGGACTCCTGGGGCCGTGCTCAAGGTCACGCAGCTGGGTCAGCCTGTGTAAGCCAGCTGTCAACGTGTTCCGCTTATGTGTACTGTTCAGGGGTGATTCCTTCAGGAGACAGCACGATATTACCCCAGAGACTGGAAAGACACATACATTCCAATGTATACCATTTAAAGAGAAAAAGGTAACTGTGTGTGTCTTGGATGCCAGTCATTTTTTTTTTAAGGCACAAAGAATGACACACACAAATGTATTGCCCACCCTTCAAAAATACACATTTCGCCTGACCTGTGGTGGCACGGTGGATGGAGCATCAATCTGAAAGGCGGGGGTCGCCAGTTCAAAACCCTGAGCTTGCCTGGTCAAGGCACATATGGGAGTTGATGCTTCCTGCTCCTCCTCCCCCCCCTTCTTTCTCTAGAAATAAGTAAAATCTTAAAAACAAAACAAAACAAAAACACATTTATATCTAGGATCAAGACCATCATTAGGGAAATGTTGGGGAAATAGATTGTTAGCCCTGACCTTTGAACCCCCAAGAGAAAAGGGTGCTGACTCAGCTTTCTAGGTGGAGTAGGCTGCAGCAGGTGGGGGGGGGGGGTGGCCATGGCCCAGGACACCATGCACTGGGAAGTCTCTCCTCCCCTGAGTTTAATTTACGAAACAGGAGAGCCCCAGGTCATAGACAACTGCTACAGTGGAAGCACAGAGATGACCTGGGCACACCGTGGGGGAGGGGGAGGGGTCAGTGCCAAGGAAGCAGAGTCGGGGGGGTTCTTCTCAGAGGTATCAGTCCCCCAGCTGGCAGGGACAGCAGCTGGGACGTAGCTCCTGCTCCAAGCAGCCGCCTTCCCTGAGGTGAGCTCCTGAAGTCTTGTCTCGGTAATGGAAAAACAATCTAATCTCCAAGTGTGTGTGTGTGTGTGTGTGTGTCTGTGTGTGTGTGTCTGTGTGTGTGTGTGTCTGTGTGTGTGTGTGTCTGTCTGTGTGTGTCTCTGTGTGTGTGTGTCTCTGTGTGTGTGTGTAGGGGGATTGTCTGTTCACATCACCAATCCCCAGCACCACCTGAAACTAGGCAGTTATGGAATCAAACCATCCAACGAAACGCCGAGCAGAAAAGGAAATGATCATCGACGGTTCCCATTTAGTATTTCGTAAAAGTCAACGGAGGGTCTACCTCACAGAGATGCGTGAAGAAGACGTCAGGCGCCCAGGTATATTTATAAGGAGAATTATGTAAGAGTACACCCAGCTCAAAGAGAAAAAACTTCCTGGGAAGAGAAACTCAAAATCCTTCAAACTTAGCCAATGAGTTTATTTAAGACTTAGCTGCTCCAACTGAGAGAGAGAGAGAGAGAGAGAGAGAGAAGGAAACAGAGAGAGATGTATCTACAAGTGGCCCGAGCGTGAATGGGCATTTGGTCCCTCAGATTAGAACACGAGAGGATAGAGAGTAGAAATCTCTAACAGCAAGGACTGGAGTCTCGTGGAATCACGGGGTTTTACTAGATCAGGCCTTGGAGGTTTGGAAGGCTAATGCTCCCCTGTTCTCATGAGGAGCCCAGAGTGTGAGGGGATCAGGCCTTGTCCAGGGTGGCCAGCTGTGGCCGGAGCAGAAGGAAATATGCAAGGTCTACACCATCCCAAGTCCAGTAGTTGCTCACTCCAACCCCTCCTCCTGGGTCAAGAGATGCTGCCGACAAACCAGCCAGCAGGAGTCTGGGGTTCGATTCCCGGCCAGGGCACACAGGAGAAGCGCCAATCTGCTTCTCCACCCCTCCCCCTCTCCTTCCCCTCTGTCTCTCTCTTCCCCTCCTGCAGCCAAGGCTCCGTTGGAGCAAAAGATGGTCCGGGTGCTGAGGATGGCTCCGAGGCCTCTGCCTTAGGCGCTAGAATGGCTCTGATTGCGGCAGAGCGACGCCCCAGATGGGCAGAGCATTGCCCCATGGTGGGCGTGCCAGGTGGATCCTGGTCGGGCGCATGTGGGAGTCTGTCTAACTGCCTCCTTGTTTCCAGCTTTGGAAAAATACAAAAAACCAACCAACCAAACAAAAAAAACCCCCACACCTCCACCATTCAGGCAGGGGATACCACCATCCGGCCCATCTCTCGATCTCAGGATTTAAAGACTTATTTTCAACCCACTTCTTCAGTGCATTCCTACGAACACCATGACACCCCGTCCCCAAAGTGTGGCGAAGGCCCTTGCCCGCTCTAATCTGTCTGTGCTAAGGCCGTCTTATTCTGGGTCAGAGACACAGGCACAGTAGCCACAAACGCCAATCCCACACGCCAAGGGGACACTATTTGCAAATTAGAGAGATCACAGAAAGGACAGCATGTTTGGTTTCCATTCAAACGCCCCCCGGACCCCAGGGTTCCCTGGGGGTAGCATGGTCCGGGGTCACCCTCAGGAATGCACTTCTAAAGGGACCAGGGGCCACCTGTTTTATATATATATATATATACATATATATATATATATATATACACACACACACACACACACACACACACACATTTTAATCTAGTGGTATTTCTCCCTGAAGCCATTTAGAGATTTGCAAGTGAAGAGCTCAGTTTCACCACAAAGCTGAAAAAAACAAAACAATAAAAACCACATTATTCCTGTTTGCCCGCTTGAAATCAATACTTTGGCTTTGCGTGCATTTTCGATGGAGTAAGAAGTAAGAGTGAGAGAGAGAGAGAGAGAGAGAGAGAGAGAGATCCGGTCATGGCCTTTGGATGGTTCTCTCGTAGAAAATGATTTCCCTTCCAGGTGCTGTGGTTTCCCCCTTCAGCATGTGGGCTCCAGGGGGAAGGGAGAAAGAAGTGCCTGATTTTGGGCAGCCTACCCACATGCCACGGGATCCCCGACCCCGGGGGGAAACACCCTTCCCAGATGACCCTCACTTCCCCAGGCTGGGTGGTCCTGCAAGGAGAAGCCTCAGAGGGAACTCGCTGATGGGCACCCCGGCACATGCCCGACCTAAGTCAGGTTAAATAGGTGTATGGGAACCGCACACGCCTCTTTGCTCCACCCCACCCCCACCCCCGCTTTATTTTCTTGTGGCAAAAGACACATCCAGTGATCCCACATTGGCTTGTCTCCCTCAGGAGAAACCCCGAGGTAGGCGAGCCATCCTGGGAGGTCAGGCCAGAGAAACCCCAGCAGGTGCCCCTGCCAGGACTCCCCCCGCCCCAGGGTTTGAGTCCCCGTGGAAATCAGACCAAGAGCAGACAGCAAGCAGTTGGGGGGGGGGGGCTGGCATCGTCATGCCCTTGCCGGGACCGGGAATGCCCACTCGCTCCTTGTCGAGCCAGCAGCCTATCCTTCCACAGTCCCCAGAGGCTAGAACCAACCGCTCCTCTCCCCAAACGAAGAGCCACTCAAGCCACCTGCCCAGCCCCATCCCGGGGAGCCCGCGTTCTGGGAGCCACAGCCTCTGGCTCTTCCAGTGGGTGCCTGACCTTCGCCAGTGTCCATCCTTTGGGCGACAGGCGTAGGGAGGCGTGGCGCCCACGCGAGCGCGCGCATGCGCGTGCGCGCGGACACACACACACACACACACACACACACACACACACAAGTGCGGCGCACCTGCATGCGCCCAACTTCCCCCCAACTTGGCCATCCCTCCCACGGTGGCTGAGGTAGGGGACAGCCGGCCCGCGCTCAGCACGCCCCCTGCTGGCCCTGCGGGAGCTGACTCAGCCTTTCTTCCCTGGGACCAACACAGGGGACTCCGTGACCTTAAGATCCGAAAGCCACAAAAAGAAAAAGAAAAAAAAAAAAAAAAAAAAAGCCAAGGAAGGCAATGATGGCTTCTTAGACACGGGAGACACACTACTCTTAAGCACAGAAAGGGTATGATTCTTTTCTTTTTTTTTTTTTTTTTAATAAATGACAGACGTCTGAAAAGGCAGTGGAAACAAAGCCCTTGTATTTTCACAAGTTACTACAGTTGAGTGACATCGAACAAGAGTATGGCGGGTATTTCCACGAGTCCACAGGTGAAAAATAAAACGGGTCTGTGGCCAGAGTGGGTTCACAGGCTCAGTCTCCAAAGGGCTTGCATCCCCGGAGCCTTAAAAAATCCATTTTCACCCTACTGAGGATACTGCCATGGCAGACCAATCTCAGCCAGGACCTTGAGAGCTCAGGTTTTAAAGCAACTCTACAGAGTGGGTCAGAGTCATGAAAAAGACACACATTGAGGATAATTCTGCTCCCGTCTCACCCAGCGGTGCCATTATAAATATACTTGGCACCTTCCTTTCGGGAGGTGAGGAGCCATGGACACCCTGCTTGCTTCGTGGGGAGTGGCCCTCGTCTCCACAAGGTGAAAACAGATGGTTCAGTGTCTCCCCAACCCCAGCGCCGGCCCCTACCAGGGTCAAGGGCCTCAGCAGCAACTTCCTCCGGGGACACCTGCAACTCAGAATCCAGATGGACGCCCAAACCTGGCCAGACTCCATAAAAGCAATGACTGCGACTCATGGCTGCCCTGAATGTCACGTATATTCCGAAGCAAACCACCACCTGCCCGTTCTATTCATGCCCGCCTGGGATTGGCGAGCGTTGCGCACTGGACCGAACTCTCACTCTCATGTGGCGTGCGTGCTATTAAATTCCTGAAAGACCCACTAGGATACACTAATGATTTTGGGTGGGCGTAGTTTAACCAACAAGGTGCAGCCAGTAATTATTAAATACAACCCCCCCACACAAATGTCCATACTTTGGTCCTTAATTGAATATCCTTTCGATTTTGTAGGCTTAAGTAGTTTATGCAGACTGTCTTGGGAACATGCGTCCTTTAGTTCCCATAATAGTCGGTACTAACGGAACACTCACAAGCGCAACCAGGATGGCATGTTGCTCGCCTTTAAGGGGGGAGAGACTCCCCTAAAACCCTTGTAGGTAGTGCTGTAGGGAGGGCTCCAGCTTCAGAAGGCTCTCTGCCCTCTTTGGGTGTTGAACTGGCCTCGGAGGCTGGTGGGGCAGACAGCTACTACGTCAGGAAATGAGAAGCCAGAAGGACCCCCTAGGGGGGCCGTCAGCCCTCTCTCTGGGACACATTCTGAAGGGGGGGGTAGGGGGACAGAAAAGGAAAGCGACTCGCCGATTTCCCCAAAGCTACCAAGGCCTGTAAAGGTTGAGGAGACACTGTCCTCCTTTTCCTGGACATACATCAATCACCTGTGCCATCAGTGATACTGTCTTTACATTTATTTATTTATTTATTTTTATGCTCACGACTGACTTTCATTGACAAAGATAAGGCAAGGCAACAAGCATGTAAGTGTCACGCTTGCTTGACTTTCCCCTGGACCCTTGAGCCGTGGATGAAGCAAATCTCAAATCCGTCAGCCTCTGACAAGTTTCCCCTCCGGCCACTCTCAGATCTACCCTTTCTCAAGCCGATACACGGAAAATAAAAGCCATTTCTTCCACCCGTGCAAGGTGTTTTGAGTTCAGAGAGCAAAGTCAAACCCATTTTATTGCAAAGATTCCCAGAGAGCTGCAATAGCTACACGCGAGCGGTTTGTCCAATGAAGGAAAGTTTTAGTTAATGATGACATCACTAACATTTCCCAAATTTAAAGGAGCTCCAAGAGTAAAGCAGATACAATATTTCACCCCCACCCCCCGCTCCAGTGGGAAGACATTAGGGAAGGCCTTCGGGTTCACAGCCAAATAGCATGAATGGTTTGCCCAGTCAGACCCAGCGGAGCGAGCGAGCGGTGCTTTGGCCGCGGTGGCCCACGCAGCCACGGCTCCGGCGCCCGGCTAGCGAGCGGCCTCACGCGTTGCTCCCGGGCCGGGCCGGGCCGTGCCTGGGAGTCAGCTGGCGTCGCGGGACCCCCGGCGCATACACACGGACCCAGAGGCCGGTCCCTCCACGCCTGTCATCACGTTCCAGTGCGGACAGCTAAGCGGCCCGGAGGAGACGCCGGCCCCGATACAGTGGAAGCGCCGCGCCCTGCCTGGGAGATGCGCGCCTCTCCGGGCCGGAGCCGGTGGCCACGGAGCCCGCAGGGTCCAGAGCGGAGCCCGCAATGCAGACGCGCCGTCGAGCCTTGCGCGGAGCCCACGACCCCCGTGGACCCCTGCGCCCCCAGCGCTCCCGAGCCCTCGCGCCAAGGCCACCCGGCCTCTGCGCCCACCCGCCTCGCCACGGAGCCGCGGAGGAACCCGGAGCCCGCGCTCGCACAGAGCACTTGCCGGGCCCGCGGCCCCGGCCCGGCCCCAGCCCCGCCGCCGCCGTCAGCACCGCGGCCAGCGCCGTCTCACCTGCCGCGCGCGCCGCGCCGCGCCGCTCCGCTCCGCCAGCCCGCAGCGCCGCAGTCGCCGCTACCCCGACTTCCATTTTCTGTCGCTTTAAAGGAAAACCGGATTAGCTGTTTCGCTCGCGCCCCGGCTCCGCGGCCCCCTCCCCAGCTGCCGTTCGCGGTCCCGGGGGCCTCTCCTCCCCCGCCTTCTTCCGCGCGCTGCTCCGCCCCTCGCGCCCGGTCCGCTCCTCCCGCGGCCGCGCGCAGCGCCCGCCTCCCGGCTCCGCCCGCAGCCGCCGGGCGCGCGCCCACCCTGACGTCACCGCCACAGCCGCGCCCCCGCCGCCCGTGGACGTGCGCGCGTGTCGGCGCACCCCGCCCCCGTCCCCGCCCCCGTCCCTGCCCCGCCGCGCCGGCCTCGGAGTGCGCGTACCCGCCGCACGACCCGGGAGAGCGCACGGCGCCCTTGCAACCGCGCCCCGCACCCGCGATCCCACGCTCCCACGCTCCCACGCTCCCCCGCTCCCCCGCTCGCCCTTCCCGGTGCCCCTGGGCACCTGCCTGCTGGGCCGCCGGAAACGCTGCTGGCACGGCCCACGTGTGCCCTCTGCCCGCCGCGCGCTGCTCGCCTCCACCTTTCGCGTTTCTTTCCCCACCACCCTGCTCGCTCCTCCTTCCCGAACATCCCAAACTTTCTCCCACCCACCCGCTCTCGGCTCCGTCTCCAAGCCCTGCTCCGGGCCTAGGCGTACGGTCTAACCCAGACTCGGTCCTCCTGCCTCTGAAACCGCTTCTCCGACCTTTGCCCATATCTCCCTCCGTCTTAGTACTTCCTCACGCCACCACCTCGGATGGCCGGTGTCGAGCGCGGCCCACGGCCCTCTGCCCTCGCTCCCGACTCCCTCCGGGTGTAACCACGCCCCCCTGTTGCAAAGAATACCTTATATTACAGATAACCGGCACCACCCTTGGGTATTTTTTGACCATCATGACTTTGCTCCTAGCTTGGGACGTTGGCCAGGTCCCAAATATTATATATGTTTAATGAAAGGTAGCAATGTATTTGACTCCCTAAATTAATATACTTATAAAGGCCTTTTTGTAACACACATTCCTGTGATTTTTTAAATTTTTTATACATAAATTTTTATTAATTTTAATGGGGTGACATCAATAAATCAGGGTACATATATTCAAAGAAAACATGTCCAGGTTATCTTGTCAATCAATTATGTTGCATACCCATCACCCAAAGTCAGATTGTCCTCTGTCACCTTCTATCTAGTTTTCTTTGTGCCCCTCCCCCTTCCCCTCTTCCTCCTTCCCCCCCCATAACCACCACACTCTTGTCCATGTCTCTTAGTCTTGTTTTTATGTCCCACCAATGTATGGAATCATGCAGTTCTTGTTTTTTTCTGATTTACTTATTTTACTCCGTATAATGTTATCAAGATCCCACCATTTTGTTGTAGATGATCCGATGTCATCATTTCTTATGGCTGAGTATAATTCCATAGTGTATATGTGCCACATCTTCTTTATCCAGTCATATATATATATATATATATATATATTTTTTTTTTTTTTTACAGTGATTAAAGCCTTTAAGCAAACTCTTGGCCAATACAACAAGAATCCATAAAAGAGTAGTGTCCTTAACATGTTCACCAAGTCCAAGTTGGCACCAACACCATTCCAAATCCCTGCGAATGCAACCCAACCCCAGTTCAGTCCGTTAGGAGCTGTCACAAGGAGCAAGAGTCCAGAAAAAGTCCACATCCAGAAAAAGTCTTCATGGCACTGGAATTGTTGTCACAATTCTATACTTTGCAGCTCACGTCCAAGTCCCAATGACCACTGCTTCTAGCTGGTAATGATTCAGGTAGACTGGAAAAGCCATCTGAGGCACGTGTGGAGATGGAGCTTCTGTTCTCCTCTGCCTGGAGAGATGAGACCAGGGTGCTTTTCCCTGGAGCTCTGCGACCGTGGCGTGGTAAAGAGAACCTTGGGATACACTAAGCTGGGTGGCAAAGGTAAATTCACAATAGAAGTTGGCAAAAGGGGGAGAGAGAGCTCTAAATTAGGAGTAGGTCCCAGCCTGAAATATGAGTGGGGCATTGATTTTTTTTTTGTTTGTTTTTTCTGTATTTTTCTGAAAACGGAAACGGGAAGAGACAGTCAGACAGACTCCCGCATGCGCCCGACTGGGATCTACCCGGCACGCTCACCAGGGGGCAACGCTCTGCCCCTCCGGGGCGTTGCTCTGCTGCGACCAGAGCCACTCTAGTGCCTGGGGCAGAGGCCGAGGAGCCATCCCCAGTGCCCGGGCCATCTTTGCTCCAATGGAACCTCGGCTGCTGGAGGGGAAGAGAGAGACAGAGAGGAAGGAGAGGGGGAGGGGTGGAGAAGCAGATGGACGCTTCTCCTGTGTGCCCTGGCCGGGAATCGAACCCGGAACTTCTGCACGCCAGGCCGACGCTCTACCACTGAGCCAACTGGCCAGGGCCTGATTTTTTTTTTTTTTAACACGTGTTTGGATCCATGGAACCACCAGCGCCCGGGGTGGGGGTGGGGTGGGGATACATCAGGACACAGGACTCAGAGAACATACTTCCTGGTGCTGTCCCTTTTACAACCACACTACAGTGTTCCCAAACCCTATTACCCTCTGGCGCACGGTGGAATTGCAACAGGAAAGGAACCATCAGGGAAAGAGGGGAGGTGGGGGCCCAGAACGGAGTGTAGGTTTGGGGTCTGGGAGAGCCAGGCCACTTCTTTGAGAGGTGTCTGCCTGCCACCGTTTTATCTCATCCCCACAGCACCCAGGAAAGCAACAGATGAGTGACTGCATGCTCCTGAGCCTGCCCCCCCTTCCCCCATTCCCCGTCTGGGCTGGGGAGAGGGGGTTCTCTAGGCAGCCAGTTCATTTATAGATTAGACATCTGCTAGACGGTGGCGACATGAGCTCCCTCTTAATCATCGCCATCGGGAGTGAATAAATACCTGCGTTTATCTTGAGGGTGGCAGTAATTGGCTGCAAGGCATCCAGCATTCCTTTCATTAGGGTGATGAGATCCGAAAATAGATGCTGAGTGTGTTTATTGGTAACTAATAGACCTACCTGATGTGTAAAAAAAAAAAAAATATATATATATATATATATCCTGTAAAGGCAGCGGTTTGCAGACATGTGTGTGTGTGTGTGTGTGTGTGTGTGTGTGTGAGATTCACCCTCTTGGGGATAACTGTTCCTTCGGTCTCTCCTCTCCTGCCCCAGATGAGATCCTCCTGAGAAAGCCTGGTCCTGTCTCTCCGTTGGCTGGAGGTCCTCGCCAGCCGGAAGACCTCAGTGGGTTTCCCTTGCCGGGTGTCCAGGAACACTGCCAGGTTAACCTCAGATCTGGCGCAGGTTCATTAACACTGGACAGCCAGCCAGAGCTCTCACTCGGCTCCTGGTGGTGATGACCGTGTGATACGCAGGATTTCGGTCTCTGTGGTCACCACCACCACCTGAGGTTATTATATCTGTGAATATGTTATAGGAGGAACAGCGAAAGAAACAAAGACAGATTTCTATGGTGGAAAACGGGTCCTGGCACAATTACCTAAAAAAAAAAAAAAAAAAAAAAATGTCATCGTGGCTTTGGAACCAGGCAGCGGCCAGAGGCCGAATGGATTTTGAGAACTATGAGAGGAACAGTTGCGAATGCCTGAAACAGACCATTATCACAGACGTGGACGCTATGGACACTGGCAGCGAGGCTTGGAAATCCTAAATCTCCTTAGAGAATGTCCACATCACCCTGAACAGACTGTCGGTCGACATAGGGACCTTCCAGGCAGCCGTCTCTGGGGACAGGCCACAGGCTGGGCTTGGAGCGCATAGTGAGAGAACTCAGATGTGGCAAACGTGGTCGTTTGGCTGAGGGCAGTTCCAAACCAAGGTGCGGCCTATCGTAAACCGTGAGAAGAGGGGCGGGGCTACGTGGAAGGAAGAGTGACAGAGCAAACAGCAACCAGGACCAGAAGAGCTGGGGAGGCTGGCAGGCTGGCCAGATGGCAGAAAGCGGCTGCACAGGATACTCTCCCTGTCGTGGGAATGCGCGCACTCTCGGGGAAGGTCAGGGGTGTGGCTGTGCCCGTCTTGCGCGGGAGCCTCGGACCGGACCCATCGGAGGCTTGGCTTCGTTTGTCAAAAGGTGATTTATCAATTCAGTGACCCATAAGGTCACAGACGAGCCAGGGATTGGTGATTGAGACAGTACTTACTGTAGGACCTCATAAATTACCGCTCAACTGTCTGGAAGGCTTCAAACTGTTAGAAGCTGCATGCAGCTCAAGAGAGACCACCTGGGACCCTGGATGTGCACTCATCTCTAGCCACAGGGGGCGATCGAAGGAGAAACCGGAATGTCTGACAGACCCTAAATGTCGAGGCAGAGTTGTGGATGTTCTGAATGTGGTCCCCAACTCAAGCACAGGCCATCAGCCTGGTTCAAAATGTTAAGCATAAACTTCTTACCAATTACTGGTTAATCATGAAGGGATGCTGACCTAACACCCCCTCCCCATCCATAGAAAGCCAGGATTAAAAACTGAAACAAGAATGAAAACAAACAAACAAACTGAGCAAAGACATCATTGGCAGCACACTCCGGGACCCGGTGAGGAGGGACGAACAACCAGAGAATTGATTCAGACGCGTCCCTCTGACTTGTCACTCGGACACAAAGTTTACAAGACAGAAATAACCGCCTCCTGGGGAGGAGGGGAAGAGGGATTCAGGATCCAGAGTTGGTACACAGTCTGTAACATTAAAATGTTACATTGGCATCAAAAGAAAAAAAAATTATGAGATTTGCAAAAACAAAACAAAACAAAACAACAACAACAACAAAAACAAACAAACAAGAAAGTTACCCATAAACAGGAAGAGACGCAGTCACAAGGAATTGTTTCTTTGGGGGCCCAGATGTCAGATGTAACTGACAAAGACATCAGTGCAACTCTTATAAGCACATTCAGAGATCTGAAAGAAACTATGTTTGAGAAGAGAGGACAGTGTGAGGACAATACACTCTAATGAAAGAGAGAATATCAACTTCTTCCAGAAGTGTTGTTGTGCAGTTAGTTCTGTTGGGCGGTCTTGCACGATGTCCACATTTGATATAATCCCAGCCACATTGTCTGGGTAGAGGGTTAAAAAAAAAAACCACCCACATTAGAATAGCATAATTAGCGAGCTTAACTTAGTAAGCATCTCTAGAACCTTGCGTCCAATCAAAGACTGTATAAAATTTCACCAACATTGGAAAATGCTAGGTCATAAAGGGTAATCTATTTCAGGTAGATGAAATCATCACTATGCAAAAATAACAATCCATGACAAAATATAATCGCAAAGCCCTATCCCTTTAGAAATGAAAAAAAAAAATTGCATTGCTGAATAATAAGTCAAGGGATAGGGACATCGCCATGGAAATCATCAAACGTTTATGCGTGAGGAATAAAGAATGGCTATGATATCCATACTGGAGGGATGCGGCTATCACTATCATTCGAGGAAAATGCAACGTCGAGTGCATCCATTAGAAAAGGAGAAGTGTTGACCGTGATTGAGGTAAGTTTTCAAAGGAATGATGATGAGAAAAAGGGAGTGATCTCAAAGCAAGAAGGAGAACGTAGGTAGATATGGCACACACAGATCTCACTGAACGGGGAAGCAAAGGGGTGCTGAAGTAGCCAACCAAGCCAAGAACCATCTCCTCAGAAAGGGCCACTAGTAAACTAGATACCTGGAAAGATTTATGATGTGAAAAAAGGAGGTTCTCAATAAATAACATTAAAATTCATTAACAACCGGAGCTGAAGACACAGTAATAACGGAACGATGATAAGAGAAAATTAAGCTTGCCGTCTTACCCTTGCACTTGAAGAAGTAAATAAAATGAATAATGTTTTAGAAAATATGTATGCCACTTAACTTGCCACTAACATTTTTTTTAAAAAAAATAGGAAATTTGAATAGTTTAGTTAGCATTAAAATTTTTTTTTAAAAAAATTTTCTTATAAGGCAGAGCTTCTAGAAATGAATTCTTGTCATTGTTTATCTGAGAATGTCTTTATTTCACAGTCGTTTATGGTTGACTGGTTTGTTTGTTTTTTTCCTTTTGGGGTTTTGAATATGCTATCCGACTGCTTTCGAGACTTCATTGTTCCTGATGAGAATTCTCACCAGAATGATTGCAATTCCCCTGAACTCGGTGAATCATTTTCCTCTTAACGGCTGTTGGGATTTTCTTTTTCAAAAGCGCGATGAGGATTTGTCTCGGAGTGAATTTGGCAGAGTTTATCTTACTTTGAGCTTGTTACCCTTAGGGGTGTAGATTAATCTTTTCTTTAAGTCAAATTTGGGGTGTTTAGAGTACTGCTGTTCCTTCATATCCATTTATGTCCTTTTCTCTTCTCTTTAGACTTAGTTCAATTTATATATAGTTAAAATTCTCTCTCTTCTGATTGCATAATCTCAGTTTTCTTATTATTTCTTATGCCAGCTCAAATATGAGAATGCTTTTCAAGTCTGGAATCACCATTAGGTTATGTTTTTTTTTTTTTTCCACATGATTTTTATATCTTTTTTTTTCTTTTTCTGAAGCTGGAAACGGGGAGGCAGTCAGATTCCCGCATGTGCCCGACCGGGATCCACCCGGCAGGCTTACCAGGGGGCGATGCTCTGCCCATCAGGGGCATCGCTCTGTTGCAACCAGAGCCATTCTAGCGCCTGAGGCAGAGGCCACGGAGCCATCCTCAGCGCCCGGGCCAACTTTGCTCCAATGGAGCCTTGGCTGTGGGAGGGGAAGAGAGAGACAGAGAGGAAGAAGAGGGGGAGGGGTGGAGAAGCAGATGGGTGCCTTTCCTGTGTGCCCTGGCTGGGAATCGAACTCGGGACTCCTGCACGCCAGGCCAACGCTCTACCACTGAGCCAACCGGCCAGGGCTGATTTTTATCTCTTTATTTATACTTTCTATTTGATAAGTCATCATACTTTTTCCTCTATTCTTTTTTTTTTTAGTGAGTGATTTTTAAAATTTTTATTGACTTTATGGGGGTGACACTGGTTAACAACATCACACAGGCTTCCAGTGCACAATTCTACAAGACATCATCTATATATTGCATTGTGTGTTCATCACCCCAAGTCACATCTGACCCTCCATCCTTCCATCACATCCATCCCTCCATCCCTCCATCACATCCGTCCCTCCATCCCTCCATCACATCCATCCCTCCATCCTTCCATCACATCCATCCCTCCATCCCTCCATCACATCCGTCCCTCCATCCCTCCATCACATCCGTCCCTCCATCACATCCATCCCTCCATCCTTCCATCACATCCGTCCCTCCATCCTTCCATCACATCCGTCCCTCCATCCTTCCATCACATCCATCCCTCCATCCCTCCATCACATCCATCCCTCCACCCCTCCATCACATCCGTCCCTCCATCCTTCCATCACATCCGTCCCTCCATCCCTCCATCACATCCGTCCCTCCATCCCTCCATCACATCCGTCCCTCCATCCCTCCATCACATCCGTCCCTCCATCCCTCCATCACATCCGTCCCTCCATCCCTCCATCACATCCGTCCCTCCATCACATCCATCCCTCCATCACATCCATCCCTCCATCCTTCCATCACATCCATCCCTCCATCACATCCGTCCCTCCATCCCTCCATCACATCCGTCCCTCCATCACATCCATCCCTCCATCTTTCCATCACATCCGTCCCTCCATCACATCCATCCCTCCATCCCTCCATCACATCCGTCCCTCCATCCCTCCATCACATCCGTCCCTCCATCACATCCGTCCCTCCATCTTTCCATCACATCCGTCCTCCATCCTTCCATCACATCCGTCCCTCCATCCCTCCATCACATCCGTCCCTCCATCCCTCCATCACATCCGTCCCTCCATCCTTCCATCACATCCGTCCCTCCATCCTTCCATCACATCCGTCCCTCCATCACATCCATCCCTCCGTCCCTCCATCACATCCATCCCTCCGTCCTTCCATCACATCCATCCCTCCATCACATCCATCCCTCCATCCCTCCATCCCTCCATCACATCCGTCCCTCCGTCCCTCCATCCCTCCATCACATCCGTCCCTCCATCCTTCCATCACATCCGTCCCTCCATCACATCCATCCCTCCATCCCTCCATCCTTCCATCACATCCATCCCTCCATCCCTCCATCACATCCGTCCCTCCATCCCTCCATCACATCCGTCTCTCCATCCCTCCATCACATCCGTCCCTCCATCCCTCCATCACATCCGTCCCTCCATCCCTCCATCACATCCGTCCCTCCATCCCTCCATCACATCCGTCCCTCCATCCTTCCATCACATCCGTCCCTCCATCCTTCCATCACATCCGTCCCTCCATCCCTCCATCACATCCGTCCCTCCATCCTTCCATCACATCCGTCCCTCCATCCCTCCATCACATCCATCCCTCCATCCTTCCATCACATCCATCCCTCCATCCTTCCATCACATCCATCCCTCCATCCTTCCATCACATCCATCCCTCCATCACATCCATCCCATCCATCCTTCCATCACATCCATCCCTCCATCCTTCCATCACATCCATCCCTCCATCCTTCCATCACATCCATCCCTCCATCACATCCATCCCATCCATCCCTCCATCACATCCATCCCTCCATCCTTCCATCACATCCATCCCTCCATCCTTCCATCACATCCATCCCTCCATCACATCCGTCCCTCCATCCTTCCATCACATCCATCCCTCCATCCTTCCATCACATCCATCCCTCCATCACATCCATCCCTCCATCCTTCCATCACATCCATCCCTCCATCCCTCCATCACATCCGTCCCTCTCTACCCTCCTCCACCGCCCCCACCCACTCTCCCTCCTGTAGTCCCCACACAGTTGCTATGTCTGTGTGTTATAATTTATATAGCTTGCTTAATCTCTTCACCTTCTATTTCTTGGTGTCAATAAATAATTCCTTGAAAACATGGCCATGCAATCTTCCATGACATAGTATTTAAAAAAAAAAATTCTCTCTGAACCTCAGTTTTCAGTGTTTGGAAAACTATGTTCAGACAGACAGATGTTCTTCTTCTTAAATCTTGATTTGTATTTGCCTTTTTTTGAAGCTTAGAGTCTTATCAATGCACGACTGATTTGTTCAATCTTGGAAAGTCCCAGCTTCCGTGACCTTTTCTCAGAACTATCTTCCTCTCCCTCTCTTTCCTCTATGACAGTAGGGAACTCCATCTTTCAGATTTGAGGAGCCCACAGCTTACTTAAATCTGTCTTTTGAGATTTCTTACTATTCTGCTCAGTATTATACCTGCTTGGGTCTCCACCCCTGAATTATACTGTGTTGCACATTGAACAGGAGATAGCTCTTACTTATTTCTAAGCTTGTTTGTCCCCAGTGGGTCGGGATGTGTTCAGATAAATGGAATTTTATTTATTTATTTATTTATTTATTTATTTATTTATTTATTTCCAAAAGTTAGAAGCGGGGAGGCAGAGAGACAGACCCCTGCATGCATGGGACTGTGATGTACCCAGCATGCCCACTAGGGAGCGATGCTCTGCCCATCTGGGGTGTTGCTCTGTTGCAACAAGAGCCATTCTAGCTCCTGAGGCAGAGGCCATGGAGTCATCCTCAGTGCTCGGGCCAACTTTGCTTCAAGGAAGCCTTGGCTGCGGGAGGGGAAGAGAGATAGAGAGAAAGGAGAGGAGGAGAAGCAGATGGTGCTTCTCCTGTGTGCCCTGACAGGGAATTGAACCTGGGATTTTCATACGCCTGGCTGACGCTCTACCGCTGAGCCAACTGACCAGGGCCTTTTAATTTTATTTTAAAGAGGAAGAGCAGTGGGAAGTTCAGCATTTTGTTTTTTTAATTGAGTTTTTTTTAGAGAGAGGAAGGGAGAGAGAGAGAGAGAGAGAGAGAGAGAGAGAGAGAGAGAAGACAGGAACATCAGTCTGTTCCTCTATGTGCCCTGACCGGGGATTAAACCTGCAACCTTTGTGCATCCGGACGATGCTCTAACCAGCTGAGCCATCCGGCCAGGGCCAGACACATGGAATTTTCAAAGATGTGCTCGCTTTCCACTGACCACTCCTCATGTGGGCCTCACGGTCCCCCTGCCTCCGGAGGCCTTTGGTGCCTCTGACAAGCTCCAGCATCTGCTGCTCCCGGGAACATTTGTGAGCTGTTAGTCATCTTATGTAGAACAGGATATATCCGTCACTCCTCCTCTGTGAAACCCTCCCTTCAGCAAGATTTATTTTAAGAACGTGCGAAAGAACATTTCACAAGGCAGCCGGGTGAAAAACCCAGTCCTCTGTCAAGATGTGGGATCCAGGGCCCCGAATGTCCGTCTAGCTGCCACCAGTCACTCCCTGGGGGTGGGGTGGGGTGTGGCCTCGAATGTCCGTCTAGCTGCCACCAGTCACTCCCTGGGGGTGGGGTGGGGTGTGGCCCTATGTCCGTCTAGCTGCCACCAGTCACTCCCTGGGGGTGGGGTGGGGTGTGGCCCTATGTCCGTCTAGCTGCCACCAGTCACTCCCTGGGGGTGGGGTGGGGTGTGGCCTCGAATGTCCGTCTAGCTGCCACCAGTCACTCCCTGGGGGTGGGGTGGGGTGTGGCCCTATGTCCCTCTAGCTGCCACCAGTCACTCCCTGGGGGGTGGGGTGGGGTGTGGCCCTATGTCCCTCTAGCTGCCACCAGTCACTCCCTGGGGGGTGTGGTGGGGTGTGGCCCTATGTCCCTCTAGCTGCCACCAGTCACTCCCTGGGGGTGGGGTGGGGTGTGGCCCTATGTCCGTCTAGCTGCCACCAGTCACTCCCTGGGGGGTGGGGTGGGGTGTGGCCCTATGTCCCTCTAGCTGCCACCAGTCACTCCCTGGGGGGTGTGGTGGGGTGTGGCCCTATGTCCGTCTAGCTGCCACCAGTCACTCCCTGGGGGGTGTGGTGGGGTGTGGCCCTATGTCCGTCTAGCTGCCACCAGTCACTCCCTGGGGGTGGGGTGGGGTGTGGCCCTTCCCCCCCCTCTGCTGTTGAGTTCTCATAGGCGGGCCTCGTGGCTGCTGGTTCTTAGACCCATCACGAAACTGCACATTTGTGGGGGGACCTCTCTGCTCCCCTCGCTCTGCAGGGCTCCTGAATGAGGTGCTGAATCCTGAGACCTGGCTGAATCCTCAAGGTCACCTGGTAACCCGCTCTGCCCCCGCTGCTGCGGGGAGGAAAGCTGAAGGAAGGCCCGCATGGAGAACGTGAAGGGCCTGGACTCGGAGCTAGCTGTTTGTTCCCATCTTGGAGGCCGGCACGGAGCTGCTCGGAGTAACCTGGGGCAGCAAGCTTTCCAAACAGCCGTGGGGACGTTGGTGACAGGCTGAGTTTGGCGTTGGTGGAGCCAGAAGAGAGCTTTGGGGGGCAAGAAGCAAAAGTCTCTGAGAGGGATGCAGGAGACAGGGGTGACCCCCCAGAAGGAACCCAGCTGGGAGCAGGCTGCTTCCCGCCTACGCGCCCACCTGCTCCGGAGAGAGCGTGGCTCTGGCTGTGGTGGCGCTTTGTGGGGGAGGCGGCGCTCCAACCATCCTGAGCTGTGAGTCATTTCGGACAGCCTGGATGGCAGGTGGCCACTCTGGGACCTCAGCCCCACTGGACTCTGAGCTGAGGTGGTGGGGTTCATGAGCTCGAAGACGTTTTCTCTTCAACGCAAGAGCAAGGTGGCTTCCCCGCCTCCCCACCCCCAGAGGATGGCACATGTCTTGCTCGAGCTGCCGGGTTTGCGCGTGGCTCCAGGCTCCAGCCCGGGGAGGAGTCACACTGCAGCCCACTAAACACCCCCACCGGGAGTTTCTATAGCAACTTTCCCAGAGGAATTTCTAGGGCTCGTGGATTCTGTCACAGTAACCCAGTGAGGGGAGGAAGTGCGTGGGGGTTGGGGTGGTGGTGGTGGTGGTGGAGAGAGGGGGGAGATGGGCCCCATGGGGAGGACCCCAGAGGTGAGGGTCAGCAGCTTTGGACAGGTCCTTGCCAGCCACTGAGGGACGGGCGGGTCACCAGCTGCCCCAGAGCGCCTCACTTTCGAGAGTAAAAACGTACCTCCAAGGGGCTCAGGAAGCTTCTCTAAGGCAGGGGGGCCAGCGTCACATTCTGTCTTCCCTGAGAATTAGGGCAGGGCCAGCCAGGGCTTTGATTCTAGCGGAGGGCTGCCCGTGGGAGTCTGCAGACTGGAAGTGAAATGATGCAAGAAGATGGCTCGATGAAAAGACAAAAAAAAATATATATATATAATAATAATAATAAATATGCATATAAAACCATTCTAGGCATGCAGATGCTTTTTTATTTTCTTTTTGACTGTTCATCATGACACCATTCTGGATAGCAAAGACGTCTTCAAGCTTTTTTTATGAAGCTCTCACCAGGTAAACCCTGTCGGCAGCACACTACCTCAAATCACCCATCGGCGTTTTGTAGAGAGGACCAGACACGGCAGGCTGGTTAGCATGCAAGCACCGGGTCTCAGCACCGTGTGCCGGCAGGGCATGGTATTGCAAGCACCGGGTCTCAGCACCGTGTGCCGGCAGGGCATGGTATTGCAAGCACCGGGTCTCAGCACCGTGTGCCGGCAGGGCATGGTATTGCAAGCACCGGGTCTCAGCACCGTGTGCCGGCAGGGCATGGTATTGCAAGCACCGGGTCTTGGCACCGTGTGCCAGCAGGGCATGGTATTGCAAGCACCGGGTCTCAGCGCCGTGTGCCGGCAGGGCATGGTATTGCAAGCACCGGGTCTCAGCACCGTGTGCCAGCAGGGCATGGTATTGCAAGCACTGGGTCTCAGCACCGTGTGCCAGCAGGGCATGGTATTGCAAGCACCGGGTCTCGGCGCCGTGTGCCAGCAGGGCATGGTATTGCAAGCACCGGGTCTCGGCACCGTGTGCCAGCAGGGCATGGTATTGCAGAGGTGCTACGTGCCTGGCACCGGGCTGCACACTCCGTGAGCTCTGCCCTTGCACAGGTAGTAACCAGCCGTGGTGGTGGGTCAGGTACAAACAGCCACTGCAAGGCAGGTGGGCTCCATTCGAAAGAGGACAGACATGCCTCTCCCTGGACTTCAAGATGGTTTCATGGGGCCGAGAGGCTCCAGCTGCCCCTCCAGCGAAGGATGCAGAGCTCCGTCTGAGGGGGATGCCAGGAGGAAGGTAGAACAAAGCAGGAGATGGCATGGGCACAGGTCTGAGCCACGGCGGTTACGCTTTTGACCTGGCTCTTCTCTCCGGTAGATGGTCATATGAACTCCTTTTCCAGGCTTCTTGGGGGATTCATAGTCAAGAATTCAGCCCCATTCCTGGCACACAGCAAACACTTAACAGATTATTATTATTATTATTATTTTTAAAAGCAATAAAAATAATAAAACCTCATGGAAGTTGGCAGTAAGAAAGAATCTTGTGTTGTTATGGTTGGGGCTAAGGAGTATGAGTTGAGTGGGGGTGTTTGGATGAGTCATCGGTTGTGGGACATTTCTCTAAGATTTCTCTAATAAAACCTAATTTTTGGGCTCATGCAGCCCCCCCCCCCACCATGTTCTGTTCCGTGTTGGGAAAAAGCCTTGAAGATCTTCCTGAAGACCAACATCAAAAGCCAGTTCCCACCTCCACAGGAAGAGGTGTCAGATGAGAGAAGCCAGGTTTGCAGACAGATGTCTGAGTGAGGTCATTCCTTGACCCTTCAGCCTGTCATGGATCATTTGCACAACCAGACACCGAGGAGAGAGAATATAGTGAGAACTTCAAGTCTGAAGACAGGAAAAAGACATGTCCCGCTTTAATGTAGACTACCCAGCAAGAGGAGTTCTCTCCTACTAGAAAGAGGGTCAGCCTTTTTTTGTGCCAGTGAGTTCTTCAACTGATTAGATGGGGCCCACCCACATTACGAAGGGCAATCTGCTTTACTTGGGCTATCATTTTAAGTATTAACTTCATCCGGAAACACTTTCACAAATATACCCAGAATACTGTTTGGCCATATATCTTGGCCTTTTGTGTCCCTCTGAAGTTGACAAAATAAATCATCAAAGTAGGAAAATCCACTCTAAAACAAATAGAATCTGGAGGAAAAGGAGACAAAAATCTGGGCCCTGGCCGGTTGGCTCAGTGGTAGAGCGTCAGCCTGGAGTGCGGAAGTCCCGGGTTCGATTCCCGGCCAGGGCACACAGGAGAAGCGCCCATCTGCTTCTCCACCCCTCCCCCTCTCCTTCCTCTCTGTCTCTCTCTTCCCCTTCCGTAGCCAAGGCTCCATTGGAGCAAAGATGGCCCGGGCACTGGGGATGGCTCCATGGCCTCTGCCTCAGGCGCTAGAGTGGCTCTGGTCGCAACAGAGCGACGCCCCGGATGGGCAGAGCATTGCCCCCTGGTGGGCGTGCCAGGTGGATCCCGGTTGGGCGCGTGCAGGAGTCTGTCTGACTGCCTCCCCGTTTCCAACTTCAGAAAAAAAAATACAAAAATAAAAATAAAAAAATAAAAAGGAGACAAAAATCTGAAGGTGAAAAGGCGTTGGAGAGAGGGCTGTTAGTGTCAGTCACCCGAAGGCCGAGCAAACATAATCTGTTAGGTGGAAAGAAAGTGTAGTTGTTTGAATAGCATCTCCCAAATTTATATCCATCTGGAAACTCAGAACATGACCTTATTTAGAAATAGGGACTTTGCAGGTAATATGAGTTGTGTTAAGATGAGGTCTTGCTGTTGTAAGGTGGACCCTAAGTCCAGTGACAGACATCCTTATCTGGGGAGGGAGTTAGAGAGACCCCAAAGAAGGAAGGAGGCGCGTGAGGATGGAGGCAGAGATTGGAGTGCTGTGGCTATAAGCCAAGGGATGCTGGCAGCCACCATGCACAGAAACCTTCCCCTTCAGAGCCTCCAGAAGCAACCAACCCTGCTGACACCTTGATAGCAGAGTTCTGGCCTCCTGAACGGAGATCATAAATCTAGGTTGTTTGAAGCCACATTGCTTGTGGCCATTGGTACCACAAACTTAGGAAACGAACCCAGAAGGTTCCCCTCCCCCCCCCAGTGGCTTGAGTACAAAGTGCACTGAGAAATTAATGAAATGGAGATGGATGGTCAGCAGAGGAAGACCACAAACGGCCTTGGGGAACCACAGAAAACATTTAGTCTTTATTCGGAGATCCAAGGGAAGCAGAGAAGAGAACTTCAGGAAGAAAGTAAAATAACAGGATGTATGGTTTATAAAGACCCCTAGAAGGCTGGTAGGGTATGGGAGACCAGAGGTTGGATGCTCAGCGGGAGGGCTGTTCGTGGTGACCCAGCTTAGAGATGAGGGTGACCTAAGGTGACCCACTTTTTTTTTATACAATGAAAAGGAGGACAAAAATAAATGGAAGAAAACAATATCGTCAATGAAAGAAACATTTCATTCACTGCAACAATAATACACTATACTATGATAAATGCAACATAAAAACACTTGAAATATTTTATATCGTAATTATGCTTACACGCCCATTCATTTTTAATAATCATTGTAAGAAAAAAGTACTCATTTAGATACAAATACGTCACATCACGTGTAATGGATCGACTCCGCATCCATCGAATACGAACATTGACAGATGAGTCTTCCAATATCGATAAGGAGGACATGTAAGAGGACCCTTTTCGAGGGAGGACAGAACTTACAAAAGAAGGACTGCCTTCCCTAAAGGAAGATGATTGGGCACCTTAGAGTGACCAGAACTCTGCAGCAGAAGTAGGAATTTAGACAGGTAAACAGGGCTGAAGGTCACACTGAACCACGGCCAGCATTTGGTGATTGGACCAGTGATGCTAAAATTAATGCCGGTTTAAAGTAAGTCAGAGGAAGACAAATATCATAGGTGGAACTCAAGGAACCCTTTCGTGTGAAATCTAGGAAAAAGAGAAATAAATAAACGAAACAGAAACAGACTCACAAATACAGAGAACAAGCTGACGGTTGCCAAAGGGGAGGGGTGGGGGATGAAAAAAAAATAAATAGATCAATAGATTAAAAACAATGCCGGTTTTCCGGCTTGGGAAATTCTTTAGATGGTAGTACATTTACTCTGGCCCCCCTTGCCTTGCTCCGTCCCTTGATCCTTTATTTACTTAACTTAAAGACTTGCTGACTCTGCATCAGATGTGTTTTGTATAGGGACGCATCCGGAGGCACCTGGAAACTGCATGGACGATGACGTTGCCTTCCAAGGACACCCTTTTCTTTCGGGGCAGAGATATGTGTAAAGTAACAATGGGAACTGAGAAGATCTCTCTCTCACAGAAGGGCTTATCAGATGGCAACTGGGAATATGCCCAACTTTGGGGGCAAAGTTGGGTGAGAGAAAAGCCAACACCAACTTTGGATGGGGTCCTGGTGTTCTATCTCGTCATGCAAACCTTAGAGGAGTGCAATAGGTCAAAACAGGTGGATATGCTTATTCAAGGTGCATCCTATTTACTTTTTGGGGGGGGGAGGTTTGTTACCGATGAATCGGTAACCAGGATGCAGAGAATCAGAATATCCTGATGGTTTAATTCGTGTACGAGGAAACCATTCCTCTGTGTAGAAACATTTCCCTCATGTTTGCAGGTCCCTCCTCCCCGCCCTCCCCCCACTCCAACTTCTAATCACCGTGCAATAAATAAGACTGCAGGACCTGTTCACTGCAATTGGATGCTCCCCCCGCCCCCCACGCTGTGGGTTTATCTTCAAATGCTTCATGGTTTGGGTTGCATAGTACACAATTTACAAAAAAAAAAAAAAAAAAAAAAAAAAAAAAAAGAAAGAAAGAAAAGACATAATACCTGGATGTTCCTAAACTTCCAGCCCCGCCATGCTGCTCCATGAATCCTTCCTATTCTATTTTTCCTGGTGCTTTTTACCAGCGACAGATGCAGCCTCCTTCTCCCACACGTTTAAAAAAAACACAAAAACAAAAGACAAACAAAAAACCCCACTTCATTTGATTTCTAACCAAGTCAACGGGATGAGTCATTGCCGTTCTTTAAAATGTGAACTCTCTTTCAAGAGAGAGAGAGAGAGAGAGACGTCTCTGAATTGTCATCCCATTCTGGGCCGTCCTCTCACATATGTTCGTTCATGTGTCCGGAGAGCTGGTGCAGCAGCAGAAGTCGGAGGATGCTTTCTGAGTTCAAAGAATTCAGATCCTTTGCCGTAGAGTTTGCTTGAACAAAAACAACAACAACAACAACAATGACAACAACAACAACAAAAAAACCCACATCGCACCAGTTCCGTTTTACTCTCCACGGAGAAACCCAGTGCTTTCTGTGCCCAGAGAACCAGGAAACCGGCGGCCCAGCGAGACAGAAGGTAGTCCGACCTTCACCACCCGCCTCGGACAAACTCCACTGAAACCCCAGCAGCTCCGAGCCCTCGACGGACCAGTCAGCTGCTGAGCTGAGACATGCCCTCTCTCCAAGCTGGGACGAGAGGACACCACTGCTCCCCTACACGTGAGTGGGGGTCCGGGAAGGCCAAGTAGGAGGTCAGGTCTTTTATTCCCTCCTGCATTGAAAAACCAGCAGGCCTTCTCCAAGACAGGCCAAGGGTGGAATGTATGAAACTGTCCAGCCTCACGCCCCTCTCTGTCCACTGTACAACCTCAGGGGTAAACACAGGGTTGGGAGTGAATACTGGGCGAGGTCACTTTACCCTTGTATTCTATAGATTTCTGTTTTCTTTCTTTTCTTTCCCCTCCCTCCAATGGATGCACTCATGACACCCACAGAGGTGAGTAGGGAGGGGGTCCACACTAAAGCCCAGAATGGCTCCAGGGAGAGATGTCACTCACATATCCCTGGCCTTAGGAAACATTCACCAAATAAATACTGCCTTTCCCTTTACCAGGGTGCCCAGGGTGGGGTAAGTTCACTTTGTCCTGAAAGGACAAATCATTACCTGCCTTTGAATTTGTATGTGACAAATTTTTCTATCCAGGGAAGCCAAGTCTTTGATTTAAAAAAAAAAAGAAAAAAAAAAATCCTTCAGCGGTTCTTAAAGCGGTTGCCATCCATTGCCAGTGTCTGGAGTTGTGGTTTTCAATAGTGATTTGGGCAACAATCTGGGGACCTTCAGGAAGAGGAAGAGACCTTCTCCTCCCGAGAGGAAGGTCAAAGTCGCTTCTCTCTAAAAGGTGGTTTTGTGGCGCCACCTAATGGCCGAAGGTTCACACTGCGCGTCGGGAAGTCCCGGCGAGGGAGAGGTTGTGGAAGACGGAGGCAGACAGACAGGTGGAGGGGAGCTGTTCTCCTGCTTGCTTTAAGACCAGAGCCAAGCTAAATGCACTTTTAGAAAAGAAGGAATAGAATAGAATCTATCTCTGCATCTTCCCTGACCCACCCAGCTTACAGACATTATATCGGTCCCTCTGCAACATTGCCCGCGGGGATGTCAGATCACACACCCTTCGTGCAACGTCCAGCTCGGCAGGCCCGGCGCCGGGGACAATGCCAAAACCTAACTCCAAGACCAGGGACACGCCGTGCATGCTCATCTCCTGCTGGGCACAGGGCCTGAGAGATCCCCGAGGGCTGAACGCCACAGCCTGGCCGAGTGCGACCGTCTCCTGATGCAGCCAGCAGGTGGCGAGCTCGCTCCGTCCAGGGAAACGGGTCCCCACCTCCCTCTTCAATAGCTGGATGAGAGACCTTGGCCTTTTGCATGAAGGTTCCCCAGGATGGACCCACTCCATGGAGAAGTGGGGGGGGGGTGCAGATACAGAGGCAAGAAGAGAACGCCGACCTCCATCCACAGAGAAGGGGCGGCTCCGTTCAAAGCTCAGAGAGTCTAAACATGTAGAGAGAAGCAGGAACCGAGTCGTATGAAAGCGTTTGGGACAGACACACCTTGCAGTTTCCTTCGTGCTTTTAGAAGGAAGAGAGCAAAGCCTCTCATGGGATGGTTGGCTGCGTTCATCCCTTGTGTTTTAAATCAGGACTGTCCCTGGTTTCTCAGCCGACAGCAGTCGGAGGCACCCAAGTCTTCCTGCCTCTCTTTCCCCCTCATGAGGAGAGAGGGTCAGGGCGGGAAGGGGCCCAGCGGACTGCCCTGTCTGGGACTCTTGCACTGAAAGATAATGAACCAGAGATAATGACCCCTCCTGAATTTTCCAGGAAAGCCCAGGTTTGGTGGGGGTGGGGGGTGGGGAGCAAGCTGACACAGGTGCTGCCATCTGGGAGCCCAGACTGACAGAGCCCCCCACCCCCACCCCGTTCTCTGCAACGCTATCCCCATTCCCGGAGGCTGTGCCGGAATCTTCTTCTGTCTCATCTCTGTCTTTCAAAGAGTCCTCAACATCCCTGATGTGCCCAGGCCACCTCGCTTCCCAGCGCCTCGGCGTGAGTTTTTCTTCCCACTTCTGCCGACACAGGTGAAGGGGGGGAGACAGGGATGTGTATCCAGCTGACCACCGGTCACCCTGTGAGGCCCGAGGTGGTGCCTTCTTGTCCCTGAAACTCTGCCCAAGGACAGAGAAGGTTTCTAGGACCAGACCAGTTGTTATGACTAGACCTTGTTTCCTTTACTTCTAAAGCAGCGGTTCTCAACCTGTGGGTCACAACCCCGGCAGGGTTGCCTAAAGCCATCGGAAAATACATAATGCATATCAGGTATTTACATTCCGAATCATAACTGTAGCAAAATTACAGTTATGAAGTAGCCACCAAAATTATTTTTTGGTTTGGGGTCACCGCAACATGAGGAACTGTATTGCGGGGTCACGGCATTAGAAAGGTTGAGAACCAGTGTTCTAAAGCCTGTCTGTCCCTGTTCTAGACTGGGGGGGGGGGAATTATGCATTTGTGTGTGTGTGTGTGTGTGTGTGTGTGTGTGTGAAATGAATCATATACCTACTCTATGACCCAGAGTCTGACTCCAGGGTGTTGCTTCAAGAGACATGAAAACTTATGTTCATACCAAAGGCTATATGCGCATGTCCTTGGGATGATGAATGCATGTTTAATCTGTGATACCTACAGCAAATATAATGCTCTTCAGCAACAGAAGGAAACAAACTATTCATGCATGCCAAAACTACGATGACTCTTCCATGCATTTTTCTGAGTGGAATGAGAAAGATCCCGACGATGACCTGCTGCATAATTCAATCTGTGTAACACTGAAAAATAGAAAACGTATATATAGAGAGAAAGAAAGCAGGCCAGGGGTTGTCATGCGTTGGAAGAGGGGTCGTATAAAAGAGTAGCTCGGAAGAGCCCTGGGGATGATTTGACCAGTTGCTACGAAAAAGTTGACACGAAATGGTGGCAGTTAACACTCTTCGTTGGCCAAAATCGTCCACAGAACCCTTGATCACAGAAAGTGAGCTTTATTGGTGTGTAATGGCTTAAAATCAACCAGCATGGGTGGCAAAGGTTGAACCCAGATGGTGGTGAATGAGTCAGACTATAGTATCAAGGAAGGACTTAAACATACCGAGGGGCAAAGAAGAAAAGAGAAGAAACAAAGTAAGCTCAAAATTCCAGTTCTGACTGAACGCCATCAGAAAAGAGGAATGAGCAAACCTTGAGCCTTTGTTCACAGACTTGTTTCCCAGAGGGGCTGTAGGAACTCTGAAATTATGTTACCTGTGTGCTAGTGCGATACAAGCAAGCAAAATACATTATAGGGAATGAGAGCGACTGATTCCCACGGTGGAAGAAAGTTGTTACAAAGCAGGAAAGGGGAGGAAAGGGATTTTATGATACGCTGCCCTGGAGGCTCAAAATAGTACTTTCAGTTACTTGTTTTTAACTAATAATGTTCATGTCTTAGTTATGATCAATGTTCTAGGCTGATGTAAGATTTTAACATAAAAGGAGGTTGGGTGAGGGGGGTACTCTGTGACTTTCTACTATTTTTTTCCAACTCTTCTTTAAGTCTAAAATGATCTCAAAAATAAATAAATAAATAAATAAATAAATAAATAAATAAAACCAGCAGAAATAAAAAACAAGGCAATAAATAGAATTTAGCAACAAATAGGCTATCTATTACTCCAACTATACCAATAATCACATTAAGTGTCAATAACAAGCAATATCGCAGTGGATCGAAACTAATGTCAATTATATGTTGTCTGGAAGAAGCTAATTTTAAGTATAAAGACAGACAGATTAAACCCAAAGGGACAAGGAAAGGCATACCGTGTCCACACTCATTAAAAGAAAACTGGGCCCTGGCCGGTTGGCTCAGTGGTAGAGCGTCGGCCTGGTGTGCAGAAGTCCCGGGTTCGATTTCCGGCCAGGGCACACAGGAGAGGCGCCCATCTGCCTCTCCACCCCTCCCCCTCTCCTTCCTCTCTGTCTCTCTCTTCCCCTCCCGCAGTGAGGCTCCATTGGAGCAAAGATGGCCCGGGCGCTGGGGATGGCTCCTTGGCCTCTGCCCCAGGCGCTAGAGTGGCTCTGGTCGCAACAAAGCGATGCCCCGGAGGGGCAGAGCATCACCCCCTGGTGGGCAGAGCATCACCCCCTGGTGGGCGTGCCGGGTGGATCCCGGTCGGGTGCATGCGGGAGTCTGTCTGACTGTCTCTCCCTGTTTCCAGCTTCAGAAAACAAACAAACAAACAACTATAACCTTTTTCTATAAAAAAAAAAAGAAAAAGGAAAAAAGAAAACTGAATTTGTTATATTCATGTCAGACAGATCAGACTTGGCCATCACTGGGCGTGGCCATCACTGAGTGTGCCCATCATGGGGGAAGACTCCCTCACTCGCCCCTGGCTTGTCTGACTGTCCCCTTCTAACACGAGCCACCACTGTTATCCCCAAACAAGTGGCCAGGGCGGGAACCTGACCCCACCTTCTCCCTGGCTTGCTGTCCGGCACCTGGACAGAGAACAGAGGTCAGGTGCAGCCAGGCTTCCCCCATTCTAGGCTGTGTCCATGGGGGGCAGAGCCCAGGAGGAAGGCGAGGAAGGCACACATGGGAGTTCCCAGTCACTTCTGGTGTGGCCTGTGTCCCTCCTGGAGTGTGTTTTTTGGTTTGCCTCGTAAGAGTCTAGCTTTTCTCTCTAATTGCTGAATGAATTTCTTTCTGTTTGGCCTCTTACGTGCACATAAGCATCGCCAAGGTGAGCAATCAAATCATAAAATCCGAGGCTCCCCGAGTCGACCCGAGACCCACCTTCCTTCCATCCCCTGCTCACTGTTGGACACTCGACTGTGCCGACCACGTCCCACGCAGCATCTGTTTTGACTTAAAAGGGACAAGTTGGAAATTCACCTTAGCGTCCATGGACCACTGGCTGCCACCTTCTCAACAGGCTGGCACTTCAGGAAGGTTTTCTCTGCAGAAACCACGTCCACATGACGTCCTGCAGCCCTGGACACAGCTCTGTTCTCCTGTGATCACATTACAACTGGCTCTTAGGCATGGGTTTGAGAATGAGCAAATTACATATATATATATATATATATATATATATATATATATATATATATATATATATATATTAGTATCATGGCTATAAATTTTTTTTTTGTATTTTTCTGAAGCTGGAAACGGGAAGGCAGTCAGACAGACTCCCACATGTGCCCGACCGGGATCCACCCGGCATGCCCACCAGGGGGCGATGCTCTGCCCATCTGGGCCATTGCTCCATTGCAATCGGAGCCATTCTAGCACCTGGGGCAGAGGCCAAGGAGCCATCCTCAGCGCCCGGGCCATCTTTGCTCCAATGGAGCCTTGGCTGCGGGAGGGGAAGAGAGAGACAGAGAGGAAGGAGAGGGGGAGGGGTGGAGAAGCAGATGGGCGCTTCTCCTGTGTGCCCTGGCTGGGAACTGAACCCGGGACTCCTGCACGCCAGGCCGACGCTCCACCACTGAGCCAACTGGCCAGGGCCTCATGGCTATAAATTTTGATGTCTGTTTCCCGGATGCCTACACAAAACCTGGTGTCATCATATCAGAGAATCATTCCGTCACACTGTTGTTTTTCTTTTCTCCCCAACTCTCAATAAATCATGTCATTGGCAATCTGCGAAGTCATGATGTCTGAATAAACGCTGTTCACCGGCCAGCCTGGGTTTCCTTCGGCAGGAGGTGAGCATCATCACTGTGGGGGGCCCTCGCCGTCCCCCCTCAGCAGAAACTCCAGCGCTGATTCAGATCGCCTGAGACTGCGACTTCAAAAAGATTCTGAGACATTAAGTCCCGGAGCCGCTCTGGTCTTAAAGACGCGTCTGGGAACGGCCAAGCAGGGCTCGGGCACGCGGAGAGCACACAAGGAGAGGGTTTTTGTCCGCCAGGGCAGAAAGGGCCCCGACATTAAAAGAAGTCCCTGGAGGAGAGAGGGAGGGAAACGCTAATACTTTCTCCTGCATCCCAGCTACTTTATATAGGTCATCTCCAAGATGTGTCGTCATCCTTATTTTAGGGGGGTCATCAAAGCAGAGCACGGTCTGGCCCTGGCCGGTTGGCTCAGCGGTAGAGCATCGGCCTGGCGTGCGGGGAACCCGGGTTCGATTCCTGGCCAGGGCACATAGGAGAAGCGCCCATTTGCTTCTCCACCCCCCCTCCTTCCTCTCTGTCTCTCTCTTCCCCTCCCGCAGCCGAGGCTCCATTGGAGCAAAGATGGCCCGGGCGCTGGGGATGGCTCCTTGGCCCCTGCCCCAGGCGCTAGAGTGGCTCTGGTCGCAGCAGAGCATCGCCCCCTGGTGGGCGTGCCGGGTGGATCCCGGTCGGGCGCATGCGGGAGTCTGTCTGACTGTCTCTCCCCATTTCCAGCTTCAGAAAAATACAAAAACAAAAAACAAAACAGAACAAAAAAAAGCAGAGCACGGTCTAATGTCAAAGGTCAGCTGGTATCTACCTACCAGAGCCAGGACAGTGACTGCACACCAGTCAGAAGCACACGGCCATGAATGACAGTGTGGGGACAAGTCAGAAGATCCTGGGGGACTTGGCCTCTGTCTGTGGTCAGGTTCCCTTCCCAGTTACCTCTGAAAATCTCCTAATCACCCCCCCACCCACACACACACACACACTCTCTCTCTCTATCCTGGTGGAATCAATCCCAAGAACAGATATTCAAGTAACTCGCAGGGTTTGCAAATGGCCTCCTGTGGACTCATCTGAAGATGAAAATACCCGCGAGTCGTTACTCTTGCCCTGCTCCAGCCCCTGAGACACGCTGGGAGAGGCCCTGGGGGTGGATCCCAAATCTGTCTGCTGGGTTTGAACCACCTGCTGAGGCAAAGGCACTCCCGGAGCACCGGCCACACCCAGATCAGTTCAAAACCTCGATCTCTAGAGAAGTCAACACTGGAGGCAGTATTTTTTTTTTTAAATGCTCCAGACAGGTTGCGATGGAAAGGCATATTTGGTAAGCATGAGTTTTATTTTATTCTTCATAGAGGGTCAGGCTTCCAAATATACTGAATCCAAAGCCCAGGCGCAGACCACCCATAAGCTGGGAATCACGGGGCGGGGGGGGAGGGGAAGGTTTGAACATGGATGTTTTCCAAAAGATTCTCATGTTCATAAAAGTGAAATCCCAGCTCTGGCCGGGTTGTTCAGTGGGTAGAGCATCCTCCTCAGTGCCCCAAGGTCCCAGGTGCGACCCCCAGTCAGGGCGCTGATGAGAAGCAATCAATAGAACAACTAAGTGGAAAATTGACTTGATGGTTCTCTCTCTCTCTCTCTCTCTCTCTCTCTCAAATCAATGGAAGCATTTTAAGAAAAGTTAGTGAGCCCTGGCCGGTTGGCTCAGCGGTAGAGCGTCGGCCTAGCGTGCGGAGGACCCGGGTTCGATTCCCGGCCAGGGCACACAGGAGAAGCGCACATTTGCTTCTCCACCCCTCCGCCGCGCCTTCCTCTCTGTCTCTCTCTTCCCCTCCCGCAGCCAAGGCTCCATTGGAGCAAAGATGGCCCGGGCGCTGGGGATGGCTCTGTGGCCTCTGCCCCAGGCGCTAGAGTGGCTCTGGTCGCAACATGGCGACGGGCGTGCCGGGTGGATCCCGGTCGGGCGCATGCGGGAGTCTGTCTGACTGTCTCTCCCTGTTTCCAGCTTCAGAAAAATGCAAAAAAAAAAAAAAAAAAAAAAAAAAAGTTAGTGAGGCCCTGGCCGGTTGGCTCAGTGGTAGAGCGTTGGCCTGGCGTGCAGAAGTCCCGGGTTCGATTCCTGGCCAGGGCACACAGGAGAAGCACCCATCTGCTTCTCCACCCCCCCTCCTTCCTCTCTGTCTCTCTCTTCCCCTCCCGCAGCTGAGGCTCCATTGGAGCAAAGATGGCCCGGGCGCTGGGGATGGCTCCTTGGCCTCTGCCCCAGGCGCTAGAGTGGCTCTGGTCGCGGCAGAGTGACCCCCTGGATGGGCAGAGCGTCGCCCCCTGGTGGACGTGCCGGGTGGATCCCGGTTGGGCGCATGCGGGAGTCTGACTGTCTCTCCCTGTTTCTGGCTTCAGAAAAATACAGAAAAAAAAAAAAAGAAAAGAAAAGTTAGTGAAGCCCCTGGAAACTCAAGGCATATATATCCCTTTTCCTGGGACTTTTCACGACTGGGTTTAGTGCTTCCCTCCCCATGGCTTGACCCCGCACGCAAGTCAACAAATCACCCATTTCTGCTTTTGTAGTGACTTCCAGTCCTTTGCAAACCCCAGAGCTGGCCAAGCATCCCCGAATGCCCCGGGATGGCCTGGTTCAGTCCTGACATTCCCAGCTCCCAGGAAACGCAGTGGTCCTGGGAAAACCGGACTTGTGGCTGGCCATGCCGCTTGCGATCAAAGCATTGGGGCTCATTCCTCTTTCTGCTACCTTTCCTGGAAGATCCTCTTGCCACCTTCCTGACTGGGGTTCCTAACTGAACCCCCACCATGACTCAGCTCAGCTGCTTGGCTCGGTGATGACGCTCCCCACCTGTATTCTGAGCTGTCACTCGCCTCACTGGCTCCCATAAGATCACACAACTCCCCTCTTCACTGGTCGCCTTCACCCAGAACCACCCCACCCCCGGCCCCTAATCCGCTGGCATCTCCAAGTCGGAACCACCACACTCTGCCCAACTTTGAGTTTTTCTTCCCACGCTTAATCTCTTCACCTTTTTTTTTTTTTGCCCCATGAAACAAAATAAAAGAACAACACAAAATAGAAACAGACTCGTAGATACAGAGAACAGACTGAAAGAAATTGTTTCTCCCCGACCAGGTGGTGGCGCAGTGGATAGAGCGTTGGACTAGGATGCGGAGGACCCAGGTTTGAGACCCTGAGGTTGCCAGCTTGAGCGTGGGCTCATCTGGCTTGAGCTTGGGATCGTAGACATGACCCCAAGGTTGCTGGCTTGAGCCCAGGGTTGCTGGCTTCAGCAAGGGGTCACTGGCTCAGCTGGAGCCCCTATCAAGGCACATATGAGAAGCAATCAATAAACAACTAAAGTGCAGCCACAAAAAACTGATGCTTCTCATCTCTCTCCCTTCCTGTCTGTTCCTTTCTCTCTCTCTCTCTCTCACTAAAATAAAAAAGAATTATTTTTTAAAAATTTTCCCCCAAATTATTACAAAACTGAAATTTAGCTACTAGAAAGAAGCTGGTGTATTAAAAAAAAAAAGTAAACAGAATATTTAGCAACTGAAAGGAAATTAACATAAATATTATATAGAGAGGTTTCTTTTTTTAATTAAAAGAATTTTCCTTTAAACATCCTACTAGTATCAGAATAAAGAGGAAAAACACAGCATCTATGCAGAAGAACAGAGCAAACAAGATGACGTCAATTAATAAAACGTTAGAAACTTTTAAAAGTAGCAAAGTTGAAGGACCGTCCATGCTGTCTCTGCTCTACCAGGGCGCTAAGTGCCCACAGGGAGCGAAGCAAAGAGAACAGAGGACATTGTATCCATGGACTCAAACCAGGATGCTTTTAAAGAGCCTTCAGAGAACAAGAATTCCTGGAAATTACAAATATGATGGGGAAAGCAATACATTTGATAAAAGGGCTGGAAGATGAAGTGGATGTATCCTTCAAGTGTGTAGAGTAAAACAACAAACAGATCAACTGTAAAGGGGAAAAAAAAGATCAATCTGGGAGGCCCAACAAGCAAATAATTAAAGTTTCAAAAAAAAAAAAAAAAAAAAAAAAGAAAAAAAGAAAAAAAAAGACAACAGATAGGAAGAGAAGATAAATCAAGATGAAGTAATACTAGGTATCTCAGAACTTCAGGGCAGGAGTCTCTGAATTGGGAACAGGGAATGACAAGAAACTGACCATTCAGCCCTGGCCGGTTGGTTCAGTGGTATAGCATCCGCCCAGTGTGTGGATGTCCTGGGTTCAATTCCTGGTTAAGGCACACAGGAGAAGCGTCCATCTTCTCCACCCCTACCCCTTTCACTTCTCTCTCCCTTTCTCTCTCTCTTTTCCCCTCTGAAGCCATGGCTCCATTAGAGCACACTGGCCCCAGGTGTTGAGGATAGCTCCATGGCCTCTGCCTCAGGTGCTAAGAAGAGCTTGGATGCTGAGCAGCGGAGCAACATCCCCAGATGAGCAGTGCATCGCTTCCCTTCCCATGGTTTGATCTCGCAACCATGAGTTTCCCGGGTGGATCTCGCTCAGGGTGCATGCGGGAGTCTGAGTCTGTCTCCCTACTTCTCACTGAATTAAAAAAAAGAAAGAAAGAAAAACTCACCACCCATATGTCAGAGAACTTCACCTGCCTACAAAAACATGGCTCCCAACCTTATCTTCAATGCAAACCAATCTATCAATCTCACTTGAGATACGTTCAGAAAGGAAGGTCTCAACAGGTAATGTCTGTGCCCCCTTTTCTTAGAAGGGTTTGTTCTACTAACATGTGACAGTAATAAAATAAAGAGGAAAGTATGAGACCTAAAAAAAAGAAAATTAGCTACTTCAGAAAATAAGCTAGTAATTCTTAGTGGATGACACTTGGGTGAGAACTTGATTCAATCAAGATTCTGGGCCCTGGCCGGTTGGCTCAGTGGTAGAGCGTCGGCCTGGCGTGCGGAAGTCCTGGGTTCAATTCCCGGTCAGGGCACACAGGAGAAGCACCCATCTGCTTCTCCAACCCTCCCTCTCTCCTTCCTCTCTGCCTCTCTCTTCCCCTCCTGCAGCCAAGGCTCCATTGGAGCAAAGATGGCCCGGACGCTGGGGATGGCTCCGTGGCCTCTGCCTCAGGCGCTAGAATGGCTCTGGTTGCAACAGAGCAATGACCCGGAGGGGCAGAGCATCGCCCCCTGGTGGGCATGCCGGGTGGACCCAGGTCTGGCGCATGCGGGAGTCTGTCTGACTGCCTCCCTGTTTCCAGCTTCGGAAAAATACAAAAAAAAAAAAAAAAAAAAAGATTCTGCAGGAAGAGTCCCCAGGGAAAAACAAAATGGTAAATTATTAATGGAGATTTGCTTTTTCATAACGGAAGGAGAAGTATTGATGTGATATACATTTTAAAAGCAATTTAATAACATTCATTGACAAGAATATTACGAACAACTATAGAGAACTAAATATAAAAACCTAGATGAAGTGAAAAATTGAAAAAAAAACATAAAAAACTAAATTTGGTGCCAGAA
Source organism: Saccopteryx bilineata (assembly GCF_036850765.1). Lineage (NCBI taxonomy): Eukaryota > Metazoa > Chordata > Mammalia > Chiroptera > Emballonuridae > Saccopteryx > Saccopteryx bilineata. The sequence goes on from NC_089496.1 coordinate 59,324,133, forward strand.
ATAAAGGAGAAAAAAAAAAAAGAGTAAATATCAGTAACAAATATGGTCTTTGCAGATATAACAAAGTTAAGGTGAGACCATTCAGGTGAGTCCTAGTCAAAAATGCCTGCTATCCTTATGGGATGGGGGGGGCGTGTGGACACAGATACGCAAGGTGAACACCACGTGACAATGGAGGCAGAGACTGGAGTGACCCGGCTCTAAGCCAAGGAGTGACAACACCACCCAAACCCACAAAGAGACAAGAAAAGATTCCATGCAGAACTTCAGAGGCAACATGCTGACACTCTGGTTTCAGACTCGTGGCCTCCGGCACTGTGATACAATCAATTCTTGTGCGTGAAGCCAGCCAGCATTTGGTCCTTTGTGATTAGACGTCCCAGACAACGGACACAATGGTGAATTATTGAAGGCCTTCTGTCCGAGATCAGGAATGAGCTCTAATGTCCACCAAAGATTGAATTGGATGGCCCCAGCAAGTGAACTAGGTCAAGAAGAAGAAATGGAAGCAAAGAAAGTTGATAAGGAAAAGTTCAAAACTATTTGATTTGGTATTTGTTATGACTGAGGATATTTTTTATTTTGAGTCTATAGAAAAACAAACAAACAAACCCTACTAGAATGAAGAAGTGAGTTAAGAATATTTTCCCGGAAGCATGTGGAAACTGCAGGGCAGAATCAGCTCTCTCTCTCGCTGACTTCAGCTTCCAGGGAGGTGCTCAATACACCCAAGAAGAATAAAACTAAGGTGACCAACTTTTTTTACAATGAAAAGGAGGACAAAAATAAATTGAAAAAAACAATATTGGCCCTGGCCGGTTGGCTCAGTGGTAGAGCGTCGGCCTAGCGTGCGGAGGACCCGGGTTCGATTCCCGGCCAGGGCACATAGGAGAAGCGCCCATTTGCTTCTCCACCCCTCCACCGCGCCTTCCTCTCTGTCTCTCTCTTCCCCTCCCGCAGCCAAGGCTCCATTGGAGCAAAGATGGCCCGGGCGCTGAGGATGGCTCTGTGGCCTCTGCCCCAGGCGCTAGAGTGGCTCTGGTCGCAACATGGCGACGGGCGTGCCGGGTGGATCCCGGTCGGGCGCATGCGGGAGTCTGTCTGACTGTCTCTCCCTGTTTCCAGCTTCAGAAAAATGCAAAAAAAAAAAAAAAGAAAAAAAAAAAAAAAAACAGTATCATAAATAAAAGAAACATTTTATTCATTGCAACAATAATACATTATAATATGATAAATGCATAATAAAACATTTGTAATATTTTATATTGTCATTATGCTTACATGTCTATTAATTTTTTACTAATAATTGTAAGAAAAGAGTACTCATTTAGAAAAAATTACGTCACATCACATGCAATGGATCGATTCTGCATTGATCGAATACGGACCTTTACGGATGAGTCTTCCAATATTAAAAAGGAGGACCTGTGGTGGCTCAGTGGGATAAAGCGTTGACCTGGAAATGCTGAGGTCGCCAGTTCGAAACCCTGGGCTTGCCTGGTCAAGGCACATATGGGAGTTGATGCTTCCAGCTCCTCCCCCCTTCTCTCTCTCTCTCTCTCTCTCTCTCTCTCTCTCTCTCCCTCTCCTCTCTAAAATGAAGAAAAAAAAAAGGAAGACATGTAGGAGGACACTTTTCGAGGGAGGACGGAACTTACAAAAGAAGGACTGTCCTCCCTGAAGGAGGACGGTTGGTCACCTTAATACAACCAGTTTTAAAAAGAGTAATATAAACTGTTTGGAGGTGCTTTCCAAGTCTTGTTACTGATTTGGAGTCTGAAAATGCGAAAATAAAATAAGGTAAGATAAAATAAAAGGCTTTCTTCACACACTTCACTTGCAATGGTACCTGTTGGTGAAGATGAAATAAAATAGACACAGAAGTAGTTCAGTAGGTGGTAAGGAGCTCTTTAGATTGCGTTGGCTCCATCATTTGAACACTCATGTATAATTTTGAGGTGAAGACTGGCGTTTCAGAGGATTCCAAGATGGCGACAGAGGAGGTGGATGGACGGTCCACTTTGCTGCCTCCCGGAACCAAACTGGAGTTATAACAGAATTTAAGAACCAGTGTCCTGAAAAGTCAACTTAGGACTAAATGAAGAGGGGTCTATAAGCAAGGAGTCCCAGAGGGAGCCACACTGAGACTGGTTAGGAAGGGCGGAGACATGGAAAGAGCAGTCCCCACTCCTCAGAAACGAGTGAGCGTGGTGGAGGGTCCACAGGGACCTGTCAGCTGCCGGGCGGTTCTTCCTGGGAGGGGAGGGTCCTCAGCCCCAGGCCCAGCACCCCAGCCTAGAGCTCCAGCACCCAGAAGAGGACCCCACACCGCACGTGGTGGTGAAAAGAGCTGGGGTTTCTGTCTGCAAGAGAAAGAGGTGGGAGATGTCAGAGACTCGGGCTCCGTCTTCAAGGGCCAGCACGGAAAATCTCGTTCACAGCCAGTGACCCAGGGAGCCGGCAGTGGAAGGCTGAGAGTGCCAGAGTGTCACATGAGGAGAGTGTGAACGGGGTGGCCCCGGGGGAGAGGTGCAGGGGGGGAAGGCCACGGGAACCCCTGTGTTGAGTCATTCTCCATAGTGCAGTCACCGTCTCTCTTGAGTGGAGAAGTTCCCTCTGTGTGGTAGAAGCCTGGGAGAGAGCAGCTGCTCTCCTGTGAGGAGAACAGCTGTGTTAGGCACGCTCTCTGGCTTCCTGGCTGCAACCGCCTCGCCTGGTCAATGTGTGAGTGTGGGGCAACACCACAGGTGTGCAGTCTGTGTTAGGCACACTCTCTGGTTTCCTGGCTGCAACCGCCTCGCCTGGTCAATGTGTGAGTGTGGGGCAGCACCACAGGTGTGCAGTCTGCGTTAGGCACGCTCTCTGGCTTACTGGCTGCAGACGCCTCGCCTGGTCAATGTGTGAGTGTGGGGCAGCACCACAGGTGTGCAGTCTGTGTAAGGCACGCTCTCTGGCTTCCTGGCTGCAACCGCCTCGCCTGGTCAATGTGTGAGTGTGGGGCAGCACCACAGGTGTGCAGTCTGTGTAAGGCACGCTCTCTGGCTTCCTGGCTGCAACCGCCTCGCCTGGTCAATGTGTGAGTGTGGGGCAGCACCACAGGTGTGCAGTCTGCGTTAGGCACGCTCTCTGGCTTACTGGCTGCAGACGCCTCGCCTGGTCAATGTGTGAGTGTGGGGCAGCACCACAGGTGTGCAGTCTGTGTAAGGCACGCTCTCTGGTTTCCTGGCTGCAGACGCCTCGCCTGGTCAATGTGTGAGTGTGGGGCAGCACCACAGGTGTGCAGTCTGTGTAAGGCACGCTCTCTGGCTTCCTGGCTGCAACCGCCTCGCCTGGTCAATGTGTGAGTGTGGGGCAGCACCACAGGTGTGCAGTCTGTGTAAGGCACGCTCTCTGGCTTCCTGGCTGCAGACGCCTCGCCTGGTCAATGTGTGAGTGTGGGGCAGCACCACAGGTGTGCAGTCTGTGTAAGGCTGTGGGAGCTTGCCCGCCCGGTGAATGCCGGATGGTGCATTGCCTTCCTGCCACTGCGAGGGGCCATTTCTGCTGTTCATTTGCTGGAGAAGCAGGTTGCCCTACCTGTGTGCTCTCATCCGCTGGTGCAAGAATCTATTCAACGGGAACGGCCCAAAGCTCTGGCTCTGCAGTTCCTCTACTATCTGCCCGACTCCCATGTGGACCTGCCTGGCTTCAGCCACCAGCATAACACGCCCCTCGGGAGTCTGTCCTGCCCCACTCTGTGGAGACTCAGCTATTCTGACAAGTCAGCCAGGAAGCGGGGGGGGGGGGGGGACGCATCCGTGACTCAGTTTTCTGGAGTTGAGATTGGAGCTTTCCCCCCCACACTCTCCCAGGACTATGACTGATGTTTCCACCTCACAGTAGACACAGTAGAAAGTGTCCAGACTGTGGGCGGACCCCATCTCTGGGCTCCAGAGGCCACACCCACCGGACTCCTGATGGTCTGTGAAAAAAAGTTCAGGACAGACTGACGTCTGGGGCCCTTGGGTGGGAGCCACACCCACCACCCTCCTTTATCGCTAGACAGCCCCAGGTTCTACACCAGGGGTCCTCAAACTTTTTACACAGGGGGCCAGTTCACTGTCCCTCAGACCGTTGGAGGGCCGCCACATACAGTGCTCCTCTCACTGACCACCAATGAAAGAGGTGCCCCTTCCGGGAGTGCGGCAGGGGCAGATAAATGGCCTCAGGGGGCCGCATGGGGCCCGTGGGCCGTAGTTTGGGGACCCCTGTTCTAGACTCTACCAGAGGTTGTTTTGGAGGCTGACCCCAACAAGCACCCAGCAGACAGAAGCAGCGGAAGGTGGACTTCAGGGAACCCTGGGCCTTTTGCTGACTTGCCCCCAGACCCAGTGCTGGTAAAAGCCAGCCTACTGTTCAGCAAGGTCCTTTTTTTTTTTTTTCCCAGAGAAAGAGAGAGAGAGTCAGAGAGAGGGATAGATAGGGACAGACAGACAGGAATGGAGAGAGATGAGAAGCATCAATCATTAGTTTTTTTTGTTGTTGTTGTTGCGACACGTTAGTTGTTCATTGATTACTTTCTCATATGTGCCTTGACCGCGGGCCTTCAGCAGACCGAGTAACCCCTTGCTCGAGCCAGCGGCTTTGGGTCCAAGCTGGTGAGCTTTTTGCTCAAGCCAGATGAGCCCGTGCTCAAGCTGGCAAGCTCGGGGTCTCGAACCTGGGTCCTCTGCATCCTAGTTCGATGCTCTATCCACTGCGCCACCGCCTGGTCAGGCGAGAAAAAAAAATATATCATATGATCTAACTTATATGTGGAATCTAGTGGACACAATAAACTGAGGAACAAACTAGAAACAGAAGCAGGGTCACAGAGAGCAGAGGGACAGCTGTCAGAGGGAAGGGGAAGAGGGATGAGATCAGAGAAGGTGAAGGGATTAGTGAAATCATATATTCTGCATTTCCCCATGAATAAGACACTCCCATGCATAAGACGCCCCTTAATTTGGGGGCCCGATATTTGAAAAATAAAAGTATTACATAAAGTTATTAAACTCAAGTTTTCGTTCATCATAAAATTCATACCACTCCCCATCACTGTCCAAACTCCCATCCATGAGCTTGTCCTCGTCTGTGTCTGATGACGAATCACTGTCTTCCACAATGGGCGCAAAAACAAGCGTGGAAAAGCGGGAAATGCAAGTTAAAAAAAAACCTACAACTACTGTATAAGACGCACCCGGTTTTTAGACCCTAAATTTTTCCAAAAGGGGTGCGTCTTATACATGGGGAATATGGTACATAACACATAGATACAGGCAACAGGGTAGCAAATCCCAGAGGGATGGTAGGGGTGGAGGTCAGGGTAGGGAGACAGGGGGGTTAAACAGAGGTGGAAAGAGATTCTGCATGAAACATGGGGGGCACAGTGCAGTAGGCAGTAGGGAGAGGGTATTATATTGAGTGGGACACCTGAAACCATGTCCACACAATAAATTAAAAATAAAAAAATTTAAAAAGTAGAAAGAAAAAGAAGAAGAAAGCTAAAACGAAGCCACAGCATTTTTCCAAAACAACTATAGGTCTGAGAAAGAACCCTTGTCCTGGAGAAAAAAAAAAAAAAAAAGAATGCATTCCTACAAACAACTAAGAGCAAGACAGATGATCTGATTAGAAAAACAAACAAACAAACAAACACAAAATGGGCAAAGGTCTTGAAAATCACTTCACAAGAAAGAATGTTCCCCCATACCAATACACAGAGGAAAAAAAAGCTAGCCAACTTCCTTCGTCCCTAAGGAAATGCAAAGGAGAAGCCACGGTGTGGTTAACTTACCCGTGAGCCAGAATGTCTGACATCGCCTCAGAGACAAGGAGGTGAGTATGTAAAGCAAATAGACGACTCCCACACGGTGGCAGGGCCGTCATCAGGGCCCTGTGTCACGGACAGGACATGGACAGCCTCTACGAGAGCTGAACCGTCACAACACAAATTCTAGGATCCAGCAGGGGTCTCCAGAGAACGAGGAGAGAGCCACCTCTATGCCTAGATCTGTATCTGTATCTCTCTCCGTTCCTAATCAGGTAGGAGGCGTAGGGGAGATACAGGAAGCTTTTATGTGGGAATCGTTGTATACAGGGTGTGGAGCAAATGTAGGTTTACAGTGGCTCATATGGCAGGGGGATGCAAGTGCAATAATTAAGAAATCATAAAATACCTTTTAAATTTAATTTTATAGATAAAAACTTTTTAAAAAAGAAATACTAATACAAGGATCAACTCTGTGTTTCATGTACTCACAACTGTAAACCTACTTTTGTCCCAGCTTGTATTTATTGATATATATATATCAATATATGGTAATATATATAAATATATATTAATATATAATACAGGGGTCCCCAAACTACGGCCCGCGGGCCACATGCGGCCCCCTGAGGCCATTTATCCGGCCCCCGCCGCACTTCCGGAAGGGGTACCTCTTTCATTGGTGGTCAGTGAGAGACGCAAAGCATGGCATCGCTCACATACAGTACTACTTCCAGTGACGTGGGATGCACGCCTCACGGCTCCGGAAGCACGTCACATCACTTGTTACATCTAGCAGTGACAAATATGGAACCGGACATTGACCATCTCATTAGCCAAAAGCAGGCCTGTAGTTCCCATTGAAATACTGGTCAGTTTATTGATTTAAATTTACTTGTTCTTTATTTTAAATATTGTATTTGTTCCTGTTTTGTTTTTTTACTTTAAAATAAGATATGTGCAGTGTGCATAGGGATTTGTTCATAGTTTCTTTTATAGTCTGGCCCTCCAGTGGTCTGAGGGACAGTGAACTGGCCCCCTGTGTAAAAAGTTTGGGGACCCCTGATATAATATATATATATAAATATATGGTAATATATTAATATATATAATATATATCAATATATGGTAATACATATATATCAAGACATGGTAAATAAAACAACAGAAGTCAACACAGATGTGAGCTTAGACAGGCAGGACCCAGAGACCAATGCCGCATGCGTCACTCGCAAGCTCATTTTCCTGCCGTGCAGCCCAGGAGGGGGCAGACTACCGACTATTGCTTCATACACACATACGGCTTGTTCCCTTGCGTGTTTTACATTTTTAAATTTGAGCCTATTTTCATGGAAGCAGTGAAGTGTTTTGAGTCCCATGTCCATGACGGGTTATGAGTGTGGTCCTCCAGGGGACCTCTGAAATTCCAACCCAGGTGGGCCGTTGCCCGTTTGGGTTCCACACCCGCCCCCAATGCCTTCTGGGTTGTTTTTATTTTTCATTCACTTCACAAACTTATTTTTTCTCACTCAAATTGGACATTCAATATTATTCTGTGATCGTTTCAGATTTAAAATATGTGTGTGTGTAATTAGTCCCCTATCCAGAGCCAAAGCAGAAAACATGCTTCCTCTCTCATTTCCCAGAGTCATAATTAAGGGTTTTCTGGTGCCTTTTACATAGAAGGAGGGGATTTTTTCTAGGCTCTGAATTTTTTTTTTTGTATTTTTCCAAAGCTGGAAATGCGGAGGCAGTCAGACAGACTCCCACATGCACCTGACCGAGATCCACCCGGCATGCCCACCAGGGGGCGATGCTCTGCCCATCTTGGGGCGTTGCTCTGTTGCAACCAGAGTCATTCTAGTGCCTGAGGCAGAGGCCACAGAACCATCCTCAGCACCTGGGTCATCTTTGCTCCAATGGAGCCTTGGCTGCGGGAGGGGAAGAGAGAGATAGAGAGGAAGGAGAGGGGGGGGTGCAGAAGCAGATGGGCGCTTCTCCTGTGTGCCCTGGCCGGGAATCGAACCCGGGACTCCCGCACGCCAGGCTGACGCTCTACCACTGAGCCAACCGGCCAGGGCCCAGGCTCTGAATTTATGTGGATCTATATCCATTCCAATTCCCTGCCTCTCACAGACGCAGGGCCGGGTCGCCTCCCTGGGGTGCGTTGAAATTCCAGGCTCTTATCCATGGGGCCCATGAGGAGGTCTGCTCTCCTGGGCTGCGGCTGCAGTTTAGCTTATGAGTGACTCACTCTGGATTAGTTTCTCATCCAGGCCTTCCTAAGTTCAAGTAGGCATTCATTTTTTTTTCTTGTTTCATTTACCATTTTTTTTTTTTAGGTTGGGAATGGGAGCGAGAAAGGAGCCCGTCAGCCCTACTCCCCAAAATGTCCTACATGCCTTTCCTCATTTCACAAATGAAATAAATAACAAGTCGGGGTCCCTACATGGGGTGGATATAGCCAAACACATAGCTCCACTTACCGGCGCAGCAGGAATGGGAATTTATTTCTCCACACGTGAGCTGTAAACTGGAAACTGAGCATATTAATTGTGCTTGTAAACCCCCCCCCCAACCCCGTGCCTAGCAGAACACAGGGCACAAATAAACCTACTGGAAAGGGGTTTATTTCTAGGTTTCTGATGTCACAGGGTACAAGGGGGTACGAGGTAGTACTTACGCTCTCAGGAACATGATCCCCATGAGCATACTCAAGCTGTACGGATTCCCTGGGCCCCTCTGGGCTCAGGCCCCTCTGGAACGGAAGGCGGGGCTTTAAGGGTCCTCTCCGTGTGGGACAGCCGGCCCTTCGGTCACGTGGTCAGTGGGCGTGCTGCCGGAGAATCTTCCCACTCATGCTTCCTTTGCCTCCTCTATTTAATTTGTCCCCCTTTTTCCCCCCGGACTCTCTTTCTGCCAGCAGCCAGGGCCGGGTACACATTTCCTCACCGGGTGCCAACTCTGTGTGTTTTGAAGGATGGCCACAGATGGTGTGCCACCCAGCAGCCAGGTGAGGCCAGGAGCATGTCTGACTGCTCACCAGTAAACGTGGTTCTGGCATCCCCTTATTCTTCAAGGCAAGCCCAGGTCAGTTGTCACCTCTCCTGTGAACCCTTATCCCTATCTGGACCCTCTCTCCCTCCCTCCCTCCGTCCCTCTCTCTCTCCCTCTTTCCTTTTTTCCTGACCCTTTCACAGTTATCAGAGCCTGTAAATGACTGTGTGTTTATCTGTGCATCCGGTAAACAAGTGTAGCTTTGCTAGAAGACACTTCATGACAAGGCTGTCCCTTTACCTCCCCCCCCCCCCAAACTAAACAACTGCTCAGTCATGCATTCCTGTTGCTGGGGTAAACTCAAGGGCAATCACCTGTCAGTGAGCCTTTCCCTAGTGTTTGCTGTCATCCAAGAATCCCAGTCTTTAGGCAGTTCAGAAGCATGGCTAGTGGTGGTTGAGCTCTCGCGGTAGGTGCAAATGTCCTGGGGCCTGTAGAAAGGCCCGCAGCAGCTCCCCCTTCTGGGCGTGGGGAATCCCGCTGTACTCAGTTGCCCGCACCCTCGTGCTGGGAGCGAATGGCCACGGTTGCAGACCCTCCTTGAGACCCTCTCCCCCTTCCTCTTCCAGAACCATGCCCACCCTCAACACCTGGGACTTGACTGAACCCCTGACCGCCCCCCCAGGCTGGTGTCCTCTCTGAGCATCCCCTTGGGCACTTAACTTTCTCCCAGGCTCACAAACAGCCCGCCACCGCCTTCCAGCAAGACGGTGAGAGTTCAAGTTTCCCTTAAGCTGAAATCGTTTGCATCTCCTTTTTTTTCCACTCTTACCTGAATTGTCTGTTTTTATTATTATTATTATATTATTATATTGATAAATCAGGGCACCTATGTTCAGAGAAAACACCTCCAGATTATTTTGACATTTGATTATGCTGCATACCCCTCACCCAAAGTCAAATTGTCTTCTGTCACCTTCTATCTGGTTTTCTTCCCCCACCCCCTCTCTCTCCTTCCTCCCCCCCCACCATCACATTCTTGTCCATGTCTCTGAGTCTCATTTTTATGTCCTACCTATGTATGGATTCATATAGTTCTTAGTTTTTTCTGACTTACTTATTTCACTCCTTATAATGTTATCAAGGTCCATCCATAGACAACCCAAGTGTCCATCAGAGGACGAGTGGATTAAAAAGCTTTGGTACATATACACTATGGAATACTACTCAGCCATAAGAAATGATGACATCGGATCATTGACGATAACATGCATCTCCTTTTAACAGAGGACGGCGCATAAAGACGATGTCCACCGGAGATCCCATCACACACTCATGCAGGTCCCCTCCCCTGTAGAATGCCCTCCACCCCCGCCCTGTCCCCCTCAACCCCGGCTGACTTCGCCTCTCCGCTGGGCACTTCCAGAACCGGGCTGAGAATCAGGCTAGCGACGCTGAGGAAACGTCTGGATCTGGGGGGAGGAAAGGGGTGGAAGGGAGGGAGGGAGGGAGCAGACGGCGTCCCAGGTCTGTCTCTGCTGGTTGGAGAGACCTCGGGACCTGTGGGAGCCGGGGTCTCCTGGAATCTGTCCTCCAGCCGCCATGGGGGTGGGGGAGTGGGGAAGAGGACCGGATCCCAGAATAGTCCCGGTTCCGCTCCCAGAGGCTTTGTCCCAGATCAGCTTCGGGGTGAGAACGAGAGGGAGCGCAGCCGGAACAAAGGACAGCGCGCCAGCACCTGGACAGCGCCCTTCGCGTCCGGACGCGCGCGCTGCGCTGCGCGCAGGGCGGGCTCCCGGGAGACGGAGGCGGGGCGCGGGGCGCGGGGCGCGGGGCGCCTCCTCCTTGCAGCCGAGGGCTGCGGTTCCCGAGTCCGCCGGCCGGGGCGCGGGCCGGGGGCGGGGCTCGTCACGTGGAGCGGAGGGGCCCGCGGGGCGGGGGCGCGCTCGGCGGTTGAAAGACGCGCCAGCCCAGCCTTGGCGAGGCGGCGCGGCGGCTGCAGGCGGCCAGGCCCGCGGACAGCTGACGGCTCCGGGACCCAACATGCGCCGCTCGGTCTGGCTGACGCTGGCCGCATCGCTCCTGCACGGTAAAGCCGCGCGGCTCCCCGCTCTCCACTCCTCCTCCGCGGGCTCGCGGTGCAGCCCAGGCGGCTCGGGGGTCGTCAGCCTTGGGGGTCGCGGCGGGGGGGGCGTCAGGGGCTGCCCGGGGAGGCTGCCCTGGTTCGGTGGCTGGGATCGCGGGGAAGCGGGGTGGGCACCTTAAGGAGCACCCCCGCTGGCCTTGCCTGAGCAGCCCGCCCGGCTCTCCTCTCCGCAAGTGTCCCTGCAAGGCGAGTTCCAGCGGAAGCTGTACAAGGAGCTGCTCAAGAACTACAACCCCTTGGAGAGGCCCGTGGCCAACGACTCGCAGCCGCTCACCGTCTACTTCTCCCTGAGCCTCCTGCAGATCATGGACGTGGTGAGTCTCCGCGTGGCCACGGGGCTGCCCTCTCCCCGCTGCGGGCTCCCGGGGCTGTGGAAGCGATGGCTGGCTGGGCGGTTTGGCCGGGACACTCTGGCTGGCCCCGGGGGCCAGGCGGGCTGGTGCTCTGACCCCCTCAGTTTCCCCTCCTGCGAAGCTGTCCCAGGGCCCCAGCCACCTGTGCGTGGTAGTTCAATGCCGCCTGCCCCCCGCCCTCCACCTCCAGCTTAGAAACTCGGGGAGAAAGTATCCTTAGCCAGGAACCACACCAAGAACAGGGTCCAAGTGGTCCTATCTTGGTCCCACATACGGAATATCTTGACATGCAGTCCGATATTTGGAGTCATTTAGCCAATTCTAGACTTTTCTGCTGCTGGTGGCCTGTAGGTCTCTTTGAGTAGGGGGCCTGGTGCTGGGCTTTACAAAAAAGTAAGATTTCCAGTTCTTTTTTTTTAATGGCTGTGTAGTATTCCATTATGTAAATGTACTACAACTTTTTGTTTTTCTTTTCTTTTTCTTGACCCACTCAATAGTTTTTGGTGAACCATGCCATCTCCAGAAATTAGAAATGAAAACAAAAGAGCAAAGATGGCTGTTTATCGAGCTTGGTCTACACAGGAAAGAAGATAGGGTGTGGATTTTGAGCCAGGGGAGGAGAGGCTGGGAAATAGAGCCCTCAGCCGAGCTAGGTGGGAGAAATGGCATTGGAGGGGCCCGGGGCTCTGGAGCAGGTGTGGTGGTGTGGGAGGCAGGTGCTTCACAGAGCACCTTCCCTGTTATGTGAAGGAGCGACTTGTACGTGGGAGCCTTGGTATGTTCTGACTCTCTGCTCATTCCTGCGTGGTGGGTCTTATGGAAATCTCTTAAATGTCCCCGAGTCTGTACTTTCCCGTTGATGAACCGGGCACAATAGCACTTTATTGGTCAGGATGGTGAAACTAAATAAAGAACCGTGGAGGCAGCTTTGAAAGACCACACTGTGGTCAATTTCATCAAAACAAAAAATAATGTCTCCTCCCCCACCCCTGCTCACGACAGAGGTCCAGGCTGCTGAGCTAACTCACTCCATGTGAGGTGGATGGGAGGGCGAGAAGGAAGACTCCCTCCCCCACCACTTGCCCAGGGTTGGCTCTTGCCAGACTGCCTCAGCGTGTGTGTGTGTGTGTGTGTGTGTGTGTGTGTGCTCTGTAGCAGCCTCCTTTGGCCGGGTCCTTGTGCTGAATGCGTGGGATGCGAGGGTGCCATGGATGGACACTTGGCTGAGAAACAAAAGCAGCAGTTGAGTTGAGTGTACCTTCTTAGGGACACAGAAATCTGTTTTGGAGATGAAAGCCACTCCCCAAGAAGCTGCAAGATTTCTCCTGGGCACCCCAACCTTTTTAAGGGACTCTTCAGAAAGCAGGTTACATAAAGGATTGGGGATTTTAGGAGAAGCCTTAGGCATGGGCTGGGGTGACACTATGTAAAATTAGAAACAGATATTTGCAAACAAATGCCAAAAAAGCTTTATTATTATTATTATTATTAGTCAAGTGAGGAGATTTAAAAGTCACCAAAAAAAAAAAAAAGTTAGGAAATTCAAAAGTAACAGATCGTAAGCACTGTGTATCACCAACACCCCAGCATGAGAGAACCATGTGTGGAGACGGGTTGTGGGGGTGGGGAGGGGAGGAAGACTTGGTCTGACCTTGGCCATGGACTTAGCCATGAACCCATTGAACTTCCCAGCCATGCAAACGCTCAGAGTTCATAGAGTGGCCTTGAGCCGAAGACCTTTCTAAATCCCCTTTTTCCCTCGTGCGTCAAAGGAGAGACTAACAGCACCCGCTTCACGGGGTTTGGAGAGGATTAAGTAAGAGAAATTACCCAGCACATATTGGCGATTCACTGAAGGTTCAGCTCGACCTTAATTATGTAGCTTATTCAACGCAGAGGTCAGGTCCTGAATGCCCGGGAAGGCATGCTCGCTTGTCCAAGGTGGCCGGCTCACTGGTCAGAGGCAGGGCTGCAAGGCCGACCCACCTCTGGGACGCTCCTGCCTCCTTTCAAGTTAGTAGCAGCCTTTGCGGAACCAAGTCACCTTCATGGATTCATACCGCCCAAATTGTGACCGACTGACTTGAGAGGACTGGGCTGAGATCTCGGGGAAAGGAGGAAGTCTCTCTGTCGGAGCTTGCACCGACACACGCTTTAAACACTTGTCATTCCCGTCAGACTTGGCTCGAGCCTGGTTTAGAAGCTGCGCCAGCGCTTCCCATCTGGGATCTCAGCACCACGGACAGAGGCACAATGGCTCTCGTGGGCGCTGCCTAGGAGCGAAGTCTTGACTGGTCTACGATTCTCTCTTCGCAAATTCAATTCCGGAGGACGTTTGCCCGTTCTCTTTTAAAGACTGCCCTCTCCCCCCCCAAATCGTTTGACTGTTCCCCTTTATGCCAGTAGAGAGTCCCAGGCTGCAGTGATAGGGAAATGACATAGGATGCTACACATTTTATTTCTGTGCAAGCTTCTTCTTTTTTTTTTTTCTCTCTCTCTCTCTCTCTCTTTCTTTCATTGCTTTATTTCACACATATTCACCGAGCTTGGCTGGTGAACTTACTAGATTCTGGGAGCTCATAGGTGAATAAAGGATAGGTTTCTACTTTGAAAATTCACCTTCTGGTGCTGGCTGGGTGGCTCAGTTGGTGAGAGCATCGTCCCTGTGTGCCAAGGTTGTGAGTTCGATCCCCGTGGCTAGGACACATACATGAAACAACCAATGAGTGCATAAATAAGTGGAGCAACAAATCAATGTTTCTCTCTCTCTCTCTCTCTCTCTCTACCTTCCTTCCTCCCTCTCGTCTTCCTTCCCTCCCTTCCTCCATCCTTTCTTCCCTCCCTTCTCCCCTCCTCTCTCAAATCAATACAGTAAAAAAGAACTCACATTCTAGGTAGCAGGACTGGCATGGAGTCCAAGATTCTTGCATGTGTAACTGAACATAAACGCCTGTACACGCCGCTGCAAATGCATTCAGGAGAAAAGTGTTTATTCCTAGTTAGGGTGGCTGGGAATGGTTTCAAAGCTATCTTTCTAAAAAGCGAGTGGGAGCCTCCCAGTTGAAGACATTACAGAAGGCCAGGGCGAGGGAAGACAGAGAGGGTGTGGTAGAGGGAGGCACCCCTTTCACCGAGGTGTGTTCTAGGGAACTGGGGCTCCTCATTCCTCTGGGCTGCAGGCTCTCCAGCCAGACGTCTCAGAAAATGGAATGTGCTTGTGTTTGTTGAGAATTTCTAAAAGAGGTGCAGGATGGGCCAAACGACTCACTTTTCTTCCTCGGCCCTTTCGTAAGAAGGGTGCGTTCTAGGAGCACACCCAACAAGACAGAGGTTAGCATTATTTTTTAGAAGGAGGTGAACTCGAGAGGTGAGTTCAGAGACAGGAGAGGCAATCGAGTACGTGCCGTCTTGAGTTTGGATTTTCCCCAGAGCCCTAGTCTGGGTACCTCCGAGGGCAGGAGAGGGCAGGGTGCCAAGCGTTTTGCGAAGCTGCAACATCAGCTTGTTGTAGCCTATATTCCTAGAAATGGACACGGGCCAAACCGTGACATTTGTATTCAATCCAAAAAGTAGAAATCATAGATTAGAATTAAAAAAAAAAAAAAAAAGATGTGCCGACATTTTAAAGACCAGACACGTATCTTTAAAGAATCACCTTATCTGTCGTGGCCTGTTTCAGTTACTGGGGAAAGTCTAGGTGGATGGTGGGAGTTTGTGGTGGGTGTTTATGGAGAAGGGAAGTAGCTAGGTCTGTGTTTAGATGGAGGATGCTAAGGGGCAGTGTGTGTGTGGGGGACAGATTGGAGAGGAGGGGGTGAGGGGTTTGCAATTAGACCGGTCACTGTGAGAATGTGGAGCAAAGGACAGATTCCAGAGACATTTGGATTCATTATCTATGGCATACAAGTAAAATTCACCTGGGGATGTAGACAGATGTGCTCAGTGACAGTCCTTAAATGATTCCTAAGTGCATGCTCTGACTTACAGTGGTTATTAATTTACCTTATGGGCTGGGAATGAGATAATAGCATAAGAAATCATTTTGAAGTGATGCACATCTGAGGTTCTAAACCACCCAGCAGTTTCCATGATATATCTTTTTTTTTGTATTTTTCTGAAGCTGGAAATGGGGAGACAGTCAGACAGACTCCCGTATGCGCCCGACCGGGATCCACCCGGCACGCCCACCAGGGAGCGATGCCCTGCCCATCTGGGGCGTCGCTCTGTTGTGACCAGAGTCATTCTAGCGCCTGGGGCAGAAGCCACAGAGCCATCCCCAGCGCCAGGGCCATCTTTTTCTCCAATGGAGCTTTGGCTGCAGGAGGGGAAGAGATAGACAGAGAGGAAGGAGAGGGGGAGGGGTGGAGAAGCAAATGGGCGCCTCTCCTGTGTGCCCTGGCTGGGAATCAAACCCGGGACTTCTGCACGCCAGGCCAACGCTCTACCACTGAGCCAACCGGCCAGGGCTTTCTTTTTTTTTATTTCTACCATTTAGCCACTCACCTGTGCACACACATCAAAAGGCCATTCTAAGTGTGGATTTGCATAAAATTAATGTGCAGTTAGGGAAGCGTGTTTGGTGGTCCAGGTATTGAAAATGAACAATATGAACCAACAGCTAATTAGACACCAGCATAAAACGCATCATTCTGCGTGAAGGATTTTGGTTAGTTTGTAGGTTTTTGTCATTGCTGCTGCACTTTTTTTTTTTTTGGTTTGAAAGCCTTAGTCACAAGACAGTTGAATAACCAGTTGTGCATTTGGGGTTTGTAATTGCAGATGACAATAAAATGTTGGGAAGCCCACTGTCCCAAAAGCTTATATATCACCTGAGATGGCTTTCTGCTCAAGTTTATCAGGCTTATAATTTTGCATTCATTAGTGTATATTTAAAATGCTGCAACCCTAACAGAATGGTATCAAGTGTTAGCGGTAAGATCACGCACCTTGAACACAGTCTACAAAGGCAACTCAAGGTGCAGTGAAGTAATCATCCTAGTAATGTTTTGAGATATGTTGCTTCTTCTTTTTTTTTTTTTTGTATTTTTCTGAAGCTGGAAACAGGGAGGCAGTCAGACAGACTCCCGCATGTGCCCGACTGGGATCCACCCGGCACGCTCACCAAGGGGTGATGTTCTGCCCATCTGGGGCGTCGCTCTGTTGTGACCAGAGCCAGTCTAGCGCCTGAGGCAGAGGCCATGGAGCCATCCTCAGCGCCCGGGCCACCTTTGCTCCAATGGAGCCTCAGCTGTGGGAGGGGAAGAGAGAGACAAGAGGAAGGGGGGGGGGTAGAGAAGCAGATGGGCGCTTTTCCTGTGTGCCCTGGCTGGGAATCGAACTCGGGACTTCCGCACGCCAGGCCGACGCTCTACCACTGAGCTAACCGGCCAGGGCCAAGACATGTTGTTTCTTAAGGCTACACACCAAGTTAAAAACAAAACAAGAAAGGACTAAGGAAGGATTGACCAAAATTACAATTGCTCAGGACATTCTGGTACAGTTTCTTATCTGTTTCCTTGTGGTTATAGGATGTGCAGAGAAATACTTAAACCATAAAACAGTTTAACAGCATTACGATGCCTTAAAAACTACTTAGCTGGCATTCGTTTTAGAATGATGCAAATAAGCCAAGTCATAAACAAATAGAGTTTTAAAAATAAAATTGTATGCTTGTCCCATTATTATATAACGCCTGTCACCATGGCATCATCAATCCTGACTCCAATTCTTATTTTAGAAAGTGGTTCTCTCTCTTTTTTTAATGTTTATCAAAATCATCCGTGATGTTGCTTTTAAGCCTGGTTGGTTTTGTTTAAATTGTGTCCCAGGCATTGTGTGTGGAAAAACGGTGGAGATAATTTGGGGGCTTTGAAAACACACACCCCTCTTTCTCTTCCTCTAGTTTTATGTTTGTTCTGACTAGCATACAGGCTGTGGGCACCGGCAAGCTCCCACCACTGTGATGAGTTAGTAGTTGAGATCAGAAGTTGGATTTCCAATTCTGTGAGGGCAGGTCTGTTTCTGACTTTGATGTCTACCTTTTAGGGTGTAAGCAGAGGCAATTGACTAGGGTCCTCTGTTCAGTGACCCCTGAACTCCTATTTTGTCCCCCGGACTCCTGAGTCTGTCAAGATCTGGTTCAACATTTGGCTTCTCCAGCATGGCTTTGGGAAGCATCCCTTGTTTCTGGACAAGTGGTCCCCAATCTGGTATTCTCTCCCCTCCTGGTCTTGAACCTGCAATTCCTCATTACCTGTTCCTTCTCTGGTGCCTTCGTGCATAAGACAGTCCCATCTCCCCATGTTTTCCGATTGTTCCCCCTGCAGGTTGGTGGGAACCCCCTGGTACCTCGTTGCCGATGGCAGAACGGAAATGATGAATTAAAAATGTGTTCACAGGCCCTGGCTGGTTGGCTGAGTGGTAGAGTGTCGGCCCCGTGTGTGGAAGTCCCAGGTTTGATTCCCAGTCAGGGCACACAGGAGAAGCGCCCATCTGCTTCTCTATGCTTCCCCTCTCCTTTTTCTCTATCTCTCTCTTCCCTTTCCACAGCCAAGGCTCCATTGGAGCAAAGTTGGCCTGGGCGCTGAGGACGGCACCATGGCCTCCGCCTCAGGTGCTAGAATGGCTCCGGTTGCAGTGGAGCAATGCCCCAGATGGGCAGAGCATTGCCCCCTGGTGGGTATGTCTGGTGGATTCCGGTCGGGCACATGCGGGAGTCTGTCTCTCTGCCTCCCTGCTTCTCATCTCAGAAAGATACAAAAATAAAACAAAACAAACAAATAAACAACAACAACAACAAAAACATGTTCACAGCATACTTTGATAATTGGCCCAGATTTATTGCGGTAGAAATTTTATTCCTCACAAAAACCTCTTTATGGCTCTGGGATCTCCAACTAGGCCTGATTCTCTTGGCTTTATAGGCTGAAAATTACGGACGCTCCAACTACAAGAACCTTTCTTGTCAATGCTGCCTTTCACATCTACCACCAGAGATACTTCCCGAAGGGGTCAGTCCCCAGAGCCCCTTCCTTCATTCCTGACACACTGTCGATGGAACAGATACGGTCCTGCTGTGGAGGGGCACCCAATGAAAATCTCTGTTCTCTTATTGATTTATTAGGATTAGGTAGAGCTTTTGCTCAGGGAAGACGAAAGTCATCTGAAGCCTTCTGAGAACAATGCCCGTGATGTTTATTCGGTGACTTCCTTATTCACAGGTCAACATCAGCAGCGATAATACAGTTTTAGAAGAAGAAGAAAAAAAATCCCCAAACTATTGTAAAATAATGTGTCTGTGTGCCTATTTATGTGTGTGTAAACACACACACACACACACACGCGTGCACACAAACACACCAGGGGTTCTTACCTCGCTCTCCCTGTTGGATTTTTTTTTTTTTTTTTTTTTTGCATTTTCCTGAAGCTGGAAACAGGGAGAGACAGTCAGACAGACTCCCGCATGCGCCCGACTGGGATCCACCCGGCACGCCCACCAGGGGCGATGCTCTGCCCACCAGGGGGTTGATGCTCTGCCCCTCCGGGGCGTCGCTCTGTCGCGACCAGAGCCACTCTAGCGCCTGAGGCAGAGGCCACAGAGCCATCCCCAGCGCCCGGGCCATCTTTGCTCCAATGGAGCCTCACTGCGGGAGGGGAAGAGAGAGACAGAGAGGAAAGCGCGGTGGAGGGGTGGAGAAGCAAATGGGCGCTTCTCCTGTGTGCCCTGGCCAGGAATCGAACCCAGGTCCTCCGCACGCTAGGCCGACGCTCTACCGCTGAGCCAACCGGCCATCCCTGTTGGATTTTTAATTTTCTTGGCTGAGACATGACGTAACAGGCTTGTAAGGTTTCCGAGAGGGAAGGTGTGGAGGTACAGCTCCCTGAAAGCCAGAAATAATTGACTGGTGCTGACAGGAGATTAAATCAGGCATTGTATAAAATCTTGCATGATGGGTTAAACAATAAATCACTGCAGGAGCACGGGCTGTGGGAAAAGGGCTGGGCCCGAGGCCGACTCCAGTTCAAAGCCAGGTGATCCAGGAAGAAACTGACCGGCAGCTGTGGCAAAGGGGACAGACCCTGTCGCTGTCCTGCTTAATGAATGCCACCTTGGAGATGCTCCAAGGCGGGGGGGGGGGAGGGGGGAACTTTCTCTCAGGTCACGCTAAGCAAAGTGTCTGTAAATGTTCCCGTCTTGAGACAAGGAGGCGGCGTCCGCATCCAGGGCAAAGGCACAGAGAAGCCAGGAGAATGCCTTTGTTTTTGTTTCGCGGAGAGAAGGTGTGTTCAGGTGGAGCTTCAAATGTTTTTGAAACGTCGGAATTGTCAAAATGACGTTCCGATCTAATGTTAACAGTTTTCAGAAAGCTCACACAATACAATGGGACATGACCAGAGGGTGGGAGGAGGAGGGGGGATTCAAATGAAGCAAATGAAGCCAAGGTTGCTCACTGGTTATCCAGGTGGATTTGATTACTCTGCACCTGGGAGGAATGTGCAATTGAAATCCCTAGTTAGCGGGCCCTGGCCAGTTGGCTCAGTGGTAGAGCGTCGGCCTGGCGTGCAGAAGTCCCGGGTTCGATTCCCAGTCAGGGCACACAGGAGAAGCGCCCATCTGCTTCTCCACCCCTCCCTCTCTCCTTCCTCTCTGTCTCTCTCTTCCCCTCCCACAGCTGAGGCTCCATTGGGGCAAAGATGTCCCGGGCACTGGGGATGGCTCTGTGGCCTCTGCCTCAGGCGCTAGACGCCCCGGATGGGCAGAGCATCACCCCCTGGTGGGCATGCTGGGTGGATCCCGGTCAGGCGCATGCGGGAGTCTGACTATCTCCCCGTTTCCAGCTTCAGAAAAATACACACACACGCACAAAAAAAAGGAAATCCCTAGTTAGCAAAGGTTAGTTTCTCCACTGTTTCCGATTAAGATGTTGTATTGGCCTCTGATAACATTGAATAGGCAGGGCCAGCTCATAGAGAGGGATACATTTCATTTTTGAAGCCTTTAGTCCTGTTTCAGACTTTATAACAGACAGCCACAATGTGGCACACCATCAAAACCGGCTAGTGAGTTAATCATCACCAGGGAATCCCACCCAACACGACATCAAGCACCGAGGTGTCATTTTGCACCCCCCCCATGTTGTTCTGTAAGTGGAATCACACACGCACACAGTATGCATCCTTTTCCGTCTGGTTTCTTTGGCTCCATTTTGTTTTTGCAAGACTCACCTAAGCCGTTGTTGCCTGTTGCTATCATTCGTTGTTTTTTTTTCTATGCATCTATAACACGATTTATTATTCTGTTAAAGGGTAGTTTGAGTGTGTCGGGCTATTATTGTTGATTATGCAGGACACGAGTGTTCTTATTGTTCATGTCCTTGGATGCATGCCGTTCGCATTTCCGTCTGTCACACGTGTCCTTGCTCAGTCACAGGGTGGCCTATTTTTAACTTTCTCCAGATGAAGCCAAACCATGTCCAAAAAACGGTTTATACCAATTACCATCCCCACCAGCAGGGTATGAAAAAGTCTTGTTCTACATAGCCACCCACCATTGTTAGTTCAGTCTTTTTTTCCACTTACCATTCTGGTGGGTGTGGAGGGATTACCAATAAAGTCAAGGACATTGTCATCCCTTAATTTTCTTCTTGGACATCTTCTGAGGAGTGCCTATTCATGTCTCTTGCCTATTTTTATCTGAGTATTTTGTTTTTGGGTGTTTTGTTTGTTTGTTTGTTCCTTATTGGTCTGTATGGTTTTCTAGATTATGAACACGAAACATTAGTTGCATGTTTTGCAAATATCTTCTCAGACACTTTGGCTGGTCTTTTCACTGTTTTTAATGTTCTTTGCTTCTCTCTTGTGTACACTTTTTTTTTTCTGTATTTTTCTGAAGCCGGAAACGGGGAGAGACATTCAGACAGACTCCCGCATGCGCCCGACCGGGATCCACCCAGCATGCCCACCAGGGGGCGACGCTCTGCCCACCAGGGGGCGATGCTCTGCCCCTCCGGGGCGTCGCTCTGTTGTGACCAGAGCCACTCTAGCGCCCGGGGCAGAGGCTGAGGAGCCATCCCCAGCGCCCGGGCCATCTTTGCTCCAGTGGAGCCTCGGCTGCGGGAGGGGAAGAGAGAGACAGAGAGGAAGGAGAGGGGGAGGGGTGGAGAAGCAGATGGGTGCTTCTCCTGTGTGCCCTGGCTGGGAATCGAACCCAGGACTTCTGCATGCCAGGCTGACGCTCTACCACTGAGCCAACCGGCCAGGGCTCTTGTGTACACTTTTAATTGAAGTAAAACATAGAGACAGATAAGTGGTGTCTTTTTTTTTTTTTAGGTGAGAGGCAGGGAGATAGTAAGGCAGACTCCTGCATGCACCCCAACTGGATCCACCGAGCAACCTTCATCTGAGGCTGATGCTGGAGTACCAAGCTATTTTTAGCACCTTAGGCTGATGTGCTTAGACCAACTGAGCTATCCTCAGTGCCTGGGGCCAACACACTCAAATCAATTGAGCCACTAGCTGCAGAAGGGGGGAAGAGAGAGGGAAGGGGGAGAGGGAGGTGGCAAGAAGCAGCTTCTCTGTGTGCTCTGGGTGGGACTCAAACCCAGGACATCCATATACTTGGCCAACACTCTATGCACTGAGCCACTGGCCAGGGCCAATAAATGGTGTCTTTTGATGAACTGACATTCTTCATTTTAATGTGGTCAGATGTGTAATTCTTTTTTTCTACCTGTAGTATATCTGTGTTATATTCAAAAGGTGGACTTCCTCAAGCTTGTAAGATACTTCCCTATGTATTTGCTTTTCGGGGCTTTTAGTTGTTAGAAATCCTAATGATTAATTTATTATGGTTTTCAGGGAATAATGAAAGAGTTGTGTGTGTGTGAATATGTCCAGGGGCACATGTGGACATCTTAATTACTGAGTATGTGTTCCCTATGGAGAAAATGTATGGGCTACAGCATCATCTAACATATCTAAACACGTTGCCATGACACGCAGCATTTACAGAGCCGTCAGGAAAGCTGGGTCTGAGAGATGCACCAGCCCCTGATCCCCATGTTTCCCGCTGACACCAGCTTCCCAGAGTCCTGTGACAGCCTCTAATTGTCGGTCCCACCCCTACAGCCATGTGTTCGTGGAGGTCAGCATCATATCTGCCTACACCCGACTTAGACGTGGCCGGTCGTTCTCAGTAAGGCAGGTTGGACCACCCAGAGTTCTCAGGGAGGTGTTCAGTATTTAAATAATCAGCGAGATCACATTTATGACTAAGCAGGGGAGGAGAAATATGAGGGATGACAGAATAGAACTCACACCGTCATTGAAACAATGGGGTATTGCTCTACGTACAATTTTACCGGATGCTTTTCACCCATTTTCTATTCTAACTTTTTTTTTTTTTTGGGTATGCTTACATTTTGTTGCTCATTACATAATATTCCCTTTCATGGGTATGCCCCAATGCATTGTTGACCAGTTAGCTTGTTTACATCGTGTTGTTCTTGACACTATAAATCGCATCAGAAACATCTTCGGACTTCCATGTTCATTCTGATGTCTGCCTTTTTTTTTTTTTCTTTAGGATTGTGCCTGAGATGTGGCATTAGCCCAAAAAGTTCATAATTTTTTAAAAAGTCTCTTGACTTAAAAGTAAACCTAAAGGGGCCCTGGCAGGTTGGCTCAGTGGTAGAGTGTCAACCCCGTGTGTGGAAGTCCCGGGTTCGATTCCCCGCCAGGGCACACAGGAGAAATGCCCATCTGCTTCTCCACCCCTCCCCCTCTCCTTCCTCTCTCTGTCTCTCTTCCCCTCCCACAGCCAAGGCTCCGTTGGAGCAAAGTTGGCCCAGGCACTGAGGACGGCTCCATGGCCTCTGCGTCAGGTGCTAGAATGGCTCCTGTTGCAACAGAGCAACGCCCCAGATGGGCAGAGCATCGCCCCCTGGTGGGCATGTCGGGTGGATCTCAGTCGGTGTATGTAGGAGTCTGTCTCTCTGCCTTCCCTTTTCTCACTTCAGAAAAATACAAAAAGAAAAGAAAAGAAATATCATTGCTGGGTAAAAAGAGGGTGGAGAGTGACTCATGATTATAGTTTGAGAAGTTCTTGAACCAGATTATAAAATGCCCAAGATCGGGGAGGGGGGAGCCCTTCCTTGCCTGGGAATCTTCCATTATTTGAACGCCGAATCCTCTGTAATAACCTAGCTGTTGAGGACAAATGAATCCCTTCTTTACCTTGAAAATAAATGGGCTGTTTGGGGTTATCATGAATATAAAAATACGTGCAAATTGATTTGTGTGTATAGGGAAGGGATGCTTACAGACAGCCAGGGGTGGGGAGTTGTGGGATGGAAATCCAGCTATAACTATTGGGTGGGCTTCAACCTGGGGGTCCTGTACAGCGAGCAATTTCTTCCTAGCCAGTGCAGGTTTATGATGAAACAACAACAAAAAAAATTTTTCCCTGCCATATTTTAATTGGCCCACACTTTAACAAAAGGTAATTTATGAGGGAAGGAATTCCTTTGGAGCTTTACGCAAACTGTTTAATCACTTGAATGACCAAAGAATTTTCAAAGTAATTTTGTTGTTCCTGACTTGCGATAGGAACATTTTTCTTGGTAGGGTGGACCCGGCCTGAGTGATGTCACTCACCCCTTTCAGGAGAAGAAAAGAGGCCAGTGAGTGGTCTTGAGTTTGGTTTACTTAGTGCCTCATTGTTCTGTATAAAGCAGGACATCAGACTGCTCTCTGAATTCGACAGGAAATCTAATCGACTTACATTCTGGGGACAGGGAGCAGGGTGTGTGTGGGGGAGGGGAAGCGTCAAATTTTCCTTTGTGAGTGTTCAAGTGGCGCCGTGATTAGTTACAATGAACTGCCAAATTATATCTGGGCCCCAGTAATTCGTTGCCTCTCCGCACATCCGTGAGAGAAAAGTCTCTCAGCCTAAAGACCCGTGGGGGACTCCTTATTGATAGATTTCGGAGAAACAGAAAGGATGATCTCATTCCAATTGGAGACCGCTAGCTTCCTAGGCTTCTTCGGGGTCCTCTAGGATTCTTGTGCTGATTGTGTGAGCCAGGATTCCGCGAGGCTCGGGCATCAGAGTGCTTTGTCTGCAGTGGTGTGCATCTTTGGGCAATGCTCCTGGCCTACAGGTTTCCAAGGTGACTGAATCCTGGTTTCACCAGGGTAGGGCTTTATATTTTTCTGAAGTTGGAAATGGGGAGGCAGTCAGAAAGACTCCCGCATGCGCCCGATCAGGATCCACCCGCCATGCCCACTGGGAGCGATGCTCTGCCCATCTGGGGCTTTGCTCTGTTGCAACCAGAGCCATTCTAGCACCTGAGGCAGAGGCCACAGAGCCATCCTCATTGCCCGGGCCATCTTTGCTCCAATGGAGCCTGGGCTGCGGGAGGGGAAGAGAGAGACAGAGAGGAAGGAGAGGGGGAGGGGTGGAGAAGCAGATGGGCACTTCTCCTGTGTGCCCTGGCTGGGAATTGAACCCGGGACTCCTGCACGCCAGGCCGATGCTCTACCGCTGAGCCAACTGGCCAGGGCCACCAGGGTAGGACTTTTAAGCAGACTCCTCTGCCCACACTGTGTTACTAGGCTTGGAGTTAGCACTGGGTGCTTCCTGGGTACCAACATGCACGAGAAACTAAAGCACTGAGAACAGGCATGCTGGGCCATGGGCAGTACCCCCTTTTCATGGCTGCGTAGTATTCCATCGTATAAATGCACCGCCCTATTTTTTATCCACTCATCTCCTGATGGGCACTTGGGGTTGCTTCCAAATCTCCACGATTGTCAACAATGCCACAGTGATCCCAAGGGAGCATAGATTCTTTTGAATCAAGGTTTGAGGTTTCCTTCCTTCCTTCCTTCCTTCCTTCCTTCCTTCCTTCCTTCCTTCCTTCCTTCCTTCCTTCCTTCTTTCCTTCCTTTCTCTCTCTCTCTCTCTCTTTCTTTCTTTCTTTTTTTTTTTAGTGAGAGGAAGGGAGGCAGAGACAGACTCCTGCCTGTGCCCAGACCCAGATCCACCTGACAAGCCCACGAGGGGGTGATACTCTGCCCATCTGGGGCATTACCTATGGCTCAGGAACCAAGTTCTTCTTAGTGCTTGAGGCGGAGGCCATGGAGCCATCCTCAGCGCCCAGGGCCAGCTCACTCCAATTGAGCCATGGCTGCAGGAGGGGAAGAGGAAGGGGAAGGTGGAGAAGCAGATGGATGCTTCTGTGTGCCCTGACTAGGAATCAAATCTGGGACATCTACACGTGGAGCCAACACTCTTTTTTTTTTTTTATTTTTTTTTATTTTTCTGAAGCTGGAAACGGGGAGAGACAGTCAGACAGACTCCTGCATGCACCCGACCGGGATCCACCCGGCACGCCCACCAGGGGGCAACGCTCTGCCCCTCCAAGGTGTCGCTCTGTTGCGACCAGAGCCACTCTAGCACATGGAGCAGAGGCCAAGAAGCCACCCCCAGTGCCCGGGCCATCTTTGCTCCAATGGAGCCTCGCTGCGGGAGGGGAAGAGAGAGACAGAGAGGAGGGAGAGGGGGAGGGGTGGAGAAGCAGATGGGCGCTTCTCCTGTGTGCCCTGGCCGGGAATCAAACCCGGGATTCCTGCACACCAGGCTGACGCTCTACCACTGAGCCAACTGGCCAGGGCACACTTGGATTTTCTTCAGAGATATCCTCAGACTTTCCAACCACTTCGCTCTACACCTGACACCGCTACAGAGTAATACTGAATGCCAACTGTAATGGAAAAAATGTATATATTTTAAAAAAGACGTGTTTGATTTCCTTTGTCGTGTCTTGACATCTTGCTACAGGAAGGTGTTTGGATCGTGGGGTCTGCGGTGTTGCTAGGACCAGACACAGGGCCCCCTGGGTATTATCTTGGGACTCGTGCAATTTCCCGTGGGTTCTGTGTTCCAGCTCCGGCTGTGACCTCTCTGGTTCCTCTCTCTGTCTCCAAACACTTTCTCTAATGGACTTAATTACTCTGTGCTTTCCCTCTGCACAAACTCTGATGATCTCGTGCCTTGCTGGCATGCTGGCAACTCAATTTTTATTTATTTTTTTCCCTGCGGAGTCTGTTTGGTTCCTTCCCGGGTGCAATTGATTAGCCACAGAAGAGTGCTGTTTTGATTAAGTTTAGGTATCGAGCTCTGCAGTCTCCCTTTCCATTTCATTTGATTATTTTATAGTCTTGTCTTTGAAACCGGGCTTAATTTGATCCAAGGCTTTATATAAAGTTATAGAGCAGGGGGTCGGAAACCTATGGCTCTTTGGATGGCTGCCTCTGGCTCGCCAATAAATCTTTAATAAAAAAAATAACATTAAAAATATAAAACATTCTCATGTATGACAATCCATTCATTTCCTACCCCGCTCATGTTTATGGTTGCGGGCGGCTGGAGCCAATCACAGCCGTCCTCCGGGACAAAACCAAATTTTTTTTTTTTTGGATAATGCGTAAGGTACACGGGTCGTTGTATGGCTCTCACAGAATTACATTTTAAAATATGTGGTGTTTCATGGTTCTCTCAGCCAAAATGGTTCCCAATCCCGGTTATAGAGTATAAAGGGCTCAGAGGGAGGGGCACAGCCATCTTGTGTGGGCCTTTTTCCAGACTGTGCTTTGTATTTATTTTTAATTAAATGAGAGGCAGGGAGGCAGGGAGGCAGAGAGATAGACTCCCACATGTGCCCCGGCCAGGATCCATCCAGCAACCCCTTTATGGGGGATGTTCTGCCCATCTGGGACCATTGCTCCATTGCTCAGGAAGCAAGCTATTTTTAGTGTCTGACTTAAAGGTTACAGAGCCATCCTCAGCACCCGGGGCCAACTCGCTTGAGCCAATCAAGCCATGGTTGTGGAAGGGGGAGAAAGAGAGAGAGAAAAGGGAGGGGGGAGGGGGTTAAGAAGTTGATGATTGCTTCTCCTGTGTACCCTGACCTGGGAATTGAACCCAGAACATCCACAAGTGAGGCGACACTCTACCACTGAGCCAATCGGCCAGGGTTCTGCTTTGTCTTTTAGTTATGTTTATCTGCCCATCTTTGTTCCTTTCTTTTTTTTTTTTTTTTTTTTTCCATTTTTCTGAAGCTGGAAACAGGGAGAGACAGTCAGACAGACTCCCGCATGCGCCCGACCGGGATCCACCCGGCACGCCCACCAGGGGCGACGCTCTGCCCACCAGGGGGCGATGCTCTGCCCATCCTGGGCGTCGCCATGTTGCGACCAGAGCCACTCTAGCGCCTGGGGCAGAGGCCACAGAGCCATCCCCAGCGCCCGGGCCATCTTTGCTCCAATGGAGCCTTGGCTGCGGGAGGGGACGAGAGAGACAGAGAGGAAAGTGCAGCGGAGGGGTGGAGAAGCAAATGGGCGCTTCTCCTGTGTGCCCTGGCCGGGAATCGAACCCGGGTCCTCCGCACGCTGTTCCTTTCTTTCTGTCTTGCATTTGCTATTTTTTTAAAAAAAAAATAGTCACTCATTCGGGTGTTTGCAGCCACACTATGTCCATGTGGCGGTCATTTTGAATGTTTATCATCTTGCTCACACCATGTGGAGAGGCTGGTGTCTACACACAATCTTTCATTTTCTGTGCTCTAAGGGTCATGCAATAGTTTTCACCTTTCTTTCCTTAGTGGTGGTCCTAATTTACTTTTTTTCCCCCCTCTTTTTTTTTTTTTTTTTTTTTTTTTTTTTACAGAGGCAGAGATAGACAGGGACAGACAGACAGGAACAGAGAGAGATGAGAAGCATCAATCATCAGTTTCTCGTTGTGCGTTGCGACTTCTTAGTTGTTCATTGATTGCTTTCTCACATGTGCCTTGACCGTGGGCCTTCAGCAGACCGAGTAACCCCTTGCTGGAGCCAGCAACCTTGGGTCCAAGCTGGCGAGCTCTTTGCTCAAGCCAGATGAGCCCGCGCGGGACCTCGGAGTCTCGAACCTGGGTACTTCCGCATCCCAGTCCGACGCTCTATCCACTGCGCCACCGCCTGGTCAGGCTTTTTTCCCCCCTCTTAATCTGTTAAACTAAGTAATCTTCAGTACCTGTAAGACTCTCTGAAGCCTCCAATAACGAAAGCAGCCTGCTGCCCCTCTCTTCTGTTCACGAATCTCAACACCCTGGCCCTCCCGCTGGCCTTTGGGACCCACCTGGCACTTCTACAGAGTTATTACAATATTATTGACTATGTCCCCAGTGCTGGACTTTGACATCTCTGTGACTGTTCTGTAACTGCCCATCTGTGCTTCTCAGTGCTTCACCTCTGTCACCTGACCAACGCCACCCCACCCCCCTCCCCGGCTACCATCCGTCTGTCCAGAGAATGTATGAGACTGCCTCTGTTTTGCTTGTTTGTGTATATAAGTCAGTTCTGCATAGAGGGCTCTGTTGGAATCCCCTAATCTCTGCCTCCTGTCTTGGAATCTCAGGTCTTTAAGTAAATTTTTTTATTTATTTATTGATTTTTAGAGAGGAAGAGAGAGAGAGAGAGAGAGAAACATTGATTTTTTGTTGTTGCTCTTCCTTTTCTCCTTTTTATCCTCATTTTTCTTCTCCTCCTCCTCCTCCTTTTTCTTCTTTTTGTTATTTTCTGAAGCGAGAAGCAGGGAGGCAGAGAGACAGACTCCCGCATGCGCCTGACCGGGATCCATCCGGCACGCCCACCAGGGGGCGATGCTCTGCCCATCTGGGGTGTTGCTCTGATGTGACCAGAGCTATTCTAGCACCTGAGGCAGAGGCTGTGGAGCCATCCTCAGTGCCTGGGCCAACCTTGCTTCAATGGACCCTTGGCTGTGGAAGGGGAAGAAAGAGACAGAGAGAAAGGAGAGGGGGAGGGGTGGAGAAGCACATGGGCGCTTCTCCTGTGTGCCCTGGCCGACTAATCAAACCCAGGACTTCTACATGCTGGGCCAGTGCTCTACTGCTGAGCCAGCCGGCCAGGGATTTTTGCACTTCTTGATGCCTTCATTGGTTGATTCTTGTGTGTGCCCTGACCGGGGATCAAATCTGCAACCTTGGTGTATCAGGATGACGCTCTAGCCACTGAGCTACCCAGCCAGGGCGAGGGGACCTCAGTCTTGATGGGACACCCTGCATCCTGTTTCCCAACAGGATTCACTGGACGAGCCTGAGGTCGAGGCTCTAACCCTTCCCATAACTCAGGCACCGGGAGGTGTCCGGCTGTGCGTAGGGCTGCTGCCTCGGGCCCAGAGGGACATTATAACTAACTCATGTGTTTTCTTGGTTGTAAACCGTGAAGGAAATGCCTGGACTTGAGCTCAGTGAGGGTGATGGCTCAAGCGTAAAGAGAATTTATTGTTCCCGTCCGGGGAGCGTTTTGACAAACCTTGATTCATGGGTCACGCAGAGTGACTAGAGCCCTGTCTCCCCCCCTTCCCATGGGCTCCACAGTCTCCCCGCCCCTCCCTGACCACCTCCACTGCCCGCACTGGAGCTAGGGTCTCTCCTTGGTCGGGTTCCACGGTCACAAGCCACTTCAGAGGTGGTATTCTTACAAATTTGTCATTTGAGGGCAGAGAGGGAGGCCTTCCCCTTACAGAGATGGCGACAGGACCCTTTAGTCCCAGAGCCCCTTCCCACTTCCCCGGGGGAGAATGGGCCCCCCCCGGCTGGAGATGGGGTCCACCCACATGGCTGCAAGGTTGGGTGGGGCAGTGACTCTCCTGGGGGACCCTCTCGGACCTTCACACCCGGGAGCAGAGGGAGCAACGTAGCCATGGGTGTGTTCCCTGCACAGTGGCATTGGGCAGTGGGTTTTATAAGGGGAAAATAACTGACATCGCTCCGAGCAAGGCCCTACGCTTAGAGACACACACGCCCCTGTCCACCTGGCATCAATTTCTCAAAGGAGTCGGCCTGAGGGGCCGGTTATCCACACTGTGTTACGACGTGATTTATGGGAGACTGCGTCAAAAAGGCATTACACACTGACTTCTGTGTGTGTGTGTGTGTGTGTGTGTGTGTGTGTGTGTGTAACATTTAGAAAAATGCCCTTGGCCCTGGCCGGTTGGCTCAGCGGTAGAGCGTCGGCCTGGCGTGTGGGGGACCCGGGTTCGATTCCCGGCCAGGGCACATAGGAGAAGTGCCCATTTGCTTCCCCACCCCACCCCCTCCTTCCTCTCTGTCTCTCTCTTCCCCTCCCGCAGCCAAGGCTCCATTGGAGCAAAGATGGCCCGGGTGCTGAGGATGGCTCCTTGGCCTCTGCCCCAGGCGCTAGAGTGGCTCTGGTCGCGGCAGAGCGACGCCCCGGAGGGGCAGAGCATCGCCCCTGGTGGGCAGAGCTTCGCCCCTGGTGGGCGTGCTGGGTGGATCCCGGTCAGGCGCATGCGGGAGTCTGTCTGACTGTCTCTCCCTGTTTCCAGCTTCAGAAAAATACAAAAAAAAAAAAAAAAAAAAGAAAGAAAAAAAGAAAAATGCCCTCTCTTTAAAGTTTCGCGGTGTTAATTTCAGATAGCATTGACCAACACCGTCTGTGGGGCAGACCACATAACTGTCCGTCCTCTGCCCATTTTTCTATCGGATTGTCTGCCTTTCTATCGATTGGGTAAGAGTCTGTGTCCTATTCGGATGAGTTCTTTTCGTTGGACCTAAAATCTCGCTGACTCAGGGGGAAAAAAAATCACACACTCAATCAACGTCTCTGTCTTTGCTACCGGGACAAAAATACGGCCAGTGGGAGACTGAATGGGACAGGAGTTGTTCTCGTCATAAAGGACGGCATGCTACGCAGATAGGAATCTGTGTTCACCCAGGCACTTCCTGCGCCGACAAGGACGTCGACGCCGTTAGATCTGTTGTGATCTGTTTGTTTGTTGTTGTTGTTCCCCCAACATCTACCCCAAAAGCAAAGAAAAAGGGTTCAGAGTTCTTGCAAACTACTGGGGAGTGATGCAGCCGCATAACTCCTGTAAGAATAACGGCTGTAAAAAAAAATGCAAGACAGCACATTACACACGATGGAGGGAGCTGGGCTCTAGAGCCGACACATGACTCTTCAGGAGATGGATTTTAAAAAGCTCAGCCAGCCCTGGTAGGTTGGCTCAGTGGTAGAGTGCCGGCCCAGAATGTGGAAGTCTTGAGTTTGATTCCCGACCAGGAATTGAAAGCACCCATCTGCTTCTCCACCCTTCCCCCTCTCCTTTCTCTCTGTCTCTCTCTTCCCCTCCCACAGCCGAGGCTCCACTTGAGCAAAGATGGCCCGGGCGCTGGGGATGGCTCTGTGGCCTCTGCCTCAGGTGCTAGAATGGCTCTGGTTGCAACAGAGCAACACCTCAGATGGGCAGAGCGTCGCCCCCTGGTGGGCATGCCGGGTGGATCTTGGGCACATGTGGGAGTCTGTCTCTCTGCCTCTCCGCTTCTCACTTCAGAAAAAGAAAAGAAAAAAAAAAAAGCTCCTCCACTTAAATCAGTGTGCTTATTTATTTATTTATTTTATGCTCATATAAAGCCACTTGGTTGAGGTCAGATGGGCATCGGGAAAAGCTATGCCTATGGAATGAGTCCAGTTTCATGGGTTTGGAAAGGGGGTAGGCATCCGCCCCCGAGACGAGACCTTCACCACCGTTGACACCATCCACGTGGGTACCTCCAAAAGTTTCTTCTGGCCCTCTTTCTATATTTATTATTTACTATCATTATTATTATTATTATTATTATTATATCCTCTTCGCAAATTTTAAGTACGACCACACAGGGTTAACTCTCGGCTCCACACCGCAGAGCAGATCTCCAGAGCCTGTTCACCTCCCGGAAAGGGGCTTCTGTGTCCTTGGATGAAACACCCCCATTCCCACTCCCCCGCCCCCCACGGTGGGGACAGTCCCGTTCCTTTTCCTCTCTGCTCCTACGGTATTGCGTCTTGCAAGTGGAATCCTGATATTCGTCTTTTCTGTGTGTGCTTGGCTTAGATCACTCAGCATAAAATCCTCTAGGTTCATTCACGCCATCGCCAATGTGGGGATTTACTCTTTTCTTTTTTTTTTTTTTAAGGATGAGTAATATTCTGAAGTGCTCAGGTTCAAAAGCAAGCAAGAGACGGCAAGGCCAGTCGGCTTTACGGGGTGCTTGGCCACCTCGGTCTTCAGCGGTTCCCTGGCACACAGGTCCTGTCTCCTATGTGTGTCCCCGGGGCTGGGAAGGGGAGAAGCCATGACCTCTCTGAGGACACAGGGTGCGCGTGGAGGGCATGAGGGTTCCAGTCTCTTTGGGGTTTCTTTGGGGTCACGGGGTGTACGAGTGAAGGCTCATCCCAGGGACTCTGTCCCCTGATCCATCAGGGTACAACTTGTCTGTCATCTTCCCCGAAGCCGCCCTGACCCTGTTCTCTGTGTCCTTGCCACTGTTTGGGATGATAGTGTATCATTGTTGAACTGTGTCACTCCCCCCTCCCCGTTCCCCAATTCCCCTCTCCCTGTTCCCCGTGAGCTCAGAAACAACCTCTGTCCAGGTCCCCACTGAACCTGTCACGCTGGCCTAAGGCGTCAGACAGGAAGCGCTCCACAAATACGTGTGGAATGAGTGAGCCGATGAATGAGTGAACATCTGGCTAGACTCTGGCGTACACCAGGAACTCGTGTGCGGCACCGAGGACCTTAGACTCAACAATGCCTCAGACAGAGCAACTGGAACGACACAGGGGTCTGTCTCACGGCTCCAAAGGGCCGGATGTCCAAGATCAAGGCGCTGACCCGGGGTGGTGTCCGGCCAGGACCTGCTTCCTGGTTCACAGACAGCTGTCTTCTCAGAGAGCAGAAAGGGGGCAAGGGAGTAGTTCTTGGGTCCCTTTTATGAAAGGGGCACTAATCCCTCGCAGGAGGGCAACACCCTCCAGACCCGATCACCTCCCCAAAGCCCCCACCTCCTGATCGGATCCCAGTGGGGGGGCGGGTTCAGCTTTGCCATATGAACTGGGGAGGAGCAGTGGGAGTGGGAAGGAAGTGTGACAACCTGGAGCAGACGGAGAGAGCCAAGAGAGTCAGCCAGCGAACGAGCAGAGCAAGCGGGAGGCCCTGGGCAAGGAGGGGAGGGAAGGGGGCCGGCTGGGGAAACGCCAACCTGCAGCCTCTCTGGGTTCCCGTTCCGGGAGCTGGTCCTCCCCTACCTGGCATCCCGAGGACGCGAGGACGCGCTCAGAGGGCTGTTGCCTAGCCCCTCGTGTCGATCACAGTTTTCGCCATGCTGTCCTCGGGCTCCATGCTCCGCGGAAACCCCCGTGTTCGCGCTGATGAGGTTTCGGGCTAGAGCGTCCCGGAGCGAAGGTGGACGCCTGCCTTTTTAAATTAGATTAGTGGTCATCAGACTCCCCAACCGCAGAGCCTTTCTCCAGGAAGAGGAAGACGCCCGGGGCAATGAAAGGCAAGAGAGAAAGCCACCCCGGACAGATCGCTGGCTAAGTTTAAGTCCACTAACAACAACAAGAAAGCAACTCCTTAACAATGAATACACCGAAGACACGGAGACGCGTCCTAAAGGAGCTCCTCGGTGTTTTTCCGGTAACACCGGGGGCTGGCGTGGTGCTGGAGAACTCGCAGTTCCAGCATATGACTCCGTGCAGGAGGTGTTTGCTCAGCAGAGAGAGGGTGGAGGAAGCTTCGCTCAACAGCTTTTCCCAGCCGAAAATCTCGGCATGTTCTCTTTGGCAAAATGGGATTTTTTTGTTTTGTTTTGTTTTCTGTACTCAGATTGGCAGCTTCCTCTAGACATGGCCTCCCAGCCTGGGACCCTCCTGCACCCCAGGGGGGCTCATCCTCTGTCTCTCTCGCCATGCAGCCTACCTTCTCTGCAAGATTCATACCCCTCTGAAGGCCCAGTCTCGCCTCTCGAAGGGGCCCAGTGTGTGAGAACAGCAAAGGCAGGGACACAAGGATGCACCAGTTTTTTGCAAACTCTGTGCACAGGCGACACATTATTTATCTTAAGGAGAAGTAGCATCTGCACCTTCTGGGCGTCCCTGTCCCTTGGCCACGCCCCCGCAGGCGTCTGTGTTCTTTCTGCCTGAGATGTGTCGGTGAATGCCATCATGCCGTCGGCGGTGAACGGGGCCAGACAGTTCCCACTGGAGGCGCTCCTGGGCTCAGCCCCCCCTGGCATGTCCGCATGGGATCGTTAAGGAGGACTTGCACCTGGAGGGGGTGGAGCTGTCTAGTTTGCGGAATCCTTCGGGGTGGGAAGGGAGTGTGACATACCAGCTGACCACGTTCTCAGTCTAAGTGCTGCAGGAAACTCTCTCTCTGGTCCTGGACGAGCGTGGTCTGGGTGTGGCTCAGGCATGTTGGGTTTGACCAGCCACGGTGAATAGCTGGTGGTGTCCTCGTTGGACAAAGCCAGTCGATGTTGACGAGTAGGTTGTTTTTTTTCAGGTGCCCTGTGCCAGGGAAGAGCCACAGTGGATACACTGCTGGGCCCCCTTCTGGATGCTACATAGAGGTAGTTTGGAGATGTTGGAAAAGGGGGTTTTTGAGTGAACTCCACGTAGGAATGAACGTCCCTCGCCTCCTTCCTGACCCTTAGTTTGCTCACCTGGAAAGGATTTACCTTGCGGATGTATGTTGGGGGCTTCGCAAGCCACCTGTTAGATAAAAGGTGAGAGGAAAGGAGGCCTCCCCACAGGGGACCGGTACACACAGGGGCCACACGGCACTCAGTAATAGCCCACAAGGCGGCCGCTGTCACACTCCCTTTCCCACAGGGAGGACAGCGTAAACGTTTACATTGTTCTGTTTGAAACTCAATACAATCTGGCAACACTCTTGACTTTTAAAAATTAGACTTTGGCACCACATTTAATTTTTTTAAAAGTATATCCCCATGTATAAGACCATAAACTATTTTTAAAATAAACCCTGGCTGGTTAGCTCAGAGCATCGTCCCAACACACCAAGGTTGTGGGTTCGATCCCTGGTCAGGACACAAACATGAATCAACCAGTGAGTGCATAAATAAATGAAACAACAAATTGATCTCTCTCTCACTCTCACTCTCTTTCTCAAATCAATTAAAAAACTGTAATTATTTTAAAATAAAAAAAATAAGGCTCTGAATGGTTGGCTCAGTAGTAGAGCATCAGCTCTGTGTGTGGATGCCCGGGTTCGATTCCCCGCCAGGGCACACAGGAGAAGCGCCCATCTGCTTCTCCACCCCTCCCCCTCTCCTTCCTCTCTGTCTCTCTCTTCCCCTCCCGCAGCCAAGGCTCCATTGGAGCAAAGTTGTCCCGGGTGCTGAGGATGGCTCCATGGCCTCTGCCTCAGGTGCTAGAGTGGCTCTGGTTGTAACAGAGCGACGCCCCAGATGGGCAGAGCATCGCCCCCTGGTGGGCATGCTGAGTGGATCCCGGTCGGGCTCATGCGGGAGTCTATCTCTGCCTTCTCTCCTCTCACTAAATTAAGAAAGAAAGAAAGAAAGAAAGAAAGAAAGAAAGAAAGAAAGAAAGAAAGAAAGAAAGAAAAAGAAAAATAGAAAAATAAGCTAAACCACTAGCAGGGGTCCCAATGATGGGGTTGTAGGGTTTTAATATGCCTTTCCGTCTTTCGGAAGTGCTCTCGACTAAATGTGCCTTACCTCGGAAGGAGCAGGGAAGGTTCACTCTGGGGCGACACGGCCCCGAGCAGGCTTGGGGAGCCCTTGGTGCCCCCTGATTTTTACACATTTCCCACCATTTCAACCATTTGACTCCTCTCTGAGTATAGGTATCCTTCCCTCTTTGGGGGTTCACACCAACCCTAGTTACAATTCTTCTCTCTCTCTCTCTTTCTTTTCCTTTAAAGGATGAGAAGAACCAAGTGCTCACCACCAACATCTGGCTGCAAATGGTAAGTGGCCACCGGGTTGTCCCCACCCGCGGGCGCCCCCTGCTCTTGCTTCTGAGACTCTTGTGTGTGAAGTGTAGGGGAGGTCCGGTGAGGAAACCCTAGTGCGTCCTCCCGCAGTGGGAAAAGCGAACAAGCGAGCTCTCTGGCCCCTTGTTACAAGGGCCCTAATGCCCCTTGATCGAGGATTGGATAAAGAAGATGGGGGGGTACATATATACAATGGAATACTACTCAGCCATAAGAAACGATGACACAGTATCATTTACAACAACCTGGATGGACCTTGAGAACGTGATACTGAGTGAAATAAGTAAATCAGAAAAAGCTCAACACTGTGATTTCACACAGAGGTGGGATACAAAGCTGAGACTCGTGGACACAGATAAGAGAGCAGTGGTTACGGGGGGGGGAGATGCAGGGGAGGGGAAGGGGGTGGGGGGAAGGGTATAAAGAGGGACAAATAGAAGCTGACAATATGATTTGGCTTTAGGTGATGGATAGACAACATAATTGACTGTTCAAATGATCGTGTGATGTTTGTCTGGAATCTGTGTACACTTATGGACCCATGCCACCCTGTTAAAATTAATTTTCTAAAAAAAAAGAGGGGGCACTAACCCCCTTCCTGGGGCTCCACCCTCATGACCTGATTGCCCCCCAAAGTCCCCGCCTCCAACCCCATCTCATTGGGATTGGGGTTTCAACAATAGGGCTTTCAGGGGGAGGCAGAGACGTGGTCCCAAGCACCCTGCTTCACTTTGTTTCCAAAGTGCCCCTCACCCCGTGACACCCCACTGGTTGTTTATCTGTGGGTGGGCTCCGCCTCCCCTTCCCCCCACTGCAGCGTGTGCATCAGAAGGGCAGGGCTCTCTTAGGCGTTGTCCACTAGCCCTCCACAGACCCCGAATACCTCTGGATAATGAATAAATGAAACACAAAAAATAAAGACTTCAAGGGGACCCTGGGAGGGGCTACCACACTGTGACACACCGTAAAGCCAGCCCCCAAATATTATTTGAACACTGGTGTAAGATGAAGCTCAAGGCATTCTGGGCTAGGGGTGATGTCAACCTCCCTCCCTCCCTCCCTCCCTCCCTCCCTCCCTCCCTCCCTCCCTCCCTTCCTTTCCTTCTTCCTTCCTTCCTTCCTTCCTTCCTTCCTTCCTTCCTTCCTTCCTTCCTTCCTTCCTTCCTTCCTTTCCTTCTTCCTCCCTCCCTCCCTCCCTCCCTCCCTCCCTCCCTCCCTCCCTCCCTTTCTCTCTTTTTTTTCTCTCTTTCCTTCTTTCTTTTTCTATTTCAAATAAAATTGGATGTATCTTGTGCTCCTTAAACCACAGAGCTGCTGTGGACTTTGTGCTTATATATATATATAGAGAGAGAGAGACACCTAATACGCTCACGTAGCCGGTCACGGGCAGCTCTGTCCCCCCTCACTGCCTCCGCTCTTAGCCCTCCGTCACTAACTGATTGTCAGCGGCACTGAGGATTTGCTGGTTTTACTGGGTGGGCACGTACTGCTGCTTTGAGTTCAGCGGCTCCATAAATAAGCATGCTTGTTTGGGGAGAGGCGGGGGTGTCTCCCGAGACCTCTCAATCTCTCTCAAGCGCAGCATCGCTCTAATTGAGACTTGTACCCGGGGGGGGGGGCGCCAGACACCTTCCACTTCGTTTGTTTTAAAACTCACTTCCTTGATCTCATTTGCGTATTGGAGTCCTCGCTTGGAGCACCGGCTAGGGAGGCATTGACGTGCAGCAGACCCTGGAAGGGGGGGGGGAACCCAGAGGCCATTTACAGTCAGGCTGTGCAGTATATGGTGTGTGTGTGTGTATTTGTGTGTGTGTGTGTGTGTGTGTGTGTGTGTGTGTGTGTGTATATATATATATATATATATATATATAAATAAAAGGTTAACATATCAAGAGCAAGTCACTCCCTGGAGATGTCACAGGAGGCACTGTGGCCGGCGAAGCTCACAGGTAGGAGAACTCTCTGCTGTTTATAGATCTGAATGGAAAAGCCAGGGACACAGCCTGGACTCATCCAGGTGGGAAGAGCCAAGCGCAAGTCCAGGTGGGGAACCACTAACGCCTGCTTGCGGGGGGCACACCACAGGGAGCCGAGACCAGGGGCCTTCCGAGCCCAGGACACATGGACCTAGAAGGTCACCTCGGTGGCTGTCATAGCAGCCGAGACCCTGACTCCCGGCTGGCTTGTCAGGAACCCCGAGTTCCTGGGGTTTGGCACTGACCTCAGTAGTGACCTGACCGAACCTCCGCCCCATCCGGTGCTTCCGCCTGAACAACAGGTTTCGTTTCCACCGCGGCCACAGCCTGGACCTGAGGGACTCAGAGGTCACCATGGCAACCCCAGAAGCAGCCCCAGGACCACTTCTAAGACACCTGTCACCTTGGTGCTGGGTCTGTAGGCTCCCCCAATGGGACCCGCCCCTCCTCAATTCCTCCCGGATAATGATGGGCGTATGTATCCGAGAGAGCAAGTCTATGTTTCAAGCTCACAGGCCGGGGTCCCGAGGGACTGTGGACCTGTGTACCGGCAGCCCAGGAAATCGGGGTCTTAGCCATTCACAGGAGCTGAATTCTTGTTCCAAACACCTGAACCCTCACCGTGTGTTCCGTGGCATCTCAGGTCAATATTCTGCAAACACTAGATTTCTCTATACGCCCAACGTAGAAGAGGAAAGAAGGTTAAAAAAAAAAATACAGTGAGTTCTTCCTGACCGACTGTTTATTGATTTTGTTTTCTCTCCTGACCCTCGCCCAGGGTTCTGTCCAGCTCTCCCGGTCCTCAGCCCGCAGGGAAGAGAAGGCGGCTGACCTCTCTCTTTCCCTCATCCCAGTTCTGGGAGGAAGTGGCGGGTGTACTGTGCTCTGTGGATCTGTTTTGATTATTTCAGAAGTCCTGCGGGATGTAATCTGATTTAGTCCATGAAAGAAATGGCAGAAGCCATTCGGTTTCTGCAGAGATCTGTGAGCCACCCAGAGACTCACAGGGGCTCTTAGAGAGAAAAATAAAAGTCTTCTTTTTGTTCAGAATTTGGACCATTCTAGCTCTGGTTTTCCAGTCCTTCTTATGCTATTGTCTACTTTTATTATTATTATTATTATTATTTTTACTTGCTAATTATTTTTTGTATTTTTCTGAACTAAGAAGCAGGGAGGCAGAGAGACTCCCACATGTGCCCGACCGGGATCCACCTGGCACGCCCACCAGGGGGTGATGCTCTGCCCATCTGGGGCGTCGCTCTGCCACAACCAGAGCCACTCTAGTGCCTGAGGCAGAGGCCATGGAGCCATCCTCAGCACCCGGGCCAACTTTGCTCCAATGGAGCCTTGGCTGTGGGAGGGGAAGAGAGAGACAGAGAGGAAGCAGAGGGGGAGGGGTGGAGAAGCAGATGGGCGCTCCTCCTGTGTGCCCTGGCCGGGAATCGAACCCAGGACTCCTGCACACCAGGCCGATGCTCTACCACTGAGCCAGCAGCCAGGGCTTTACTTGTTAATTTTAATGATGGACCTAATGGCACCCACGAGGTCGATGTCAGATTATAACCTGCATTTCTTTCCAAAGCGTCTCCTTTTTCATTTCCAAACTCTCTACCACGTCACGCCCTGTGCTCAGAGATCAGCGCATCGGCGGCTAGCTGAGGGGCCGCAGCCTCGCCGTCAAGGCTGACGTCTCGATCATGATCTCAGACTGCAAGAGAACAAAGTCTGGGGGCCAGGAGAGAAGCAGGGGGCCCCCACTTTCTTTCTCTAATATCAAAACAGTCGACCGGAAGACTTGTCAAAACTGACGGAGTTCTTTCAACAGCAGATACGTGGCGTCTCCCACACCAGCAACCCAGGCTCTGGTTTTCAGGACGCCACCTGGGCGTCCACCCATGTGACTCTGTTTTTTTTTTTTCTTTCTTTTTTTTACAGAGACAGAGAGTCAGAGAGAGGGATAGACAGGGACAGACAGACAGGAACGGAGAGATGAGAAGCATCAATCATTAGTTTTTCGCTGTGTGTTGCAACACCTTAGTTGTTCATTGATTGCTTTCTCATATGTGCCTTGACCACGGGCCTTCAGCAGACCGAGTAACCCCTTGCTCGAGCCAGCGACCTTGGGCTCAAGCCAGTGAGCTTTTGCTCCAACCAGATGAGCCTGTGCTCAAGTTGGAGACCTCGGGGTCTCGAACCTGGGTCTTCCGCATCCCAGTCTGACGCTCTATCCACTGCGCCACTGCCTGGTCAGGCCATGTGACTCTGTTTTGACACCTTCTTCCCCAAGAGCATCAGAGCTCACCAGTTAGGGGCTCACTCAGTCCCACCAGGCTGCCCACACTTCCACCCAATGCCCACGTTCTCCGTGCCCCATCTCCTCACCACCCACGTTTAATTAGCAACATCGGCTGGGTGGGGGCGGAGTCTCTGTTGCTCAGACAATACCCTGGCACCATATGCATGGACACGCCCCCATTCTCTAAGGTCCGTTGCAGTAAGATGACATCATTCACCTGGACACCCCCTCCCCTTCCTTGTATGATTCCAGTCTGACCCAGAACTACGGGGACAGCCTTCCCAAGGGGCTTGGCTCCCTGCTGAGACCCTCTGGGACATGGCCTGCGACTTCTGCTTCCTGAAACTCAGCTTGGGAGTTCCGAGAATGCAATTTCCCCCATCTCAACAGTTCTGAAGATTCACATTTTTGTCCCCCTTTTTGATGTGGTTTTGGTAACTTTGCATTTCACACGTTGAGTCTGAGCCGTGGGGAGGGAGGTAGTTTGTACCTCACGTAAGTATACATACATATGCAGGCTTTGCTGCAGGGAGACGTTTGATTATGAGGAGCCTCCGGGGTCCCTGCTGGGTGAGAAGCAGCCTGTAGCTTTCTAACTCTGAGAGAATCTGGCTCCCAAGGACTTGAGGACCTAGGGGGTCTGGGTGCAAGATGGCAGCGGTGGGTAACGTGGGTGCAGGATGGGCACAGCCCCTGATTGTAGGAGCCACTGAGCCCAAACCTACAGGTCCTGCAACCCGGGCTGGGTGATGCTGCTTGTAGAGTCCCTGCTGGCTGGTCCCACCAGAACCGTCTTTACAGAGATCTCGGTCCAGGTAGGGCTGGTGTGGGT
The DNA here is from genome assembly GCF_036850765.1 of Saccopteryx bilineata. Taxonomy (NCBI): domain Eukaryota; kingdom Metazoa; phylum Chordata; class Mammalia; order Chiroptera; family Emballonuridae; genus Saccopteryx; species Saccopteryx bilineata. The sequence continues at coordinate 59,365,404 of NC_089496.1, forward strand.
GGTGTTGGGTCACAGGGCCCCAGGCATTGTTGTCCCCTGGCGGACACCACTCAAGACCCAATTTAGTCCTGGCCAGCTGGCTCAGCGGTAGAGCATCAGCCTGGCATGTGGAAGTCCCAGGTTCGATTCCCGGCCAGGGCACACAGGAGAAGCACCCATCTGCTTCTCTACTCTTCCCCCTCTCCTTCTTCTCTCTCTCTTCCCCTCTCACAGCCAAGGCTCCATTGGAGCAAAGTTGCCCCCCTGGGCACTGAGGATGGCTCCATAGCCTCCGCCTCAGGCACTAGAATGGCTCCAGTTGCAACGGAGCATCACCCCCTGGTGGGCAGAGCATCGCCCCCTGGTGGGCATGCCGAGTGGATCCTGCTCGGGCGCATGCAGGAGTCTGTCTGTCTGCCTCCTCGCTTCTCACTTCAGAAAAATACAAAAAAAAAAAAAAAAAAAAAAGACCCAATTTAGGGCTTGACCCCAGGGAGCTGCACATCATGCCCACATGTTCATAGATATTTCCCCAGTCCTCACCTATACGCCCTTGCGTCTTGAGTGAGCTTGTGACCGCCAAGACCAAGCATGTGCATTTTGGGACATCAGAAGCACTGTTCCTGCTTCTTGTACCCCATGCACCCCCCCCAACAAGCCCTTAGAAGTTTCTGAGACGCTCCCCCTGCCACCGCGTGAAGCCGTTTCATGGAAGTGAACAATCTATGTTTTTCCCAGCCTGGGTCTTCTTCCTGTGGAACTAGGTGAATTTATTTTTGCAAAGCATCCTGGTGGAAAATTCTGTAAGCAAACCACGTCTTCATTCGGCTAGAAAACACCCATCTGTCAGGGAGGGGAAGGCTGGGGGCGGGACGAGGTGTGTGTGTGTAGCAGGCCGTGGACTGGAGCCGCGGACTGGAGTGCACTTGAACCTCTCCCTCTGAACACGGCCCTGGTGACACGCTAGGTCTTAAATGGGACATTGATGTTCTCTGTGGTCATTTTGGAAGGGATTATTTAATTCTCGGTGTCTTTCTATTTTTATAGATAGCTAGTCAATTATGGAAATAAAATGTCTGGGACTCTCTCTGGGATTGGCACTGACCTCACCGTCTCACAGAAGCGCGGTTCGGGAGGCCAGGAAGCCAAGCGCCTCTAGCGCCGTTGTCTTGTATTTCAGTCCTGGACAGATCACTACTTACAGTGGAACACGTCGGAGTACCCGGGCGTGACGACCGTCCGCTTTCCCGACGGGCAGATCTGGAAGCCTGACATCCTGCTGTATAACAGGTAACCCCCCGGGGCCCGAGGAGAAACCATCTAGTTCTTTTTTTTTTTTTTTTTTGTATTTTTCTGAAGCTGGAAACGGGAGAGACAGTCAGACAGACTCCCGCATGTGCCCGACCGGGATCCACCCGGCACGCCCACCAGGGGGCAACGCTCTGCCCACCAGGGGGCGATGCTCTGCCCTCCGGGGCGTCGCTCCGCCACGACCAGAGCCACTCTAGCGCCTGGGGCAGAGGCCAAGGAGCCATCCCCAGCGCCCGGGCCATCTTTGCTCCAATGGAGCCTTGGCTGCGGGAGGGGAAGAGAGAGACAGAGAGGAAGGAGGGGGGGGGTGGAGAAGCAGATGGGCGCTTCTCCTGTGTGCCCTGGCCGGGAATCGAACCTGGGTCCCCCGCACGCCAGGCCGAAGCTCTACCACTGAGCCAACCGGCCAGGGCCGAAACCATCTAGTTCTTGACCGTGTTCACCAGCAAGCGCGCTTGCAGAGTTTGTAGCTACGTCCCAGGCCCTCTCTCTGATTTGGGACCATGGCTCCAGACCAGGTTTGGGAAGGAGCCTTTGAGGAGTGGCCTTCAACCCTCTTTCCAGTGTGCCCAGTCTTGGCGTGTAGGCTCAGGTCAGCCGGTGGCCCAGGAGGGCCGTGTCTGCAGGGCCGTGCGTGACAGATGCAGAGACATTGTCACGCGTGTTGGTTCCGAGGTATGTTCTCGTGTGGCGTTTCTTTGCCTCCAAGGTACGGTCACAGCATAAGTTGCTGGCCCATGAGGGATGGGACCAGAGCCCACTGTTTGGACCCAGTCCTTGTGCTGCGTTGGGAGAGCCCTGTCCTCTCACACTGATGCATGAGGACTGTCACCTCGAAGCTACGCTTGGAAGCTTGTCCCACAGCCGATGGCAGAAAGGCAGGCGGTCATGTTTAATTGTCCTTCTCTGGAGGTCAGGAAAGGAGGGACTCATCTGTAACCCAAGGCTGTCTCTCTGGAAGACCAGATGCCACAGGGGCAGGTATCTGTGTGGATGCTGTTTCTAGAAGCATGACAAGTCTTTGCTAAACCACACTGGGAATTCAGAGCATCCTGCCATGACCAGTTCTATAAGATCTATAATGTGATAAACAGCCATGCACACACACACACACACACACACACACACACTTTTTTTTTGTATTTTTCTGAAGTGACAAGTGAGGAGGCAGAGAGACAGACTCCCGCATGCGCCCGACTGGGATCCACCCGGCATGCCCACCAGGGGGCGATGCTCTGCCCATCTTGGGGTGTCGCTCTGCCGCAACCAGAGCCATTCTAGCACCTGAGGCCATGAAGCCGTCCTCAGTGCCCAGGCCAACTTTGCTCCAATGGAGCCTTGACTGTGGGAGGGGAAGAGAGAGACAGAGAGGAAGGAGAGGGGGCGGGGTGGAGAAGCAGATGGGCGCCTCTCCTGTGTGCCCTGGCCAGGAATCGAACCTGGGACTTCCACACGCCAGGCTGATGCTCTACCACTGAGCCAGCTGGCCAGGGCCTATATCTATCTATCTATCTATCTATCTATCTATCTATCTATCTATCTATATATAGATACACACTTTTCCTCCAGTGAGGGCTGCAGCCACCTGTGCCTGGAAGGGAAGGAAGCCCTGTGTCTCCCTGACCACAGGCCACTGCCCTCCATGGTCACACGGTGGTCCCCTGAGATCGCAGTGTGCTTGTCCCACACTACCTGCCTCCAGGAGGCTGGCTGGCTCCAGTTCTCATGTCGGACGTGAACTCTTTCCGTTGCTTTAGCCGGCGGTCTCATTTCTCTTGAATCAATGGGCCTGTCCCCGGGAAGAGGGTCCCCTCCTGCTTGGCTGACACTCGTCAGCTTCTGAGAGTAGCGTGTGTGTTTGGGGGGAGCTCTTCCATCAGGAGGGGGGCCTGCTGTCCTTCTGGGCCTGCCGTGGCCCCACGTAAGCGTGGCCTCATGACCTGTCCATCCCGCGCCGTGCCCTGTTCCCATTGGACGTTCCCGCCCCAGCGGGAGCCGCTCGTGGTTTCTGAGATGCCAGTCACTTTCCCTGCTTCCAAGTGGCTGCTGCCCTGCACGCACCACCCATCTCTGTGTCACGGCCGCGATGGGCTGCTTCACCCCCCTGATGGATGCTGAACAAGGTCCGTGTGTCCAGCCAGCTGGCCAGGCTGCTCAGGGAGGGACATTTGCTCAGCACACACGCTGGCCAGGCGCTGACCTTGGGAGTTTCTTGCTTGGTTCATTCTGAAGCCTGTGGTTGAAGGATTTCTCTGCACACGGGCGTGTTCCAGGTGATGATGGCTTGTTGCGGTTTTCCCCTTAGGAAGTCCGAAAGGTAGTCAGAAAGCCTGACCTCTGGGACGTCTCAGTCGCTCCCTGTGCTGTGCAGCCTTGGGCAGCTGTCACAGCCTCTCTGGGCTTCTCCCAGCTGCAGCAGCTGCTCAGACAGAAAGCCTCATGATGATGCTGGTCTTCGTGGATGAAAATCTTGGTAGATGCCTCTCTGTTGCCTCTGCCGTTTTCAGACACTGAGCAGAATGTCACGGCCAGGAGGGACAGCAGGCAGAGTTCTCTAGGGATGTTTTGCAGCAGGGTGGCCGGGCCCACTGCCTCCTGCCAGGGGCACAGGGCCAGTCGACGGGGCAGCCCCCACCCCTGCACCCTGAGGACTGTGGGGCCGACGAAGCTCAAGCCCATGGCTTCTGGAGATGAGCTTATTGATTTTAGTGACACCAGAGAGAAAGAGCGAACATGACTGCAAGAGCCTGCGTAATAAATATGGGAGACAGGAATTCGATAGGACGTTCAGTCATCGACAGGAGCCAGCTGTGGCCGGGGCGGGGCGGGCAGGGCCATGGTGGGGGCCAAGGTCAGCCCTCTTACCTCCCCCTCGGCCTATTGTGAGGGTCCCCTGCCCATTTCTGCTGCCCACCAGGGCTGGGTGGTCTTCAGGAAGAAAGGAGAAGCTTCTTAACAATGAGTTTAAGGCTCTTAGGTACTCTTAGGGAACAGAGGGGAAGAGGGTTGCAGGGATGAGTACAAAAGGGGAAGGGATGAAGAGAAATAAAAAACAAAACCCCAAACGCAAAACATCTCATAGACACAGATGACAGTGTTGGGATTATGGAAGGGAAAGGGGGGTGGGGGGAGGTAGGGGAGGGTAGAGAGGGGTGGATGGTGGGGGAGGGAGACGTGACTTGAGGTGGTGAATGCACAATACAGTGTACAGGTGATGTGTTAACACCTGAAACCTGTATCAGTTTATTTTATTTTATCATTATTATTTTTATTTATCTGAAGTGAGAAGCCGGGAGGCAGTCAGACAGACTCCTGCATGCGCCCAACCAGGATCCACCTGGCACGCCCACCAGGGGGCGATGCTCTGCCCATCTGGGGCGTCGCTCTGTTGCAACTGGAGCCACTCTAGCACCTGAGGCAGAGGCCATGGAGCCATCCTCAGCGCCCGGGCCAACTTTGCTCCAGTGGAGCCTTGGCTGCGGGAGGGGAAGAGAGAGACAGAGAGGAAGGAGAGGGGGAGGGGTGGAGAAGCAGATGGGCACTTCTCCTATGTGCCCTGGGCTGGGAATCAAACCTGGGACTTCCACACGCCGGGCCGACGCTCTACCACTGAGCCAAACAGCCAGGGCTGTGTATCGTTTTATTAGGCAACATCACCCCAATAAATATAACACAAAATTTTTTTTAAAGATGAATACTTTTATGCCACTTGGGGACCTCAGACAGGGGCCACAGGTCCCCAGTTGATGTAGGAGGTCCCTCCCAAATGCTAGATCACAGGTCACCAGCTCATAGGTGGGCAGAGTGCCACATTGGTCCTGTTGCTCCTGTGCTTTCTACTCACCCTTCACGCACATGTAAATTTGCACAGATGACTTAACATCTTTGGACACGCGGTAACCCCCCAAAGGTAACCCCCCAAAAGCACGAATGGCACCTTCCCTCCCAAGGGCTGGGCGATCACCTCTCTTTTGTACCCTTTGTTCCATAGAGGCAAAGCCACAGGGAGCGTCAC